>NC_142788.1:21115000-21720168 GCF_988280905.1 Pimephales promelas | reverse complement strand
AGACCTTGGTTCTTTTATTGGTATTGTTTCCATGATATATGTCTTGTTTTTAATGGTTCCTTTTATGTTTTTGTGTGTGTATAAAAAACATTAAGGATATCTTGGAACGTCATACTTGAAGAAAAAAAACCTTAAATACTCAAAAACTTAAAAACTCAAATAGAAACTAAAAACAATTTACAAATTGAAAAAAATATATTTTCAGGTATATTTCAAAATATACAAAAAATATATATACTGCTAATGATTTATATGAGTTTTAGTTATTTTTTTCCATCTTCATTTATATATCTTGGTAATATGTTTTAAACTGAAATGTATTTTTCTTGCTTTTTGAAGCACATTTTGTAATATACTTGGGCATTTCTGAATACACAACTGAATACATGAAATTGAAACATTTTCAGCTGCTTTTTTCAGTGATGTTATCTCTGTTTCCAGTGGAAAAGCCCATCGGATTGGTTCTATTGGTGGGAGTGCCATTGTTGGTGCTGTTGGTGATGTCCTTGGCAGTCTGTGGGCTTGTGTTGTGGCTGCGTACAAGACGACAGCAACGCCCCCTGGTGGACCACGAAACCTCTATGCTCAAAGTCCCCAGCGGAGCGGATCCCACATACGGGGTAAAACGCAACTGCTGGGTCACATTCACTGCTTTTTGTTTGATCTCATTATTTGGTAGCATTTTATTTTACAGTCCTGTTCCGCATGTATATACTATGTACTTATTATAGCAGTTACAATAACTGGGTTATAGGTACTAACTCTAAACGTAAACTTAACCCACCTCATAAAACCAATGCTTTCTTGGGTAAGTACACTGTACGTAGTCATGCTGTAACCCATTACCCTCAATTCATTACATACAGACACAGTCTTGTTTGTAATGGGCTATACATACAACTGAAACCTTCAGTCTCTTGAGCAACTACTGTGGTTGTGATTCAAATTCCCATCATTTGACAGTAAGTGTGTGTCATTTTTCAGCTGGTCAGTGATTTAAGTGTGTAATTTTCCTTTTTAGGATATCTTTGATGAGTTTTGTACGTCTGGCAGTGGGACCGGCCTGCCTTATCTGGTGCAAAGGACCATGGCCCGACAGATCTCTCTGGCTCATTGTGTTGGTGAGTGAAACTTTCATATCTCATTACACAATGCTGCATAGGCGGAGGGTGAAACCACTGCAGGATGAAGCAATGAAGTATAAGAAGTGGAGATGTGTTTTTCTCCACACCTTTTTTCTTGTACAATGTTTTTTTTTACTACATAATGTATAGCATTGTGAGTTCGATAAATGTATAAGTTGTTTTTAAATGTTTCCACAATTAAAAAAATTAGCATAATTTAATCCATAGATATAAATTATATTTAAATAAAATATATGTAATATACTTTTTTTCTTGTAAAGAGATTTCTTTCTTTTACTACATACTGTACAACATTGAGTTTGATTGAAAGGGTGGTCACATATTGATTTAAATGTACTCTTAATTTGTTTTTTAATATTAACATAATTGAATAAATATATTCGAACCCATATATTACACTTAATTTAAAATGTAATTATTATTATTATTATTATTATTATTAAAGAAAATATAATTTAAATCTGTGTAATAAGTGTACACATTTATATTGGGATCTAATAATAATAATGAATAAAACTACATTTAAATAAGTGTAATCTTTGTATTAATTTATGTATGTTAAATTAAATTTGTTTTAACATTTAGAAAAATAATGAAAGAGCAGCGATCATGGCTTTATCTTAGTATAACAATATATGCATCTCATTTTAGTTTATCATTTCCCTCTGAATGTTTCTGGCAGGTAAAGGGCGTTACGGAGAGGTATGGAGAGGCACCTGGATGGGAGAGAGTGTGGCTGTCAAGATTTTCTCCTCTCGTGATGAACAGTCCTGGTTTAGAGAGACTGAAATCTACAACACAGTCCAACTAAGGCATGAAAACATCTTGGGTAGGTTTCCACCCACACTGCATTGTTCATTTCTTGTGTGGGAAGGGATCGTTCTGAGTTGATGTAATGTCTTCTGTCCATCAGGCTTCATAGCATCAGACATGACGTCTAAAAACTCCAGCACTCAGCTGTGGCTGGTCACACACTTCCATGAGTTGGGCTCCCTCTATGACTTCCTTCAGGACAGCACACTGGACCCCGAGGGCTGTCTGCGCATGTGCCTGTCCATCGCCAGCGGCCTTGTGCACCTCCACACAGAGATCCTCAGTACTCAGGGCAAACCAGCCATCGCACATCGAGACCTCAAGAGCCGTAACATTCTGGTGAAGAGAAATGGGCAGTGCTGCATTGCAGACCTGGGTGAGAAAGTAGGACTGAGACTGAGTCTGAGTCTGAGTAGGAAATGTATCTCATTCCAAGCCTTTTTTTTTTTTACTTTGACAAATCATGTACTTTATTAAAAGGATACTCCACCGTTTTTTCATATTAAACGATGTTATTCCCTTAACTAAGACGAGTTGATACATAGTGCACTGAATCGCTCTGTCTTGCGGCGAAACTTTGTTAGCACTTAGCTTAGCCCAGTTCATTCATTAGGATCCAATTACTGTGCCGAGTCCATAGATATGCGAAGTGAGTCGAAGTGCTCCCAAGCACTTGCTATAGTATTCCGTCATACATTATAGTTATACACGCTTAGAAAAGCGCAACGTTTTATTTTGTTTCACCATTCTTGGTTGAGTAACACTACTCGTGTAACTGTATTTAAATGGGAAAACATGGAGGAGTTTGGTTGCTTCTGTGTTTGGATCCTAATGAATGAACTGGGCTAAGTGCTAACAAAGTTTCGAGCGATTTAGTGCATCCACTGAGATGAGAGAGGTATGTATCAACTCGTCTTCTTAGTTAAGGGAATAACATCGTTTAATATGAAAAAACGGTGGAGTATCCCTTTAAGCGTGAAATTTCTGTTGTCACGATCTCAAAGTTCAGATCTCAAAACATTATTGTCTTCTGTGTGATCTCTCAGGCTTGGCTGTCATTCACTCTCAGTCTAATGACTATCTGGATGTGGGCAACAACCCGAGAGTGGGCACCAAGCGTTATATGGCACCGGAGGTTTTGGACGAGAGTATTCGTGTTGATCTGTTTGAGTCCTATAAACAAACTGACATCTGGGCCCTGGGTCTCGTCATGTGGGAGATAACTCGTCGAACTATCGTAAATGGTAAGATGGAATAGTTATTTGTGTGCCACTACCGCTATTCTGTGCTCTTGTGACTTTTAAATATGTTTCAAAATGCCAAAAACATTGATATGCTGAGACTACAGAAAGAATTTATTAGTTAAAGTTTCATTGCACATTACAACTTTAAATTAAAAGTTCTGTGATTGCTGGATCTCAGCGTTCTATCTAAATTTAGGTTTTCTGTTACTAAGCAATGATTTTCACACTGCTGATAGTTATTATTTTTTCTCATACGTTTTTTTGTCTTACTTCCCTTCTCCCTCGATCCCACAGTTTTTTTCTCAATGTCTGTCTCTATCCACCCACGATTAGTGGCCCAATAATTATAAACAATCTTATCTGCTTTCAGCACTCCTGCTCATTTAGTCCAGATGCGCTGGTTTTCTCTCTCTCTCTCTCTCTCTCTCTCTCTCTCTCTCTCTCTCTCTCTCTCTCTCTCTCTCTCTTAACACACACACACACACATACTTTTTAAGAAGCACTTAATCAACCATTTATATATAAGTTATATGTAGTAATTATTACAGAATGTGATCTAATGGCACCAGTCTTCAGTGTCTCATGATTCTTCAGAAATCATTATAATATGGTGATTTGGTGCTCAAGAACCATTTCTTATTATTATCAATGTTGAAAGAGTTTTCCTGCTTAATTTTTTTGTGTAAACCATGATGCATTTTTTTTCAGAATTCTTTGATGAATAGAAAGTTCAAACGAACATAATTCATTTTAAAAAGAAATCTTTTGTAAAATTACAATTTACTTTACAGTCACGTATATAAAGTACACACACCGATGAACCAATACATTATGACCACCTGCCTAATATGCTGTTGGTCCTCCACGTGCTGCCAAAACTGCGCCGGCCCGCAGAGGCATGAAGTCTGTGGTATCTGGCACCATGAAGTTAGCAGCAGATCCTTTGAGTCCTGACTGTTCCATTATTTTGGAGCAACTACTACTGAGAAAGCTCAATCTCGTTTTGAATTCTTCTTGGATTGGGAAATGAAGGGCCCCAATTGAGGACATGTTATGAAGGACTTTAAAAACCAGTAATAAAATCAATCCTATATGCTGATTTCATGCAGTCGCCATTTTGAAATCGAAAGGGAGGCTCCGTTGGGAAGTACAGATAGACAACACTGTCTTGGACTACCAACCTGAAGCTGCTGCAGCGATTTACTCTATTGGATGTTAATATCCAATTTAGGATATGTATATAGTTTTTATAGTAATTTTTTTTTTTTACGCTCTGAATTATATATATAAAAAATAATTTTATTTATAAATGAATTTCACTGTATATAGTCTAAAGAAACATTTAAGTTAAAAGAGAATTGCCTCACCAGTGGTTTAGACAAAGTCCACAATGATTAAAACATTATCAGTGGTCGGAACAATCAAAGAAAGAAATCCTGAATAAAGTCCTTATCATATTTGGGGAGGCGGTAGTGCACAATGAACGGTGTAGGTCAGTTCCAGGTTGACCAGCTGTAATTCAAAACTTGTGTATTTCTCCACTGATAGTAAGCTACATTTATTAATGTCCTTAAAGAGCGTGGCCACTCTCTTACCTCGAGCAGTGGATCTGGGAGTATTTAAAACATTGTAGTTTGCAGGCAACAGCTCAGAAAGAAAACAGGTAATTTTATTCATGTGAATAAAAGCCTAAATTGAATCTGTTAAATCATATAAAGTGATCGTGTGTCTTCAGAAAATTTGGACTAAACCACTCAATTTACATGGATTAGTTTTACTTTTGCAAGGCAGAGTACAGAACTGGATCTGATTTTTTTAAAAAATGTCTTCATTCTTTCTAAGAACAAAAATCCCACGGGTTGGGAACAAAACGAAGGTGAGTAAATGATGACAGAATTTAAATTTTTGGGTGAACTAACCCTTTATTATGAGGACTTGTTAGGAAATGATGAAAAATTCACCTGTGACCTGTCATAATGTTTTGGCTCATCAGTGTATACTGTATATAACTATAAAAATGCAAAATAGAATATGTTCGATGATTCCACTGTAGCTTTTCCCCCCCCATAATGTCAGCTGCCATATGCTCTTAGGCTCCCTGTATAATTTCCTGCAATCCTCCCACAGAAGTATTAGTACTGCCAACCTCCCTCAACGCCCAAACCACTGTTTTATAGATATGGTCAGAACAGACTTTCAGTCTTGGCATAAATCTGCATTTTTATCAGTAAAAATTCAAATGCTATGTAGTCAGCAAATGTTGACAAAAACTCCCATATAAATCCCTTAAATCTGTGGTTGCCTCAGGGATTGTGGAGGAGTACAGACCACCGTTCTTTGACGTGGTGCCCTCTGACCCCAGTTTCGAGGAGATGAAGAAAGTGGTGTGTGTTGACCAGCACAGGCCCAGTCTCCACAATCGACTACACTCTCATCCGGTAAGATACGCAAACATACCAGAGATACAGACTTGGAAGACTTAAACTTACTTGAGTCAGAACCTACACAAGGATTTGCTTTGACAGCTGCAATCTGGAGAAAATTGTTAGGAGTGCGTGTGGGACAAAATATTCTATCAGTCCATGATGTCACTGAAAATATCTTATAGGCTTTAATTTTAGGTTTGCTTTGCAAAAGAAAATGGATGGAAATTTATATTTATGCTGCTTAATGCAAAAAGCAGCTGCAGAAGCTTGGTAACATGTGTTGAGGAGTAGCAGACTTGCAGGCTAGTCGCTAGATTTGTTGCTACGCTCTTAAAAATAAAGGTTCCAAAAGGGTTCTACAAAAGAACCTTTCAGTGAACAGTTGTTTAAAGAACCATTTTCTAAATCTAAAGAAGCTTTTCCTCTATAAAGGGATTTTATGCAATGTTCCTTGAATGCTAAAGGTTCTTAATGGAACCATATATGCGAATAAAATAAACTTTATTTTTAAGTGTTGCACTTGAAAATAATGACCCCTATGAGTCCATCTTGCTGAAACTGTTTTGCCATATTAGACTGTTTTATGTCTGCCACATACACACACTCCCTCCTACAATGTATCTGTTCAGAGCAGAATGCAAAACAGTTTTGAAGGACAAATATGATTGTTTGACACCTACTTCAAAGCTAGCATGACATTGACAGAATTCTCACAAAATCTCATTGTTGTCTGAGGTTGTTGAGTTTGGATTTGCAAATGAAGTTTTTTGGAAGTTTATAGAAATCTTGGTCACTTCTTTGTGTCTGTTTTTGAAAATGAACTCCAGGCGCAGTCACTTATATTCACATAAACATAGGTCTACCCATAGAACTGTATATTTACACACTAAGAGAGACATCAGAAATGACTAAACAAATGCGCTCTCTGTATGTTTTTCTGTCAAGATCCTGTCTACAATTGCGAAGATTAAGAAAGAGTGCTGGTTCCAAAGCCCTTCAGCTCGACTCACTGCTCTGCGTGTGCGAAAGACCCTCTCCAAACTGGACCAGGACCATGACTACGACATTGACAAGCTTAAACTGGACTTATAGAATAAACCTTCTGAAGTTCAATTCTAATGGACCCACATTGCATGTCCATCCATCTGAGTATAATCTAAACTCTTTTAATGTGCCTTTCAAGCTTCTTGTCTTGAGGCTTCACTGAACATGGTTTATCTTATCATGACATTCACTGTGGGAAGTCGAGGCCTTCACAGTCTCCTGAAACATATCCAGTTGACTACTCTTCTAAGACCTCTGTATTTCAACACAGTGACTCATTTATTACTGAAAGAGTTAATAAACCCACAAAATTCTTTTCTGTATAGTGAGAGGGATTTTTACAGTCAGGATGTGGGTTATTCTGGACTTCCTAATTGCGGTGTTTCCTGAAATTCTGAACTTTTTAAACAAGACTCTTACGTACAGAGGTTGGCACAAGACTGTTTGTTGCACTTATTCTTTTTGTATCTGTTTCTTGTCTACATGAAAGACTTTGAAATGGTCCATCTTTTTTATAAACTTGCACCAAGAAATTATTTAAACAGAGGACATATTAGTATAGTGCACTTTTGTAAAAAAAAAAAAAAAAAAAAAATCACATTACTCTAGCTGTATCATATCATTTTTACGATGTAAGGAATTGTACAGTATATTTGCTTTTTGAAGAAATTATAATCAAAAATGTGTATACATGTTTTTTGCACAAAATGTCTTTATTTTTTCTCACTCCAAATAAGAGTATTTAACTATTAATAAAACTTCAGGATACTGAAGCAGACTTTGAACATTTTTCTACAGTACTAGAGGGTCCACCAATGATTGTTTAATCTCAAACAAGTAGATCTTTGAACATTAACGTGTAGTAGTAAAAATTTGTCCACTAGAGGGCAATCATTAATTGCTCTCCTTCCCCTGAAAGCCTTACATTAGTTTTTTTTTTTTTTTTTTGCCGATTTCTCTTTCCCATAGACTGATCTGAGCAAACTGTGCCACAACCTGATCTGGTTAATGAATACAACGTCACTTCAGTAGCCCAAAAGGATATACGGGATCTATTTCCTTTTGTCTCAATCCAATTCTTTTAAACCATAAACAATGTGTATCCTGTCTTAAAAGCCACGAAATCTTGCAATTGTTAGAATCGTTGTTAGTCACAAGAGACGCCAAAGGACCTGATACCCCTCGGGAGCAACCAAGACACACCTCAGTGTTGTTGAACAACATTTCACGGATACAATACTGAAAGCATCCTTCACGATCATGTTTCAGACGGACCTATATTTACCCCGTCAAAAATAGATATCTCACGTATCTTATTCACAGAAATGAGAGTGTCTTTAATATAAATCCCTTCCTATGCACACTAACACGCAGAGGAGGCCAAAAGAGCAGATGCTCCACTGACTGATGGATATTTATAAGATGTTTATCTCGGCTTTTTCCCCAAACCAAAGTTTCCCCTTTGGCGTGTCGTGTTTGTCTTGTGTCAGACTGTATGGCGGAGTGAGAGGATGGACATTGATTTCTGTCTGCCTGTTTATCTATATCTGTACCCTCGCTATATCCATCTGTGGAGGAGTACAGAGAGGGGGCTTTGCTGGAGATAATTCCCCCAACTCGACCTGTCCGGTCAAATGGAGAGAGGGTTATTTTTAACAGAGCACAGAGTGGAGTATCAATGCCCTGCTCTGGTAGGCCAGACTCCTCTGAAATGGTGCCCTTCTATCAGCTGTGACATTTTTACACAGAATGTCTGGAAAACACAGTCTTTGTTTGGAAAAATCGGATACGAACGCCCAGCTGAAATATGTCGATTGATAATTGAAAGATATGACCCCACTTTACAGACAATAGACAGTCAGGGACCAGATTACTAATAGCGAAAGAAAAGAGGTTAATGGTAACAATAGAGGTTTAAGTCTGCAGGCCGCAACTCTAAATGCTTTGTATTTGACCTTTGCATTGAGAGCAACTTGAAAGGAATTTCAGTGTAATAAGATTAGATCTTGTACATCATTCTTTATGTACCCATACGGCTTAATGCACTAACCGAGACTCCTCGTGTCATGTGGCCATTAAGAGGACAAATAGTGAGTGCATCAAATGTCTCTTTATTCCTCAAAATTAAAATCACAAGTTCCCATCTGCCCTGCTATTTAGAGGAAGTAAACATCCTGAGGTCCTGGCAGAAGCAAGAACGCTCATAGGATTATGTTTGACTTCTATCCCTGAAGACAGTTTCCTATTTCATAAGTCGAGGACTTTGTTAATGTTTTTTTTTTTTCAATCAGTGATTTTTTATTGAGGGTCTGGGGTCTCTAAAGCTTAACCCGTACTGTGGTTTTGTGGAAGTCCTGAATGCTGCTCACAGGGGCTCTGTAAGCTCCTTTGGATCACACACATCGCACAATGTACGTACTCACAAAGGTAACTTTGGCTCCTGAGTCATATTGTTAATGCTGAGACTCTGGAGAATGGCGACCACCTCCTGCTGGACCACAACAAAGACTTGACCTGCAAAACTTTCAGCTTTCACACACATCACACAATTTTATATATATATATTATATATATATATATATTCTCTGATAATGAATATTTGTGAAGAGGACATTATATTACTTTTAAAAGACAATTACATGAAATATTCCCAAGACCTGGGTGTAATTTTTCCATTAGAAAGTTTGAATCAAATAAAGTAAAGTAAATAAAGTACAAATATTTTATGTTAACTAATTCTTGAAACATGAAACAAAACATGTATACAATTGTACCTGCCATTTTTTACTATTTTTTTTTTTATTCATTTAAATTTGAACTGTCCCCATTTAACTTTTTACATTTTTGGTTTATTTTATTTTTTATTTTTTTAATATTATATTTTAACAATGATTCTAAGAGTTTTTATGTTATTAAAGTGATTGTGTCTATATTTTATGTTGGCCATTTCCCAATTCAAGTCACACAGCTGTTAAAGGATGTTTTGTCATTTTTATCTAATTTTACTCAAGTATTACAAAGTTTAGTAGGCTGAACAGATTAATTCCTTACATAAACCTTTTCTCTTGTTTTGTAAACCGTTTTATCACAGTGGCTTTAAAAAAATCAATAATTGCCTAAATGTCATCCATGTTAAAGCCACAAGTTAAATGACTTAAACATAAAATGCGACATAGAATCAATCAAAAACAATCCTGATGAGACCTTAACTACAGACAGGACCATCAGGCCAATTCACAAATGAGTCCTTGTAAAGAGACCACCACAACAAAGGAGCCCAGGCGTGTAGCCCTCCCCTTTAAAACTAGGCACACCCCTTTAACCCACTATTGTCTCCGAGCCTGGCAGGCGGTGTATGGTTGGTTGGTTTGTGGTTGTGTTGTAAGTCTCGTTCGCTCGCTTGTCAATATCACGCAAAACGAATGCATTAATGCTAAGAGATGGGAATCTTGCAGTCATGCTTCCACGACGAACTGCTGTAGCGCTTCTCGCCCTATGTGGATTAATAGCGGTCGGCGATGGTGAGTCGGGTGCTTGTGTGTGTGTCACCTCTCTGTGTGTATTTATTTATTTGATAGGCTGCTGGTGTGTGGAGAGAGTGTAGCCAGGCTGTGCTGTGCTGGACGGGGCAGCCTGGCGCTCATCATGGCGCTGTAAACCAGTCATCAGAAGCATAAATCATTCCTTATATTGAACTAATTTTAAAAATTCTAATGCGCGTGACTTGTAATTGTATCATTTAAGAGGTTCGTATAAGATATAACCTCGCAAGTATGTTTTGCTGTCCCTTGTTAATTTAACAAAATACACTCGTGGTATAGAGGTCTAAATAGGCGTCTCTCTCTCTGTAATATAGCCTAGAATATAGCCTATATATATAGCCTATATATATAGCCTATATATATAGCCTATATATATATATATATATATATATATATATACTACACTATACACACTGACTCAACCAGCCTCTGTTTAAATACAGGCCAGCTGTCCATTACAAATTAATTAAATTAAATGCATATTTACCTTGCGTGTTAAAATACTATACTATTACGCTTATGGCAAAACGAATCGGTTACCTAACGTAACCTCGCTTCTTTTCTTTAGACGAGCGTTCTCATTATTCGAAAATGAATCGTGCTCTTAATTCGAATCTTCTTCCCCCTCATAACATTTATTCTATATGATTTTGTAAGTGTGAACTTACATTTTTTTATTAGTGTCATGTGGTGTTGGTTAGATGAATGACGTTTCTATGACTTTAATTTTACAGTTTCAATCACAAAGAGAACTTTTCAGTTCAGAGGAATGTTCAAAAGTACCGATTCACAGGAATGAATCTAACTTCCCATTGCTAGTTGTGACATGTAGCACAACATGAATTCCAGTGATTCGTTTTAAAATGACGGGCCTTGTTTGTAGTTATGTGTTAGATTATATCATAAATGTTGTTAGTGCATCGTTTGCTGTATACCCTGTTTACAAAACAGTCTGGTGGCATTTCTTAACGTTAATCAGCATTGTGTATTTCAACTGGTGAAACAGTCCTGATTGACCCCATGACTACCGAGCCATAAGGCCTAAAATATTGACAATTTGGACCATTTCTTAATTTATTCACAAATTGTACTGGTTTTAGAAAACTAAATTTGTGCTTTATAACCCCTGGCAAGTACAATTTTGTCGTAGAGTACGATGGGAAGCTGGTCGTTCAGCAAGTTCAGACTGAAGTCAGATTTGGAGTCTGGTCCTTTGTAATGGAAATGTGGGCAATGAGCCCTATTCAGTGGCCTGTCAAGGGAGTCTGCCTTTCTTTTGTATGGCCAAACTGATGGTGGTTACATCCACAGCACAAATAAACATGTCTGTGGTTGCATGGCACAGCACGATAACTGTTTATGCACTGGTGAGATTTTCTGGAACGACAAAACTGTGAATCAGTGTGATGCTCTTCATAGTATGCTGAGAAGCCAACAAAATGGCATGAACACTTGGAAACCTTTTTGTATGGTGATCATAACTAGAATACTAATGCATTTTAAAGTGTTTAAAAATTGAAAGATTGCTGTCTTGTGATTTGCTGTGCTCAAGACATATCAAGGAAGACTGTAATGAAATGCATCACAGCAGGGGCAATTTTCATCTACAAATTAAAAAAAAGTTAAGCAATCTGTGATCTCTAATTGGTGACTCATCTTTTTACAAGAAGCATCGCTCCCACTGTTCACAAATGGTTGTGTTGCACAAAATGCTGCCAAATGCTTCAATAGGACTTGAAAGAAAATGCTAAACAGACAGATCCCACCTGTAGTACGTCTGACAGGGTCGCCTCAATGTCAGACTCTACACTGAGCGGATTGTAGCGCGAGAGGCGCCTTCGGGCTGCCAGTGATGGATTTGCACAGCTGCCGGTAGTTGGACACAGACTAGTGGAAATTAAACAGATTGGCGACTCCAGCCGTGTTATGGTAATTATTCCACCATAGTGCTGTTGAAACCCGGGGGCTCTATAGCTCCGCACTTGTATGATGACTGCCTAGTTTCTCAGTAAGCATGCTGTTTTTTGTTTGTTTTTGATAAACGGGCTTGTCGCAAGTCTTCGAGTTTCTAGATGTCCGTGTGACGCTTCTCGCAGGCCTGTGTGAGAAAACAACGGCAATGTGATATGGGCACTGTGAGTTAGGCAGACAGCCGTGAGGCAGGGTGCGTCGCTTTCATCATCTTTCATTCTCTCCCACATTTTTCTTTTCCCTTCACACAGACCAAACTTAAGTATTAAACATGCTCCAAGTCCTAGCTCCTCCACTTTTACGTTTGGTGAAAAACGCTCCAGGAATGATGAATTAAGCCATTCGAACATTTTTATGAGTGACTCACTTGCTTACAAGAAATGATCATTAATGTATTCCCACTCCTGGTAACTGCAGTGCCAAAGTGGAAAAAGTGAGTTAATTCTCTATAACAAATAAACTACTTTCGCTATTTTAAGTGTTTTTTAATGTATAAAAATATAATAGATGTTCTGAACCACAAAGGCCCTGAATTTGTGTTTGAGCCGGAAGGAGCAGACGTTTGAAGCCCGTATCACAGGAGGCCTCCAGGTGCTGTGAGAGGGCTGTTATGGAAATGAAAGAGAGCACATCAAGCTATATTTTGCATGTGTGTGCTTGTATATAAGATCAGAGTACAGAAAGTGTAGCAAAAAAAGATATGTGGGTTCATGGGGAGTGTGTGTCTGGGGAAGCCAGCTAGTGGGGTTGAGTCCACGGTCACAGCCGACTGAAGCTAGTCTCCGCTTCATTAATGACCTTGCTAATGACCCGAATGGCCGGCGGGCAGTGCTGATTACATCGAGAGAGACCTTTGTGTGACCTACATTACAGTGCTTGTTTAGAAATAGTACATTTGATTGACTTTTTTTCCCCTTGGTACTACAATTTTTTTTATCTTTCATCATTTTCTTAAAAATAAGGGTTATTTGTATTATAAGCTTAAAGGGATAATTGTGTCATTGTTTCCTCACCCTCATGTCATTCTAAACCTGTAGAGCATTCATTTTTCCATCAGACAAAATAGTAGACTTTTCTTTTTTTTTTTTTACAAGGAAGCTCAACAATTTCTGACCTTGTCTGTCAAGTTCTCAAAAAAGCACCGTATTTTACTTAGGTGACTTGTGCACTATATATTTTACGATAGTTTTGTGTAAAGAATAAACCAACAATTAACTGTTAATGTATGGCATATAAACTGTGTATTGACTATCCAATTCCAAACTATGCTAACCCATCCAAAAGTTTAAGTAAAAAAAGAAGATATTATTACTTGTTATTACTAGTCCTGCATTCAATTGATCAGAAGTGTCAGAAATTACATATAATGTTCTATTTTTAAATAAATACTTTTCTTTAGAACTGTATATTCTTCAAAGAATCCAGAAAAAAAGTGTCACTGTTTCCTCAACAATATTAGGCAGCATAGAAGACTACAAATCAGCATATTACAATGATTTCTGAAGGATCGTGTGACACTGAAGACTGGAGTTGGCTGCTATATTTTAAATTGTAATGGTAATATTACTGTTTTACTATATTTAATAGTAATAATAATAATTCATTACATTTATATAGCGCTCTTCTCGGCACTCAAAGTGCTTTACATAGAGAGGGGAATCTCCTCAACCACCACCAGTGTGCAGCATCCACCTGGATGATGCGACGGCTGCCATAGTGGGCCAGAACGCTCACCACACACCAGCTTACTGGTGGAGAGGAGACAGTGATGAAGCCAATTGGTATATATGGGGATGATTAGGAGGCCATGATGGACAGAGGCCACTGGGAAAATTTGGCCAGGATGCCGGGGTTACACCCCTACTCTTTCAAAAGACATCCTGGGATTTTTTTTAATGACCACAGAGAGTCAGGACCACAGAGAGTCAGGTTTAACGTCTACGTCTCATCCAAAGGACTGATTAAATACATTTCTGATTAAATAAATGCAGCCTTGGTGTCCAGCAAAGCGTTTTTCCACGCGCCTGGCGTACGTTTTCAATTGTTTTCAAAGGTGAGCGCCGCGTTTTTTAAACACCATGAGCGTAATGAGGCGCTGAATGTTTTTTTTTTCACGCTGAAGTGCCGAGCGCCCGGCGTTTTTTCATGGTTATCGAGAGTTGAAAAATGTTCAAAATGTTAAAACGCTTATCACGTTCATCACGTTCACTTTTTACCCAGCTGTCCAATCACAGCGGAGGAGGGACGGGACTAAACCACACTGTCACAACATTCTTTCTGTACAACGACATCAACCAACAGAGTTAACCGAACAAAATGGATGGAAAATATTTTTTTAGTATGAAACAAATTATCTGCGAAATCACTTTCAAGTAAACTGTGCTGCGGGTATTCTGTATCATAGCAACGAAACGTCTCAACGGAATAAAAACGCTTTGGTGGACACACGGCCTAAGACTTCTTTCAAAAACAGACAAAATCTTACTCTAGTGTACTTATTTAAAACGAATGCACTCCTTCGAATATTTGTCAGAAGAACTGCATTATTTTGTCGCATGAAATGGTTTTAGGCTGCTGGCTTGTGAAAGAGAAAGGGACAGACATTCGTTCCTCTGGACCAGATGAGTAATTTGACCATGAGAGTTCTAAAGAAGCTCCCCTTCCTTTCACTGCATTGATTTTGTGAGTGTAGTTCGCTGTGCATGTCTGTGTGAGTGTGTGTGTGTGTGTGTGTGTGTGTGTGCGCGCTCTGTCTGGTGGCGTCGGCATGTCTTAATCAGCTCCCTGTCTGGGTGCTCAATGGATCTCATTTCAGCTCTATGCATCTTGGGTAACTGCACTCTCTCAGTCTGCCCGCTCTCAGTAGCCCCTGGCATCCTGCTAGAAGAGGAGGATGATGGGCTTTCATTATCCAGAGGAGGTGAAGCAAGAGATAATGCCTCCAAAGAGAGACAAGCACCGCTCAAGGCCGTCCATTTGTAATAGATATGAGAGGACTGCTTGTGTCGTGGGGGGCAATATTTGCGTCTGAGTGTTTAAACCACAAACCCTGTGAGCTCTTAATTCTCGCTTTGACCCCAACGTGGAAAGTCGGTACTCTTGAAGCAGAGGTTGTGAAATTTTTGTTCCATAGTGAAGGATTTAGTCACCGTACCAGTAATGTGACGTTGTTTGTGGCTTCACCGTTGACTAAAGACTTTCCATGAGCCAGGCTCTGATCAACCAAGCACACTGTTAATGGCAACGATTTCATTCACGTCTTGCCGCAATGGTTTTTATTTCCTGTCTAAACAAGAATGGAATGATAGGAACTTCACACTGGCAGTGAGGTTTTGATGTTGTCCTTTACTGAATTCCCCTCTTTCTGTTGGGTTAAGCCAAGTCTAGACTAGGGTTTTAAGGTCTGTCGTAGCTAGTCTCTCAGCCGAAATCCCATCACAGCTGGGGATTCTGTAAGTCGCCCTCTGTTACCTCTCTGTGTTCTGTCCTGGCGTATCTGTTTCAACGGCAGCTCTTAAAAACATGTCAGGGGAGTCCCCAGCCACTCTAACAGTAACTGCCCCATCCTCCACCGCACAGCCCACTCCCATCCTTTGTCCAGACACAGCCCGCCCAATCCCTCCTCATGTCCCCTTAATCTCCACACAAAGAGCCAGTGTAAGGCCACCAATTATGCACACACAAGACCTCGCTTGGCTTGAACCGCTCGCACTCCCTTTCCGCAGGTTTGGAGCCGTTCTGTCAACTGGCTTTGCATAAACTTTGATTGGTCTGAAGTTTTGCAGACCGTATTGCAGGAATTGAGTGAAAAGTTTCAGGTTTCTGAGGTGCAAGAGATTTGGTGTTTAGTAAGTTAGTCACAATTGTGAGATTTGAAGTTGCAATAACAAGAAATGCAGTTAAAAAAGGCTTAATTCTCATGATTATGACTTTATATCTCACAATGTGACTTATTTTTTACTCTAAGGTGAAAACAGGCCTCCCTAATATGTCAGATTTCAAAAGTTGATGAAATTTGGTTGTTGTGTAAGGTACTATTACTAAAAACATTTCCTTGTGGTGAACCGGAAATAGTGACAGATATTTTCTTCTGAATTGTTCCGTCATATCAGAGTGCAAAATAAAAATATAGGGTGGGGGCTATATGTAATTTATTGGATTTTGCGGTACATTTTTGAGGGGCAGGGTTTAAGCTGACTAAAGAAGTCCAGCATACATCATCAGTTTTTCACTGGAAGACTTTTTGTTTTAAAATTACATACAAGGTACATTTAAGTTGTATATTTAACCACACCCAAGCATTCAGTGAAATTATTCTTAAAGTACATGAATTTGCACATGGATTGTCATAGTACATTATTTTGTGTAGTATGTTGTCGACAAAGTTATTATTGATGAAAATATCATCTTCCATCGGTCGAAAAAACAGATGGCCGCTCCATCAAATCATAGTATTGGTTGAGTCAGATTGGTTAGGATGCTCAAATGGCACAAGCACAACAGTCTAAACATTTTTTTCGGGAGGTAAATCAGCTTACAAATTGTTACTTGTCTCTGCATATTATATTTACGGCATAATGTTTACCACAACAAATTCAACTTATGGTGAAGCTCTTTCAATTGAAGTGAATGGGACTGTTTTTAAGAGAATTTCAAAGCAGAAATTAAAAGCTTTTATTTAATTAAAAGCACTTGCATTAAGTCTTCTGTTAACTTGCGTTTAGGGTATACAGTATTTTGTTGCCATGACCACAAAATTGTAAAATTGGATCTAACATTACACAGAAAAGGTTAGTGTTTTTTTTTTTTTTTTCACGTTAATGCTCATTGTTTACGTCTTGTGACTTTACTCCTAATCAAAATTTTGCCTGTGGTGCTGTTAAATGAACATAGCTTGGAACATTTTTTAACATTAAAAAGACACCCTTCAGCTGTAAGTATAGTTATCCTGATTGTGATTTAAAGTGATAACTACACTGTGTTTTCTCAGAACCCTTTAGCAAGACACTATGAGGCAATTACGGTCATTCTATTTGCTGCCCCGTGATTTAATGATATCGTGTGTGCTCCATTAGAGGGTTATTATGGCACCGGGTTGTTTTTCTCCTGTTATCAGGGCCTGGTTACCTCCATGTAATCTGCAGGAAATTCTTTGTGCATGTGAACTTCAGTTGACTTGGATCCGCTCCACTAACGGTTACTGGCAGTGCGCTTCGGTGTCTGTTAGATCACAGCCTTTATAAGATTTACAAAGAGTACACAAACACACTCTCGCACTCCCTCTCTTGCTCTATGACACTTGACACATACGCCCCTCCCCACACATACACATGGTGAAAAAGTGAAGTTGACACTTGTTCAGAAGGGTGTGGTTCAGCCACTTGCATGTCATGAGTTGTGCAATAAAACCTGTGTATGAAAAACTGTAGGAGGAAGGGTAGTGAGTCAGATTAATTAAGTGTTTCTGGAGTGAGATGAGTGACAGTAGGAGTACAAGGTATACAGAGGCCTGAACATGTGGGAAAGGTGAAAAGAAAAGCATTGAAATGAGAGGATTAGAATAGAACATTCTTGACAGGGACGCCCAGAAAAGTCTGGGCTTTAAAGTGCTGTTTGTCCCTCGGTGGGCCCTGTTGTGATCAGCCGTCAAGCTTCTGAAGTCATGTTATTTTAAAACCACTGCAATTTGTCTTAAGTGGCTTGCCATTGTGTGTGGCTCGGATAAAATCAGGGGCGCCGGTGAAGTGTGAATGCCACCCCTCGTGTCATGACCTCGGTCACCCTCGGCAGTCTGTGTACCAGCAGTCATTATATCCTGCGTCTTAGTTTGTCTGACTTGCTGAAGAGACAGGCTTTTAAGATCATGTTGTTGTTGCTAATGAAAACAAAAATGGTACTATATCGTAGTCTTTGGGTGTGTTCACATTTGTAGTTTGGTTCTTTTGGTCCGGACCAACAAAAAAAGAAGAAAATGGTACATTTAGTCCCGTTCGTTCGATGGCATTTTTAAGACCCAACCTAAAGATACAAAAAAAAAAAAAAACTTTTTTTGTGACGTAACTTGCTGAACATTGAAAACAATGCTGCCTGTGTGTGCTGGGCTAAATGTGCTTGTTATATGTGCGCACATGTGATGACATTATGACAAATGTGTAGAATTCCTCTGTTGCAAATACCGTAGGCGGCATTTGATGCCTGTACCGAACTATAATGGGCAACGTAGCTCTTTTGACGAGAAAAAAACACGTAGCACTGGGTCGCATGTGGTGACATCATGTCCTTTAATGTGTAAGAATCGGATTGGATTATTTCTGATTGATTTAAAATTATTGGATGTAAACAAGTGGTCTCTAGTTAGTAATATTTTAATTGGATGATATTTTGATCATCGGCTCTTAACCTTGCCGAGCTGGTTGATGAACAAAATAGATAGATAATAGAAGCTCTTAAACATGCTTTTCAAGATATAATAGAAGGATCTAAGTAAGCTTAATATATGTATATATATTAAAAATCACCAATTATTAGGTACTTTAAATTGGGAGGTGGCTGATCCCTAACCCCTAAATTTCAACTTGAAAATTATATTGCCTTTTTTTTCATTTATATCATTTATAAGTTTTGTGCGCCGAAAATGTGCTGTTACGACCAAAACATGGGATATAATAAAGTATATTGAATTATCAACTAAGATGTTATTATAGTGTTTGGTTCAATGTATATTCAAACTAATGAACTTTGTAAAAGGCATTATGCTAATCATCATACTGATTTCAAAGAAAGATTGGATACAAAATGCAACAAATTGTATAAACCACACTTGAAATATTGTTAAAATTGTTATTGATTAACCTGTGAACTGATTAACATTTTTTTAATGGCAAAAATATAAATTTACAAGGTAGATGTAAACAAGCAAAATAGTAATAGGTAAAAATAAACCGCCTTATTAAATTAGTTATTATTGTGTTTCGGTAGTGACAAATTTGGGGAGAGGAAAAACTTTCTGAAAATACAATATGATAATTAACTGCACAATTACTAGAAATAAGTGTATATTGGATATTACACAATTTGCATACATACAAAAAAAAAAGATTGAATAGAAGAAAAAAAAATTCAAGACGTTTCCAACTCTGACTTTGAACCAGTTCTGTAGAATGGTCCATTATATATACACAAATCTAATCATCTTGCTCATTATTTGTTTCTATGACCGTTCAATAAAGCAAAACGGTCTGTAAATATGTTCTGCTGATATAAAGGTGCTGCAGTGGGGGGTCCAAATGCCAGCTCCTGCTGTACACAGTCTGTTTGGGTTCATCTGCAGTGGCGGATTCAGTTTCATGTTATGTAGTTTAGTTGCGAACTTAACTCTGAGTAAGGCAAGTCAAGCAGAAGCACTGCATGCAGTGTTTTCCTTTCCTTAAATTGGTCTTGCTTGCCCTCTGGAGGATATTTTGAGTTTGCACAGTTCACTTAAAGCATCCGCTGAAGGAAGAATTGAATGCATCCTCAATCCTCATTAATGATCTGACATTACAACAAACACACATTGCAGTTATTTAGAGTCATATTTTAATCGTTAATCTCTCTCTAACTCTCTAGCTCTCAAGTGTAATTGCACGGCATGTGAGAACACTGGATATGTGTGCGAGACTGATGGGGCCTGCATGACCTCTACGTCCCACATCAATGGTCAGGAGGAGCAGCAAGTACGGATCTGCCTCCCTCGGGTCAGCCTGGTTCCCCCTGGACAGCCCGTCTACTGCCTGAGTGCCAAAGGCCTGCTCAACATTCACTGCTGCTATACAGACTTCTGCAACAGCATCAACCTCCAGATTCCCAACGGTAAGAGTACAGGCTAAAATATACTACTGTTCAAACGTTTGGACTCAGTAAAATATTTATTTTTATTCAGCAAGAATGCATTTAGTTGATCAAAAGTGACTGTATAATATTACAAAAGATTAGTATTTCAAATAAATGCTGTTCTTTTAAAAGTTCTATTCATCAAAGAATCCTGAAAAAAATGTATTATGGTTTCTACAGAAATATGAAACCACATGTTTGAATGATTTCTGAAGGATCATGTGACACTGGAGTAATGGCTGCTGAAAATTCAGCTTTGCCATCAGAGGAAAAAATTATGTCAAAATATACTCAAATATTATTATTATTATTTTAATTTATTCATATTTCACAATATTGCCGGTTTGCTGTAGTTTTTTTTATTGCATCTTTGGTGAGAGGTTACTTTCATGAACATTGAGAGAGTACATAATGTTATACATAATTTTTAGTTAACTTCCAAAATTAAAGTTTTTATGCTGCTCAATATAGGATGTGTAATTGTGTATACATTTACCTACATCTCTAATATTCACTGTTGCAGTTAATCTCTAAATGTGATATTTAGCAAATGTCCAAATGCATTTACATTTTTCATACTGTATTATAATTTTATGATGTCTACATAAACTTGTAGTATTTAAAACTGTTGATTTTAGTTGGTTTTAATATTGGCCATTTGTTTCGTATCTCTTTCAGTATCGTACAGAATCTTAATATCAGTTCATCCCTACAGGTCCAGCCTGTAATGCGCATTTCCTCGTCTCTTTCAGGGATTCCTGAAGGTAAAGGGGGAAGTTGGGGTCCAGTAGAGCTGGTGGCAGTGATAGCAGGCCCAGTCTTCCTCTTTTGCTTGCTGCTCATCGTTGGAGTGCTCGTTTTCCAGTACCACCAACGGAACTATAACCACCGGCAGCGACTCGACGTTGAGGATCCGTCATGTGATCATCTGTACTTGGCCAAAGACAAGACCTTACAGGATCTCATCTTCGATCTGTCCACCTCGGGTTCAGGATCTGGTAAGCTGCATCTTTATCCTTCTCCAGCCTATCTGACAAGTGTTTTGTTCATGTGCTAATGTGTTTTCTCATTGCAGGTCTGCCCTTGTTTGTTCAGAGGACAGTGGCCAGGACAATTGTATTGCAGGAGATCATAGGTAAAGGTCGCTTTGGGGAAGTATGGAGGGGGAGATGGAGAGGAGGGGATGTGGCTGTGAAGATCTTCTCATCCAGAGAGGAGCGCTCTTGGTTCCGCGAGGCTGAGATTTATCAGACCATCATGCTCCGCCATGAGAACATCTTAGGCTTCATTGCTGCTGATAATAAAGGTAAGATGTACTCACTCTATCCATCTACAGTATTATCTATCATCTATCTATAATCATTTTAATAATATATGTATATACATTAAAAATTGATCAAATATTTAAGAGAGTGATTTGTTCCAACCCTTAAATCTCTTTACTTTGACTTTCTTAGACAATGGCACATGGACACAGTTGTGGCTGGTGTCAGACTACCATGAACATGGCTCATTATTTGACTATCTCAACCACTACTCCGTCACTATCGAGGGGATGATTAAGTTGTCACTCTCAGCAGCCAGTGGCTTGGCACATCTGCACATGGAGATCTTGGGAACGCAGGGTAATTATGAATGGATACATTTGATGCATCGGTTATACGAGCTTGAATATCTCTCAAATCCTGTACTCCCAAAACCGAACTAAACCAAGATGGTCTCCTCCCACAGGGAAACCAGGCATTGCACATCGTGACCTGAAATCTAAAAACATCCTGGTGAAAAAGAATGGTACTTGTGCCATAGCAGATCTGGGGCTCGCTGTACGGCACGAGTCCATCACTGATACTATAGACATCGCCCCCAATCAGAGGGTTGGCACTAAAAGGTAAATCTACTGCCAGGCACTGTTACTAAATACTGTTAACAGCTGCTTATATGTAAATTTAACCATGAAGATGTACCTTTAGCATTACTTGATGTTTTTTTTTTTTTTTTTTTTGCCCTTTAGATATATGGCTCCAGAGGTATTAGATGAAACGATCAACATGAAGCATTTTGATTCTTTCAAGTGTGCTGATATCTACGCTTTGGGACTGGTATACTGGGAGATTGCGCGACGGTGTAATGCTGGAGGTGAGGAACAAGAAGCTTGCAAAGTGCCTGACTAATCATCCACCTACAGTATCTTAACAAAAGTCATTTAAATCAGAGCTTTAACAGGCTGTAGGTGCCATAGAGCTCTGGGGGTCATGTCTCCCTTCAGTGCCTGAATAGTGGTCTGTCATTATGGGTTTTTCAATGACATAAATAAATAAAATGGTTTTTTTTTTGAGTCACAAACCGGCATATTAGATTCTGAAGGATCGTGTGATACTGAAGACTGAAGTAATGGCTTGGATAAATTACTTTTTAAAATACATTCAAATAGAAATGCTATTTCAGATTTTAATAATATTTCACAATATTTCTGCATTTGTATAATTTTGGATCAAATAAATGCATCCTTGGTGAGCATAACCGCATAACCACTTGCTTATTGATAGTAGCACCTTTAGAGATGGATTTTTTTTTTAATCTCAGTTAGAGATTTAATATTTGGAAGGTCAATTGACTAAAACATTGCTAATAAACTTTCGTATTAAAGCATGTGTGGGATTTATAGGCCTACATTTTTTTTAATTATTGAGTTTATATTGGTCTTTTATCCAATGCATCTACAAATGATTTGGCTTTGTAAGGCACTATATTTTCTATTTACAGATTAAAAATGTATGATATTGCAGTTAAAATGCAATGTTTTTTCCCCTTGGGACTGGGACTTCTGAAATATTTTGTTACACATGATCAGTAAGGCTAAATGATATAGATGTATTGAGCAATTCAACGCTAACAGAGCTCACATTTTGACCATCTTCTCAGGCATCCATGAAGATTACCAGCTTCCCTACTATGATCTGGTGCCCTCTGATCCCTCCATAGAAGAGATGAGGAAGGTGGTTTGTGACCAGAGACTACGGCCCAATGTGCCCAACTGGTGGCAGAGCTACGAGGTATAAAGCAATCCCACTTATATAAAAGGTCATCTACTTGACATTTGCAGTAATTGACCAACCATTTGTTGTCAATACTTGACTTTTAGTAAATGATGATAATAGTAGACCATAATAAGTAACAAATTCTCAAATAATGGTGCAGCATTCACCACAAACATGCTTGCCAATTTGAAAAGCCATTTTTGAGTGCAATATGCTTCACACGTGCCATCTTGAGACTGTTCCGTGTAAAAATACAGCCTTTTAATTAAAATCAGCTGTGATTCACAAGACATATTTGTGAGAGAGCCTGGAAAACTCATTTTGATTTGTGTTTTCTCTCCACAGGCACTGAGAGTGATGGGAAAGATCATGCGGGAGTGTTGGTATGCCAACGGAGCGGCACGGCTTACGGCTCTGCGGATAAAGAAGACTCTCTCGCAACTCAGCGTCCAAGAAGACGTTAAGATCTGAAACGCATGGGACACTGCAGATCCCCGCAGAGACGAACAAGCGAATAAAGACTTACGCCAAAAGCAGCCTGCCAGTTTTAGCCCCTTTTTCAACCTTTTAAAGTTGTGACGAGGCCTACCTCACCATCTAAGACGAAACTACTGAGTCTGAGTACATCCCAGCCCTTTTCCATTTTCCAACGTTCCCAATCATGGATGAGCCTCGAACTGCTGATATCAGCGCAACCTCCGTCCATGGACCTACGGTTGTTGAATTTTTTTAGGTTTTTTTTGGCAGGAATGACAATTGAACTGACAGGCATTTTAATTTTATCATTTGTTTTTTTCACCACTTTTGTCCAAAATGGACTTCTTGAAAGAATGTGTTTAGATGTGATTTGTTCAACCTCATTCACTAATACACCATATGTCATATTTCAGCGTCAATCTACCATTATATATAGTGCTCTACTGCTGTTGTGAGAATGTGAAAAAAAAAAAAACGTGGATAACACTGTCTCCTCCTGTTATGACTAGCAATTCATGTACAAAGCTAAGTGTAGCAAAACGGACACACTGCGACCGTGTGACCAAGTGGGATTGCAGTTTTTTGTTCCTGTGGAAGAAATGAAGGAGTGCAGATCATTTACTCATGTAAAAATCAGCCTATTTATCTTTCTTCAGGCTGCGTTTGTTAAACGTCAGAACCACCAATGTGGTTTTGGGTTCATTTGCTTTTAAAGTTTCACAGGGAGAGTGTGTGTATGTTTTTAGGTTTTATTTAACTGGGTTAATAAAATTAGTGTTGTGATTGCTGAATGCATTGAATGATTGCACATGTTTTGTATTGTTATCCGACCGCATTTTGAGAAATTGAGCGATTTTTGTCATAAGGAAAGCCATTACCACTTGTATGTTAAAATCCAACTGTTATTTCAACGGAATCGTTTAGTATGTTGTATTCCTATTATTCTGGGATGTTGGCATGCACTGTTGTTATTTGTTTGCAGTCCGTGTTCTTTTGGGGATTTAGTAGTTGGTACCACTTCAGAAAACAGTAACACACATGTAAAACAATGCATCTCTATTTGCCTGCATTATAACATTTATATTTCTCTGCTTTGCCTTGAATTGAAGAGTTGTCATTCAGTTTAATTTAAAGTACAACTAAACATTTCCTTCTCATATTTACAGTTAGGGTTTGCCAAGACCAAATATTGAACATGGTGACATTGTATCACTAGCACATCCCTAGAAAGCCAACTTCACTACTTCTTCCATCCTTTATTAACTTGCACCAATGTCTTGATCACAGTCAAAAACCTGCAGATGTTCTGAATGGTTAACTGGAATCCATGGGATAAGTATAACAGTAGGTGCGAAAAATGATTAGATTAGCTTTGGCATTAATGGTCTGAAATGCTTTTAGAATGGCTGGATGAGAACAAGGGTCCTGTATTATGTGTAACATTGGAAATCTATTGCAGGCTCTATTACAGTCCATTTCTGTTTGACTTATGCATTTTTTACTTTCAAGGTCATATATGAATCAGCTCTGTGTAGCTAGAATATGTTTGACAGGAGCATGATTCAGTTGAGTTGGGTGGCATTGAGAATGTCTAAAATAAAATTATGACTGAATTTTGTTATACCATGGTGCTCTACACTGGGATACACTGGGAATTCTGTCTGTAGAAATGTAAAGGCTAATTGTTCCACTATTTATATTGTGCTTGCTTTTTCTCACAACTTGGATTTTGCAGTTGTTTATTGTAAAACGTACTTTAACTTGTACTTAAGACTTGAGGAAAGGCATTTGGATGATTCTGAATGACACTCGTTCAAAGGGATTGTTGACTTTGAAATTAATTGTTGATATGTTTTAGCTTACCTCAATGGCATCCAAGATGTAGGTGTCTTTGTTTCCACAGTATTTTCAATTTTGACATTTTTCGGTCAAACCAGTGTTGTCTGTCAGTCATATGATGCAGGTTTAGGGAGGTCCACCTCAAAGAGCATGCACAGAGAAGTCAAAATTAAACATGATTTAATGACTCGTGAATTTAAGTACACACTGATGGCCTAAGACACCTAAGATGGCCTAAGTTTGTGAGAGAAAACGAACAGTATTTATATAATTTTTACCTCTTCTTAACAGCCGTCGAACTGATCTGAATCTATGTCCAACTGAACCGTCTCCAGACGTTACGCCGGAAGTGATCTCTCTACATCACGCATTGTTTACACGGAGATTTCGGAAGTTTTACCTTTCACTAAACAAATTTAGATATACGGTAAATCGCAATGGAATACCATTTCGATATATCTAAATATGTTTAGTAAAAGGTAAAACTTCCGAAATCTCTGTGTAAACAATGCGTGATGTGGACGCGCAAGAGATCACTTCCGGTGTAACGTTGGACTTTGAACGGTTCAGTTCGGTTCAGTCGGACATCTGATTCAGATCAGTTCGACATAGATCAGTTCGACATAGCTGTTAACAAGAGGTAAAAACTATATAAATACTGTTCGTTTTCTCACACAAACCGCTTGTTTCGTGTCTTAGGCCATCAGTGTGTACTTACAGTCATTAAATCATGTTTAATTTTGACTTCTCTGTGCATGCTCTAAGAGGTGTACCCCTACTGACAGACAACAACGGTTCGACCGAAATGTCAAAATTGAAATTACTGTGGAAACAAAGACACCTCTTGGATGCCCTTGAGGTAAGCTAAAACACATCAAAAATTAATTTCAAAGTGAACTGTCCCTTTAAAACAGTAATCACTTCTGTTTTGTAGAGGCAGTTAGTCTAAATTCCCTGACATGTTTGTCCATTTTAGTCTTGATAATAATACTTAAGACTTGGTAGACAATGCTTTACGTCAGATGCATATGAGTTCTTGATCCTAAGATGTGTATGTGTGTTTTAAACATGTTAAAAACAAATACACTTGTGGGTTAGTTAATATAATGTACATAAATGATATACAATAATAAATCCTTTTTCTTATTTCTGTTTCATTGACTCTTTCCAATAACTTAATTTAGAATATATAACAGCCTTTAAAAGAGGCTATGCAAAGGTAGTTTGTAAAGCTTCAAATTTGACAACATTTATATTTAAAATGCATTTTATTTTTCTTTACAAGAAATAAAGCAGAGACAAAGAAATAAATGGAGGGCTGGGAGGGAAGGGGACAGCTGTATATAAAGAGATGCAACCTCTGACGTCAAAAAATATGTACAATTCAAAATTATATCCATACAAAACATGCCACATACAATAAAAATTACCATTTTATTCATCATCCCTAAAAGTAGCTCTGCTGTACAGTTGCAGCATCTTTTTTAGAAAGTAGATCAGGTTGAAAACCAAAATCAGGATCTATTTATTTAATTAATTACAACGTGTATAGAGCTTAAATTAAGAGATTTCAAAAGAACAAAAGGGGGGAGGGGTGGCAAGAGTTACTCAGGCTAAAATCCAGTGAGCGTCTTTAATACCAGACTACCCTTAAAAGAAGAAATGCTAGTTCGGAGGATGTATAAATAAAATAAAAAAAATGCTGAGTGCAATTCACATGTAGTTAATGGAGATATTTTCGATTAATGAAGTCATACCTTTCTACGACTATGCAGCCTTTTCGGAAGTCATAAAACATTCACTTCTACGGGGGGAAAACAATAGGACACGAATCAAAAACAGTATCATCTTGGGAGCTTCAAGATTTTCCATTTACTGAATATACTAATTAAACTGTCACTGATTCAAGGACAGTGATCAGTAATTCACAAGCAGTAGCATAAATAAAAGAAATATACGTGAACAATATTACATAAATACACAAATGCTATGCACCATTTTACTGCTGTTTCTTTAAAAAAAAAAATCTATTTCAATAAAGAACTTTGCATGAATCCCATCTTAAACGTTTGTCTCATTCACCGCAACCACTCTTCCAAATTTCATTGGTGAAGACAAGAGAAACATCACACCTTTTAATATGTATATGGTCTTGTAGGAAAAAAAAACAGATAGAAAAAAAAGTTAAATGCAAAAACACTCTGGTTCATATACATAAAGATATTACTTAGTTTGCCATTTTACATATATTTATAGATATATACACATTTAGTTTTCTGATAAAATGATATCCAGTGGTTGCTTTTTTTCATGATTTTTATTTCTCTACAATTTTGAATTTGATTAAAAAGGGTCTGGATAAAGAGTTTAGACCCCTATTATGTACAGTTTATACATTTTGCATTTATTCTTAACGTGAGGTCATACGTCAGGGGAGAAAGGAACAAAGTAGCATGGGCTATGTGGAGACTTTGTTCAACTCCCTTCTTTGAAATTTAACTGTTTTTAACTTTTAAATTACTTTAATATAAAAGAAAATAGAAATGCCCTTTTTAAGTCTTCCTCCATCACTGCGTCAAGCCTGTAGACTGTGCTACCACTATCAAACCACGATACATAGATTAGATACAACCGGCCGTCAGCAGGCAGAGAAAGACTCACTACAGTAAGTTTACAACAGTCCACTATCACAGAAGGGAAGAGGCTTACACACCTAAGGGTCCTGGTTGGAGTGATGAGATCCGAATGAAGATCTACTGAAGGCAGGATGTAAGGATTCAAGATGGGAAAATGCAGTGGCAGTCTTGCATCACTAGTTTTATTTGCCCTATAATCTTTCAAATTGCATCAACGTGGATCCGCACTGTGGCCCTTTCTCATTATTTGCTCCATCGTTAAGAATGTGAGAGGATCCTGATGAGCGCTTCAACACTAAAAACATGATCTGCACGTGCCGACGCAGCTACATGATATCTACAATCGGGAAAAGGTGGCCTGCGAGACACCCGTTTGAGTTTTGATTGCTCTAAGTAATGCATCATCATATTGTAAGTCATATACTGTATCTCATTTGTGTAATCAAATCAAAAAGAGTTGCACTGGCTCACTATTGTAATCATCCGAAAACAAAATATAGAGAGGAGCAAACCTGCTGCTTAAGTTTCCCTGCTTACCCGAGAAGGCAATTGCCATGGACACATTCCTGCCTTCCCCTTTCCACAGTAGCACTTTAACAGTTTAATACAAAGCAGTGACGTCCCACAAACTCAATGAGGTAGACTGGGTGAAATAAACCCACCTTTTAAATCAATATAATAAAACTATCTCGTGCCTCTCGAGCCACAGGTCAATAGCATCTCATCACAGTTCTAAGCAGAGCCACTCCAGGATTGTCTTGCCAAGGTCCACGATTTTCGTTGATGATTTGATGGGAGAGCGTTCGTCTGGGGTGATGGAAAGGATGGTAGCGGAAAGGATAGGTCCAAGCTAAATTGTACTAGTTCATTTTTGAGAACTTACATGGCTTTAATCAAACATCTTCACTGAGTGCTAGTTCTAAGTGTATTGATATGCTATAGCTTCAGTTGTTTTGGTAGATGTCAAAGGGATCAGTTGTAGCCAGAGTCAGCTTATTGTAGGAGGAAACAGTGGAAGTGCTTTTGGCAGAGGTGAATTTTTTTAATCGACATGAAGATTCAAGCAGGTCCAATACCTTCAAGCTCATCTGTAAAAGGTTGCGTCTTCAAAAGTTTACTCTTCAAAAGCTTTGGCTCTTGTTGTGAATAACAAAGTCTTGTCTTTCGGGTGACTGAGAGTGAACTTTCCTTCCTCGATTCAGAGCAGCTTATTAACTGGATAGTAAGAATATAACAGGCTTTGGCGCAGGAGTGTTCTGGCACCAGGGAGCAAAGACGGGTCGGACTCCTCCTCTGTCCCTGTTAGTTCATCCACTTTCTGCAATTCCAGGCTCCACAATGGCAGGGGATCTTGTGCTGATCATCCTCGAAGTCAAACTGATAGTCATACGTCAGCTAAAACAGATTTAGAGAGGAGAATACAATGGATTATACCGGGTAACAGCGATGAGAGCACTGCCAAGTGAAAAATGTAACTCGAACCTACCTCTTCACCCTTCGGGATCCTGCGACTAGAAATGATGATGATCTTGTCCTCTTTATCAAATGTCACAACTTCCGCGACACAGTTGGGTGCACAAGAATGATTGACATAACTAGGAAGACAAAGAGATCATAAACTATGACCCAAACCAAACATTCGTATTGCAAGAACAGCACAGGAAGTTTGATCTTACCGGGCAGGACCGCCAGTTAAGGTGGCATCAATCACATGCTCGTTATTGATGCGAAACATGTAGATCCCGCGGTTCTGATAGAAAAAAACCAAAGAGGTTAAAAAAAGGAAAAATAGAGAAAATTTATAGCAGACGCTTGACATCCACAAACCTGCTCCTCGTAAATCTTCTCTCTGCGATTCGCAACCTCGTTGCGTATGATGGTGCCAATGTACTCTATGACCATGGTGTGTTTTTCAAGGTCTTTAGCAGCGTAGAGACCCAGTCCTTGAATGCGAGAACGGGCCAGGTACACATTGTTTTTCCACTCGGTCTTCAGACGACGGTATTGAGAAGATTTGGAGTGGACAAACTGCTTGCTGTACGGGGTGTTAATTTCCCCTGTAAATGTGCTCTGATAGGCTTTGGACATACTCGTGCTGTTCAGAGTATGAGGCCTGAGAAGCAGGATAAAATTACATTAGATCCTAACAATCACTTTCCATACTTAGAGTCACAATTGACACATGAGAAAGCCAAAGTCTTCAATTTCTTTGGTTCATTACCGTTTGCAGTGGGTGAGAATTTTGGGTTCAGATCGTGCACAGCCTGTAGGATTTATCATGAGGGGAAGCTCCATGAGAGGGTGGCGGCCATATCGGAACGTATAATTCTGACAGTTTTCCACACCAGGAAGCTGAAGGACAAATTTTGAGCAGCGAAAATTGTATTATGTTGTTAATAATTATAATCAAGATATTTAAGAAAAATGCTTTTAATTGGGGATGGGAATCACATGAATTTAACATCATGGTTCCAGTTCATTTTTTTATGACTTAAGGAATAAATATTTGGAAAAAAAGAAATCCAATTAGACAAATTAGATATTTTCAACACTAGATAAATGTAAATATAGAAAATTATTAAATCATTTCAATAATAAATGTTAAATAATAATTCGAGGCAGCATGAATGTGATCCAATAATTGACCGTAGCTATATACTAAACAACAATGATAAAAAAAATGTGGTAACATTATTTATTTTTTACATATTACTGACAAAACATTGTTTATCTTTAACTACATGTCATCGCTGATTTGATCAACAGAAGAAAACATAGAAAGATTAGTTAACAAAAATGAATCATGTGGGTTTAGGTTTATTTTTTTAAGTTTTATTAATGTTCATTTTTGTTAGCGGTTCTGAATAAATACCAGTTCTCTGTTCCCAACCATACTTATTAAATTCTCACCGATTCAGTGATTCGCATCACAGCATGGACAGTGAGTCCATACATCTCTTCTCCCTTGACATGCTCTGTGAAGAGTTTCAGCATGGCTGCTTCATCACGCAGCTTGCCAACCTGTTGTACAATCTTGGACCAGATGCCTGAAGAGCAGTGGCATGACATTAGCATGATGAGGCAAGATAAATCATCATTCCATCAGGATTACATTTACAGTCATATCAGAAAATAAACTTGGATTTACATACCATCTGGTGTGGTGTCTCGGTAGTGTAGGTCTTCATACCCGTGCTCTAGGACACGCGCTTCAAACAGAGGCCTGCCATCCTGCTCACTGATGCGACAACGGTAGCGACATCTGCGGTTTGGCACACGAGTGCTCCAGTAAATTCGTGTGGCCTCATAGCCCACTGGAAATATAGCAGTGTGTGAGTGAAACACAGCCATCTGAGAGGGCAAGAGCTGGCCCACAGCATGGAAGATGAGCCCGCCAACACGGAACAAGTGAATGCGGTCACCACGTTGCAGGATGCTTGCAATCTGCTTCACCTCATCTCGCTCAATGTAGACGCGTCGAAAAACAGCAAAGCTGCTGAGCTCCTCTTCACTGGGCCCTTTAAGCTTGTGCTGGGTGCAAAGCATCGTTTTGTCTTTGAAAAACATGCAACGTGCCCGAATGGCACAGGCAAAATGATAAACATTCGGGCAGCGCAAACGGTTGCAGCTGCTAGTAGCACCTGTCTTCTGACAGTAGGCACAGCGGGTGCGCAGTCCACGCCTAAGAGCAACCTCCACATTAATAAGTGCTCCGCCCTGGGTCTCATACACCTCAGTGGACCACAGAGCACAGTTAAGATGCACCCAGAGATCGACATCGATGTTAAGCAGACGTGCAGGGCCATCTGTGGCACCATCTCCTTCCTCGTGGCAGAAACAGCACTTGCGCTTGTCTCTGGGCAGCTTGTCTGGTTTTAGGGTAATGCGGAGGCGCTCCATAAGCTCAGAAACTTCACGGCTGTTCTCTTTCTTAGACCCACCCTTGCGAATAGTGATGACTATCTGGAGACGCTTCCAGCGCAGACCCTTCCATTTTTTGACCTTAGGTCGTTCTTCTTCTTCATCAGAAAGAGTCCTGCTACGGTGTTTAATAGGTTTGAGGGACATCTCTATTGTGGGGGAGTCTAGAGGAGGAGAAATGGCTGGAGCAGAAGGTTGTTCTTCTGATGGAGTAGCTTGGGGTAGAACCACTGGCTCCTGAGATTCAGTCTCCATGGTAACAGGGGAGCTGTGAGCCTCCAGTTTAACTATAGGGTCAGTTTTGACAGGATTACTCGGGCTTGCGGAAGGGGATGATGTAGTCTGAACAGGTGCATCCGGTTCAGGCTTGGGCTCAGGTTGAGTGATGTTTTCTGGCTCAGCTTCAGCAGAAGATGGTGGTGGTGGTGGTGGTGGTGGAGGTGGGGATGGTGATGGAGGTGGAGATACCTCAACAGGAATAACAGGCAGGTGGCGCACATCCAGATCTGAAACATTTGTCATGTAACAGTGCTGAGCAGGTCTATCTTCTTGATCTTGGCATTCCTGCAAAAGAGTAAAAATGTCAGAAGAAATAAGAAATGTAAGGTACCTCTTAAAAGAAAGAAGACATTTAGAAAACAAAAAAAGAGAAATACTCAGGAAACTCACCTGTTTAATAAGAGCTAGAATATCGACTTGTTTCTTCAGAGTACATCCAGGGAGGGAAACATCAAACTGCCTAAGCCACTCTGCATCATGGCTTGCAGAAGGGTCTGTCTTCATAGCTGGAAAAAAAACATTCAAACAGCTTTAGACAAACCAAAAACAAGAAGCTAAACATTTTGCCGATACTTTGAGAATAACGTTGAAAGACAGATTGAGTCCATTACCTGGGTTGGAGGAGTCGGGTACTTTCCCAGGTCCAACACCTGCTCTACCAGGACTCTGGGGAAAAGCCACCTCGTAAGAACTTGGCATGCGTATGTGCAGCAGTTGGGCAACAGCCAACATCACTGTGTTGAGATTCTGTTAAAAGGAAAACAGGACTTAAACCTTGTCACACAAAATGATCCAATGCCTTTGAGGTTAACATTGGGTTAAGACATTTAGACACTTAAATACCTTTGCAGCAGCTGATGAAAGCATGAAGGTTACAGATACTTCATTGCTTTTAGTTTTGTCCCACTGGCTGGATGAAGCAACAACTTTTCCATCCACTGACTCAAATGGTTTTGTCTCTGAGAAACCTGTATACAAGTAAGATCAGTCAATCATGAAAGATTCAAGTAAACAAATTAAAATATTTTCCAAACAGTGCCACATACTGGGGATGGCAGAACGAGCAATAATGGGGATAACAGGAGAGATGGCCCTCTCATCCTCCTCCTCTTTAGGATCCAATAAATGGGGGAAGCGTGTTGTCTCATCACCTAGCTGGCTTTCAGGTGAGGATGCAGGGACAATACTATCTGGAGCATCACTGTCATCATCGCTCTCCATCCTGAGTTGAGAGAATCCATTAGTGCACTGACATATACACAAGCTTAAGATTAGTTGTTCAATACATTCATTTAGCATTTACCAGTAAATTGACAATTTACCGTATATCTTCGTTTTGGTTGTGAGGTGGAGTGGGGAGAGCTGCTAGTATGTCTACACTCTTTACTTCCTCTGGAACAGAACCTTCAAGTACAAGGAAAAATGTAAATGTTAGGAGTCATAAGTCGCTAAAGTCATAACGGCTCACTAATAAATCCAAATCAATGTAATATCTTACTCATGGTATCTTCTGACGTCTCTGTCCCTTTTTGACCTTCTGATAGTTCCTCTACAGGTGTCACTCCATTTAGAAGTTTGTGCTGCACCGAAGGTGGTGGAGTTGGGGGAAGTGATGATGGTGGTGTTGGAGGATTGCTGAGGTTGTTCTAAAAGGAAAAAGCAGCAAAGAACACTTAAAATGGCTGCATCTTAAGAACTTGCATACAACTGTGAACAGTCTTTGGAATTCCTAGAATCCAATCTAGAAAGTCTTTTGTAAGGCGCGTGGTTAAACTGAAAATTCCAAACTATAGTGTACCTTTGTAAGAAGCTGGGAATAGTAGTCTGGAATATTTTCTAGCATAGCATTTCCAAATGAGCCTTTCAACTGGGTCTTGGCATTGGCTGGGCTGCTGCCAAAGGGAGCAAACAAATCCAGACTAGCAGTAATGGAGGGCTCCATTAAAGGAAGAAGAGAAAGTCCCTGTGGGTTAACCATAAGTGAACAATGATTTAACTTCATAATATTAACCTAAATTGTTCATAGCCATGTATTACTCTTAAACAGGAAGCAGAGATTCAAAAAGCCAATGCCACATACTTGTTTCAGCTGCTTCATTATTGCCTCAGTTTTTCCAACTTCTTCTTTCTTGGTTTTCTTTCTAGAGTTTGGCCCACGCTCTCCAGCTTTTGTAGTACGTTTGGCCTTGACTATTGGAGTTCTCTTTGTGAGTGACTGCAGATCCTAAAAATAGTATCAGATAAGAATGAGATGCTCAATTTCATAGTACATATGCATAATAAAAGGATTTCCTTGGCCTACCTCCATGTTACGTGGAGTTCCTTGAAGCTTTTGCTCAAGCATTGCTAGCTTGCTATTGATGTGTCCATTTATCTCATTATGAATACCATCTGAGGGCCTCTGAGATGCCAGTTGTAAGTTTTTGGTTCTAAGGAGTTTCTGTAACAACTGTTGACCAGTCTCTGTCCTTTGAATTTGGGATCCAAGATCTCCTGCTTGAGTTCTAGAGCCCAGAGCAGAGTTCGAAATAGCAGTGGCACTGATGGTCTCTCCAGAAATTTCTCTCTTTATGCCATCAGAAAGGGCCTGTACACTATCTCCTGTGTCACATTGGACTTCACGTGGTTCTTGTTTGATGTTTTGCAGCATTATTTTGCACATTTCATTGGGTACTGGAGTTGGCTGAGACATATGACCCTCAGATACTTGTGTGGCATTTGGTGTTTGGTGTGGGTTGGGTGCTGACTGAGGAGATGGACCATTAAGTGGAAAAGGAGCAGAAAGAGCTTCAGTATTGGGACTCTGAGTCTTCGTAGTTGGAGATCTCAGAGGTGAAGCGATTGATCCCCCTGTCTGGCTAAAGGGACTACCCTTTCCTACAATACCATCTGGTCTAGAAGGTGATGACAAGTGACTGGAGAGCGACAGGTTGCCTGTCTCAGGTTTATTTATAGATGCTGGGCTTGAACCAGCTTCTGGAACAGTGGACCCTGCAGGAGAACCTGCATGAGAGGGAGATGCTCGAAAGGGGCTCAGTGCAGTCGCTACATGAGACTGTTGTTGCTGTAGATGTTGGGGTCCTGGTGGAGTCTGAGACATTCTCATAATCCTTTGCTGATTAGAAAGCGGGCTTCCAGGAGAACCCTGACCAACTAACTGGCGAGGAGACATTGGTCTAGCCATATGTCCAGGTGCTGTGGCACGAACCTGACCTAGTACTGGCCTGGGAACTTGACCTCTCATCATCTGATGATGTAGTTGTTGCTGTTGTAACATCTGCTGCTGCTGCTGGGCACTATTGATGTATTGAGGCAAGGGTCCTTGAGAAGGCTGTTGCATAGTCCCTGCAACACCTTGATGAAACTGTGTAGCCATACCAGATGGTTGTCCCATTGCACCCGATTGCTGTTGAGGGCCAACTGGACCGTGTTTTCCTGCCAATCCAAAGCGATGCTGCTGTTGCTGGATTTCAAGACCTGGATGCCGTTGACCAACTGGTGGCCCCTGCGGGACCTGGGGACGCATTTGTCCCTGCAGTTGACCCTGCATTCTTAGCATCTGGCCTTGTTGTAGCTGTCGCTGGGCAATCATTGCCTGAATTTGCTGCAACTGTTGGCTAGGAGTTAGGTGACGCAGTTGGGGATTCTGTGCAATGAAGGCCTGAATATTTATAGGTGCACGTATTTGCCCTGCAGAAGCACCAGGCCTTGGAGTCATCATCATCTGCTGGCCTCTAGGAATGGCCATCTGTTGAGTCAATAAACCTTGCTGCTGTTGATTTGCAATGCCAGTCATTGAAGTTTGCGTCTGACCACTATTTTGGACAAGCACATCTTGTGGTTGTTGTGCAGCAACCTGACCAGCTTGCTGTTGGGCCATAAAGCACATTTGCTGATCTTCCTGTTTTATTTGTATAGTGTTCTGGGTCTGAAGACCAAGTTGCATCTGTTGTTGCTGTGGTTGTACTTTAAGATGTGTTCCAGCCTGTTGGTTGCCAACAAAACCATGTTGTTCAGCAACTCCAATGTTCTGGTTTTGTTGAGGCTGCGTGGTCGGTTGTTGAGCCAGAAAAGCATGTGGCTGCTGTGGCTGTCCAACAACACAATGCTGCTCTCCACTAGATCCCTGTTGTTGCATCTGTAGTGGTGTAGAAGGTCCTCCCTGTTGGGGGGGTGTTTTCGGACTAAGTAGTCCTCCATCTTTTTGGGCAGGATTCTGAAGATCTTGGACACCTTGTTGCAAACTCTCGGCAACTCCTTGGGTACTCCCTGATGGTGGAGTTTCTAAAGCTCTTTGTGGCTCAGAGGGACCAGCCTGTGTCTGTTGTTTCAATTGTGAGATGTGTTGCTGTTGAAGTTGAGCAAGGTTTTTCGCAGCATTCTGCTGCTGCTGCGACAGGAGCATACGCTGAGCCATTACGCTCTGTTGTTGAGGTGTGAGCTGGGCTGGTGGCCCCCTGGCAACATGCTGATCCATCAAACCTTGAGGTCTCTGAAGCTGCTGAACAATTTGTTGATTACTAACCATACCCTGTGGTTGGCCTGCCAACATATTTGTAGTTTGGGTCATTTGCTGGCCCATGACATTATGTTGTGTCTGTCCAATCATTCCTGGTGGAGTCTGCATTAATCCCTGACGATTTTGTTGGTTAATTAATCCTTGTTGTAAGTTTGGTTGCTGCTGCCCCATGTTGCCCATCAAAACTTGGGCTGGCTGGTTTCCTATAGCTCCAGGCTGCTGGTTAATTACACCGGGCTGCTGAGGTTGATGTGACATAGGCTGCTGCCCCATCATCAACTGTTGTTGTTGTTGCTGCTGCTGCTGTTGCATTTTTTGGACCATTTGCATTCTATGCTGTAACTGTCGCTCCTGTAGAACTCTTGGATCTGGTCCTTGTGCTCCAGGGCCTTGTGGAAAAAAACCAGGAGGTGGAACTGGTTGCACAGCGCCAGCTGCAAGTGGGAGAGTGGGAGGCTGGGCTCCACTAAAGGGCTGCATTTGTGGCATTCTAATTGGCATACCTCCTTGAGCCATCCCTGCTTGAGGCATCCCAGGTGGTTGACCAATCATCATTTGTCCAGGCATCTTGGAAAGCATGTGTGGCGCCTGTGTAGAAGGCCCTGGAGCTAGCATGGAGGACCCTTGCTGATGCTGCTGTTGCTTACTCCGGTACTCTGCAATAAGATTGGTGTGCTCCTTCTGCTGCTTACGTACCTAGAAAGGCACATTTCAATGTTATTAGCTGATTGAATTTAAAGACGACAAAATCTCTCTTTCGTTTGTAAAAAGATATTTTGCACACCTGGTCCAATTGCTTCTGGATCTTACTCTGCTCCTCAGTGACCAGTTTGAGCTTTTCAGCATCTGCTTCTGCAAATTCACGCCCAGCTTTCTTTGCAGTGCGCTGCTTGGCACACAGAGCTTTACGGGATTTGCGATGTGTTCCAATTTGCTCTTCTAAGAACTTTAACTGCATTTGCAACAACTGCTGTGTGTGCACGAGCCATTCTTCATATTGGTGCTGCTCAGCATCATCTGTTGTGAGTGTTAACATCAACATTAAAACCATGAAATAAACAGAACTGTCTATAACCTGTATGCACAATGTGTGCCTATACTTTGTGGAAAATTTAGTTTGCTACAAATTGTGCAATGCAACAAAAATAGTCAGATTTCCATGTTATCTAGATTCTGAAAATGTCAAATGAGTAAATTTAGAATGTCCATTTTAATGTCTGATTGTTTTCGACATAGCCAAAATCATGACATTAAATTTGTGTTTACATAGGGAAAATAATAATAAATAAGGAAAAGTCTAATAGTAGTAAAAGGGGTGGTTTGCTGCAAAAATAGAAATGTACAACATACTAATGATGCCAAATTGTGGAGGATTCGGTCTTGTTTGAACCTGGTTGCTGCCTTCTCCATCCTGAAATAAAAGGATTAAGTTTAAGATACAATTTTAAATTCACACAAAATATGAACTAAAAAAGAAAAACAAACCTACCTTGGAAGACACAGGTGCAAGCTGAGCCTGGGAATCCTCATTTCCAGGGGCTGAAGTTAACCTCTGAGCCAAAAGAGATACTTGCTGCCTAAAGTTGAATAAAATTAATTATAGCCAAAACTGGCAATTCCATGGAAATATCAACCAGCAATGTTTTTCAGAAAGGAACAAAGCCCCTCCTAAATTATTAATTTAGATCTATATTACTGTACTAAAGCCTTATAATCAGTGTTGTGTGTAACGCAACTACTTTTTCGGGTAAAAACATCTGCAAAAATAGGCATCGCGTTTAGGCTAAAAATAGGTTTGGCGCTTATTGCAGTTTGGTAAAAAAAAGCATCTTGCAGTACATTTTAGGCAAGGAAATATAGCGATTTGGCATGAAACATTGATGGAGCAGTGAATATGTTCAGTACACAGCAAAATGACACGACACACTCATTTCTTTTTTTTTAAATGGCGTTTATCGCGTTTTGGAAAAGAGCTCTTCATATAATTATGCACTTCAAAGTGTATTGTATCACTCAAAAATGTCAATTTGTCACATGTATAACAATTTCCTGATTTAAACAAGAAAAAGTTACCTTAACATACTAAATATTAAACACTATAAAAAGTAACATTTCATATTTTCACTTTCAATTTTATATCCATAATAGTAGAACTGATCAACAATTTGTTTTAATAAAAACAAAAACCGTACCTATTCATTCCAGGTGGTACACCTATTGGATCTTGAGCCAACACCCTCTTAATTCCTTTCAGCGCAACCATTTTAGCCTTCGCAATAGGATCCATTATGTCATCTGTCATGAATTTATCCAGCTCTGAAGAAAAAATAATATTTACAAGATCAAATTAGTTTTTTTTATAATAAAATAGGAATAAACAGTTGATGAAACTCATCTTAACATACCTTTATCTGGGAAAAAGTTGCTGGCCATATTCTGCTGTTTAACAATATGTGGAGTTGGCGCCGTCTGTTGCTGAGGAGTAATACCAGGATGAATTCTGCCAGGCTGTCCACCTCGTAAAATTCCTTGCTGCTGTCCTATTGTTGCATGGGGAGGTGAAGGAATTGCAGCACCAATTAACCTCTGCTGCTGTTGTGGTAACACATGAGGTGGCCTAGGCACCATACCTGCTTGAGGCACAATGCCCTGGGATGGATGGTGGTGCTGTGGCATCATAATTTGATTTGGCCCCTGAAGAGGCTGTTGCTGATTCTGAATGCTGTGAAGTTGACTACCAATCCCTCCCTGCAGAGCACTTAAATGCTGCTGCTGCTGTTGTTTCTGAAGCTCCTTCTTTTCATGCTCCAAAAGATCCTGTATTAATAAAGGTAGTTCACTAGCTTCCAGAGAGCTTTCTACTTTGTCTAGATCTTCTGCTGTTGAGTGGTGGCCAGAATCTGGCAACCCAAGTGGATCATTTCCCAGGTCTGGATGTGGTGCAGTTGGTGGAAAGGACAGTGTATCTGCTTGGCTGGGAAGAGGAAAAGGTATACCACCCAAACGGACAGTGTTCAAAGAAGCAGTTGTGGTCTCTGATTGATTAGAGGCTTTTGTTCCACTGAGCAAAACCGACACTGTTTCACTGAGGTCATCTTTAACCGAAGCTTGTCCTGACTGTGGTTGTTCAACCAATCCCTTCCCTTCAAGTTTTACAGAGGACAGTCTAATGGCATCAGAGGACTCTACTTTTGGAGTATTGGTAGCAGATGAACTCTCAGTCTTTAAGGGTGGTTGAGTGGCAGTTGTGTGCGTGACCTGACAAGCTAAATTGACTCTTGGTTTCTCTTCAACCTTGATTTCTACATTAGCAGAAGACCCTGGTCCTTCCCCCTCTGCTTCCACAAGTCGCAACTGGTCAGAAAAAACATCTTTGGGATCACCCTGATCAAGCTCAGGGTCAGTGTATGCCAGCAAATCAAATTCATCACTGTTGAGCAGATCATCCAAATGAGGATCATTGGTCTCAAGATTGTCGAGGTTTCCCAAATCATCATCGCCTTTATCAGGATCAAGGTCAAGAGTAGCAAGATCATCATCCTCCACTCCGGTTTCTGCCACTGTATCACCCAGCCCTTTGGAAGCAAAGGGATCCTCTAGGTCAGACTCGGGTAGGTCAACTGGATTCACAACAGTCTGTTGACCTCTTATTGTACTTGTTTGAGGTTGAAGCTGTTGAGTAGTAGTGTGAGAAATGGGCGTTTTAGGTGTAGTAGTTGGCACCTGCTGCGGCTGTAGCTGAGACTGAGGAGGAGGTACATTGCTTTGTTGTTGCATTAATAAGTCCATACCACCCTGCTGTAACCCAAGTCTGGGATCACGCATCCCCTCCGCTGAAGCATTGACAGTTGGGGGTAAGTTCTGCTGAACAAAAGGAGCATTCATTTCCTGCTGTGGAAGAAACATGCGTTGTCTGGGTAAAGGTGCCCTTTGCATAAACTGAGGACCCAGTGGCATCCTCTGGGAATTATGCCTCAACTCTATAAACTGAGGTGGTGCTCCCGACACATGGCTTTGTACAGTTTCTGCACCAGTGCCTGTGACCCCTGTCAAAGGATTAGGGATATTCTGCATGGACTGCATGTTGAGAGAATTGTTGATGGGAGTATTAAGGTGCTGCCTGGGAACGGCTTCGATCATAGATGGTTGCGGGAACCGCCGTGGAGCACCTTGGTTTTGCCACTGTGCATGAAATAATGGACGAGGATACATCCCCTGAGAAATATTGGGCCCAGCTTGCCTACATAAAAAGCGCAGATTAAAAAATGTTAATTGTGAAAGTAACATTTAAAAGGACTGTGTAAATCACAGAGTAATCTAAACCAGTTGCATTTTTCAGCTCATTGTACCTTAATGAACTGGGCTCCATAGTTGCTGGTGTCCCAGGAGGAGGCGGGCGGCAAAGCTTTTCATCCATTGCTCCCATTGGCAGAGGCATCCTGCTGCTAAGGGCTGCCTGAGCAACAACAGCTCTATCCTGATGGATGTAAGGTTATGTTATGCCATCTAACATCATGTTTGGGCTGCACACTCAATTGAAATAAATTCACTTTGCCATAATAGCTTTATATTTGCCAAAATAATAGCTTTTATCGGCTGATATCGATTGTTGGCCAATACATAGGTGCATCTCTAATTACCATTTCATCAGATTCAATAAAAACATTCAATATTAATTCAATGTCAATACCTGAGGGTAAGGAGGTGGTGCTCGCTGGCTTTTATCTTGCTGAAAGGCCGGCATTTCCCCGCTTGGCCAATTCTGAGCAGGATTACTCACCACAGGGGCTTCCTTCTCTTGGCGAAGTGAGTTTCTCTGCATTTTTTGTCTTATCAAAAACTCTCTTAATCGCTGCCTCTGTGGTACAGAAAACAAAACAAAAATTAAATGAATAAAAATTCTAAGCAAAACTCTTTTTTAAATGTGCACATCTAAATGGTGTCTACTTTACCTGTCTGTGCTTTTCTAACTCGGATGGACTAAGGCTCATGAGAGCTGGATCCTGTCCAGCTGACAGGTCTGACATATCCTGCGTCCCTGGGATGTTGGGTAAATGTGGAGCATCTGTTGGCCGAATAGTTGTTTCTTGGTTTCCAGGTTGAAGTGCTATTCTTGAGTTAAAATCAGCACCCATTGGTTGCTTCTGGGATTGTGGCTGCTGGAGATGGACCTGAGCTTGCTGAGAAGTCATCATCTGCTGCTGGCCAACTATTTGTTGCTGACCCATTTGAAGCCCTACACCAGGACTGCAGCTGAAAGCAGAGGGTTTTCCAGAAAGTGGATCTGCGACTGAGGGTGAGCAGGGAGGTTGCTGGCTAGGATGAGGTGAACCTCTAAAGGGGGAGTTACCTTCTGGTGCTACAGAAGATGGGCGAGGAGGTTTATGCAGTGAGGCAAAGGGATCTCTGGACTGAGGTCGTGAAGGTGGGCGGGAGTAAGGGTCAGGTGATTGGAAGCGTGGAGTGGCTGGCGACTGGACAGAAAGCATTTCATTGGAAATGGCTCCTGGTGTGAGGGGTGACTGAGAACTGCCTTGCGACTGAGGACTGGAAGGCAATCTTGAATACGTTTCCTGCTGAGGCGCAGGGAGCCTTTGGGGTAGAGGAGAGGAGCCATCACCTGATTGAGGACGCGGTGTGAGAGGAGGCTGGGCGTAAGGGTCCGAGAACGTGGAGGGAGATTGGCGGTAGCTCTCAGGAGTTTGGTGATTAGGAGAGGCACCCGGAGGGTGTGAAACAGACAAGCCACCTGCATCCCCCTGATGGATACGAGGTGTCATGGGGGCTTTGAATAACCCATCTCCAGAGTCCAAATTAGCAGGAGAACCAGAGCTAAGATCTTGTCTGCCAAAGGACGAACGTGGAGATGGGGCATTCATTTCTGCCCTATTTGGACACACCCCACCAGGTGAAGAAGCTATTGCAGATTGAGAAGGAGATGAAGTATGATCTTGTCGGGCAGCTCCATGCTGGCCACGGTAAGGGTCGCCACAATGGGTTGAATGAGGTGGTGAAAACATCTGAGAATCTCCAGGCCCACCAGGCCTAGGTCGAGGACTCTCAGGTGGACCTAAGGCCTCCTGAGAGGGCTGCTGAGGTTTGGGGATCTGCTGTTGTGATCTAAAAAATGGGTCAACCTGCTGGGCCCGGCGAGGAGTCCCTGGTTGCATGTCAAGGGAGCCGAAACTGGCTGGCCGTCCCTGAGTAGCACCCTGTGAGCCAGGCATAGGATATCCTGAGGAAGAGACTGGCAAGGGGCTGGAAGAAGGCTGCGAGTATGGGGTGGATGGCTGAGATTGAAGGTGCGGAGACTGAGATGGAAGTTTAGAAAATGGGTCAGTCTGCAAATCAGCCGAGCAAGGAGTCTTGAGGGGTCCATCAGGAAAAAAGGCTGAAGATGCAGAGTCTGGGGCATGGGGGTAAGGACTCTCAGCAGAGCTTGGCTGGGAGGGAGTGGATACAGAGCCTGAGGGTGGAGGAATTTGAAGGTGCAGATTAGGGCGCTCGCTTTTAACACGGCCAGGCTCAGTTTTGATAGGCCGACATACTTGACTCTCAGCCTGCTGTTGAGAAGAATAAAGAAACAAATTTACAATTACAATGCAAACACATCAAATGATATACAGTGCATTTGTAGAGATTGTCACTTACCTTCTGTGCCTTGTTTATTCTCTGAGCAGCCCTATTATCTTTGGCCTTTTGCTGAATGGATAAGGGATAAACAAATGAAAACTGTTAGAGGACAAAGACAGTACTTTGAAATTAAGTTACACTATAGGTTCAAACTAGCACCTACCAGATAAGGAACCTTGTCTGCAGCTGATACCTTCCTCCAAATCTTCATTATTTGTTTGCAGCGACTTGCCCAGTCTATGGAAAAAAAGGAAATTATGAAGCAAACCTAACAACTCTTTAGTCATGTAAGCCCTCCATATTTTTATGAGTAAAACTATCACTAAGTTAATAGAAATTAGCAGGTACACCTTCAACAACACTTTAACATTCAAAAGTCAGTTTAATACTAACCAGGGTAGTCCTGTTTCAGACTAGGGAAGTTCATGTTAGCATATAATACAGGAGAGATGGTGGATAGATTTCCCAACTCCTCATCCTTCTCCCAACGCTGCAGACTGCGCTGATTGTAGGAGAGGCCATCACCTTCCTGTTCAGTAGGAGTTGGAGGAGTGGAAGGGGTGGCTGGAGTGGATGGTGTTGCCCATGGACTTTCCTCATCCTGGTCTGGACTGAAAAGACCCCCTCGATCACTGGAGATGAGAAAAATGAAGTAATATAAAGGAGGTCAAATTCATAAGGGGACAAAAGGGAGAAGGCGAAGAAAAAAGCTTACCGTATGTCAAAAAAGGGTGACTGGGAGAGACCTGAAAAAGAGTCCATGATACCAGTTGAGGGGAGTGCGCCAGATAAGGAAGCACCTGTAGTTAAATCATGGTGCATTTTTAAGTGGTATACATGTATAACATATCTTGAGTGAAAAAAATAATATAATACATAGATTTCTGCCCATACCTGGAAGGAGGTTTCTTTGAGGGAAACCACTTGGATTTGGATCACTCTCCTGAACTGGCTTAATGCTAGGCTGCAGGGGCCCACTCACAGAGCTCCCTTCAGTAGGTCCAAGTACTTTGCGGAAGAACTGCTCAGAATCCTGACTTTCTAGTCCCCGAGGGAGATCTGGTGGGTGAAAAGGGTGGTCTTTTGAGTAATACAACTTTTCATGACAACAGGTACTTAACTCATTTGTTGACGAAAGCATTTACCTTCATTCTTCTGTATGCCAGACCCTTGTGCATCACCTGAGCTCTGTTCTGTGTTGGAAAGTTGCCCAATTACTCCAGGCACTACTGCTACAAAATGTTATGCAAGTTAAATATTACATTCTTAAAACAATCATCGCAAAAATATCAAACTAACACAGCTTAAAAAAAATCCTACCTGGTCGATCACCTGGAGGTTTGGATCCCTCACCCTCTTGCTTTAGTTCCATGGGAAGAACAGTCCTGACAGTGGCTTCAACTGTAAGAACAAAACAAAACAACTCTTTATATCTATGCCACATCTAGCTTTATTACTCTCAAACACTAACATTGACTTAGTGTCTTACCTGATTCAGAGGCTGTATTTCTGGCCCCATTTCCAGGCAGAGGAGGTCTCTGAATGCCCTGCGTATGTCTTTGGGTTGGAGGAGCCAGAAAAGCTCTCTTACTCTGATCGAGCAATGTCTTGCCAAAGAAAGCCTCCTGTAGGTATGCAGGAAACATGTCCTCCAACTTGCTTTTCTTCCTGCCCCTGCGCTTCTTGGCTTGCTCACCCTCTCCCTCTGCGGTCTTTGCCTCTGGTACATCAAGAGGTATGTCAGGATGAGGTCCTACATGAATAAAATCTGACTGTTATATGAAGGTTTGGTGAACGCTTTGAGATCATAAAAGATAATGCGGCTGCCGTGTAAGACCACACTGCACTAAGAAACATTTCAAACATACTAAAGGATTCTGGACTAAAACAAATTTAAAGCTCAATTTATAGTTCCCCAAAAAACAACAAATGTTTGCATAATCCCTTTACTATAAGCTAATATGCAGTGTACTATGTTTAACATCAGGTTTAACAGATTTGTACTTTACTGTTCAGAATTCCTAAATGTTTTGAAGCAAGGCGTTTCAAATATATTTCTTAACAAAGAAACTGAAAGACATTTTTTTGTCCGGTATTATCAAGGACGGTATGATATGGTACACCCCTACTTAAAACATTCAAAGTCTCAACACTGATCCAACAAAACTCAAAAATCATTAGATGCTGGTGTTTGCGGTGGCAGTGTAAAGGCCAATTTGGACACACTTGCCTTCCTCAAGTTTCGCTTCAGCTGCTTGACCTTCAGGAACAGCATCACCAGAGGCAGACAGACTCCTCCTCATTCGTGTGTGACACTTTCTTTGCCGGACCATGAAGCCTCCAATCCCTAAAAGTGAAAAATCACTTTATTACCACTTTCTTTCAAAGCACAGAACACTGATACAGCTATTAGGAAACAAAACGCTCAATGACCTGGTCTGTATGGTTTCCGCTTTCTCTTCTTCCCGTCATCAGTCTCTTCTACCCCTCCTTTGAGATTTTCACAGTCAGCCATGCCCTCTATACCCCCATCTGTCCCAGTTTCTCTGTCCACTCCATCCCTGTCTGGGCTTCCAGGTGCTTCCAGCTTGGGCTCACATTCCATCGCTTCTGTGCCTCCTATAACAATTTCAGCTCACTTTATTATTTGCATTCATAATCAATCACAAGACTGATTTATTTACACAATGTTCGAGGAAAACAGCCTAAAGTAATTATAAACATTGTACCAGCGATCATTTGCAATGATCAAAGACAAAAATAATTGGTCACATACAGTATAAAAATAATTACACTTTATAATTAAATAATAATAATAAAAAAAACAGAGAAAATGCATTATTAAATAATTAAACTTATTAATAAACTGACCTTTCCCCTCTTCACCATCTGCATCACCTTCTTTCAGCTCATCTATACACATGGTGCCCAGTCGGGACCGGCGCTGCCTGCGCTTGTGCAGGGGTGACATGGAGATGCTTCGCAATAAAGACATGCCGGTCTCTGTCAGCCAGACACCCTCTAGACGATAAAACTGAGGCTCTGAAGCAAGCAGATGGAGAAACAGATAAAGTCAGATAAAAAAAAAAAAAGCAAATAGATGAAAGCTTGACAACTAATCATCAAACATACACGTACCGGGATCTTTCATTTTGAAAACGGACATCATAGGAGACTCCACTATGAGAGAGAGATAAAGGTTATTATTTTGTGAAATAGAACTTCTAATAAACACACTAATGAGATTAACTTATAATCAAATCTATCACAAAACTCACCAATAGGCCTGGGAACATATGGAGTGCAGGCTGTACAGGCAAAGCCTTCATCAGATGCTTGTTCAACCTCATCCTCAGTGTAAAGACTCTCACATACAGCATGAACCCATCTACAAAAGACGAAAAAAAGTCTCTTTGCTTATTAAAGCTTTTACAAAAAAAAAACAGAAATATTGTGAACTATTATATCCTTTTAAAGTGGCTTTTCTATACATTTGAAAATGTAATTTATTCCTGTGATGCCAAAGCTGTGTCACATGCTCCTTCAGTTATTGTAATAAGCTGTTTTGGCGCTCGAAAACATTTATTATTATTATTATTATTATCATCATCAATGTTGAAAACAGTTATTTAATATTTGCTATTTAATATTTTAGTTGCAAACCATGATACATTTTTTGAGTGGTCAACCGATATTGTTTTTTTGATAGCCTATGCCAAGAGCAGGATGGCCAATGGTCAATACATTTAATAAATTAGAAATAAATAATTTGAAAAGGAGTTTTAAAATCTGTAAAATAAAGACGTACTTTAGATGTGTTTTTCACAAATAAATAAATTGGTAAATTTATATATATATAGTTTGAAAGCAAGTGTTTAAAGTTTTTAAATCATGTATTACAGCGTTTCCCTTTCTATTGCCAATAATATTAATGCAAACGATATAGTTTTTCATATACCATATTCTTTCTTTGTTTAACAGTTCTATCTAATAACATTACGCAGAACTGTTAAAGAGACCAACTAATGAAGATGGATAATGGGGGCTAGGATTGTCCTTTATTAATATAATATGATCCAGTTCCTGACTGACCTGTCACAGTGCTGACACTGCAGAAGCAGCTCCTCCTCCATGAAGTTCTCACGACACACAGGACATGTTACCAGGCTGGCGCAAGGGCCGCAGTGATTGTAGTTATTTTGCCACTCACAGTGGAACCCAGGGGAGCTAGCACCACACTGCATACAGCACACACACCTGAAGGCGGGAAGATCAATGGTTCGGTTACCACATTTTTGGGCTCCCAACAGACACATATAATCACTGTACGGAGGAATCCGAGGCAATTACACACCATTTGCACTTCCAGCCTCCCTTAGGCACAGTCTGTAAGGGTGGATCCAAGCAATAAGTGTGATAGCTGACATCACAGTCGTCACAAAGCAGCAATCGGGCAGGATCTGAAGCCTTCCCACACACCTCGCACACAATGCACTCAAGACAACGCCAGCCTTTTCTAAGCATCATCTTGGTGATCTATAGGAGGAATCCAAATAAAGAAATAATGAGGATCTGTGCATAAAGACGGTCACCATACAGAAGAGTTCAAAAGCTTACCTTGCTGTTCACACAGTATGGATGATAACACTGTGCACACTGAGCACAGGCTAAAAGCTGGCCCTCCACACCTTGTCCAAAACTACCACACACTACACACATGTCCTGTTGCACACAAAAAGAGACAAATTATAGTCACTCAGAATTGTATAGGAATTTGAAAGAATAATAACAACAATAATGAAAGTTAGAGTCGTACCTGCTGCAGGACAAACTTATCAGTGTTGGAGAAAAGTACCACAGTATTTTGCATGGTGTCATCTTCCTCCTCCTCTTCTTCTTTGCTAAGTCCAGTGTCTGCAGTCATGCTTAGCTGTAAATTACAGATGAATTTAATTTAAACTTTTCTGTTTAGCACAAGAGGTAGAGGCTGTTTCAATGATTTACGGTGTACTTTTTACAAGTTAACATTTCATTTTTATGGGAATTCTGACATAGCGTGAGCACTAAAAAACGGTTACAAAAAAGGCTATAAGGCTAAATCAAAATTCTATGACTGTTTTAATGCCACATTAAAAAATAAATAAAGATTAAGTAATCACTGTTATTTTAGTACTATAAACATTTTGAACTAGGTTCTTTTATTTTTACATTTTTCATTTTTAAATTTTCGCTTAAGTTTTAGTAATTTTACTATGATTTTGTAATTTTCATTTTTAATTATAATAAGCTTACATTTATTTCAGTTTTAGTAACTTTAGCATTTTATTATTATTTAAACTCATTTGAGATAATTGCCATGACAAAATCTTTCGTTTTTAGTTCAATATTTATATTGTATTTTTATTCTCATTAATACAAAATATGTTTAATAGATTATTTAGTAACACTGGCTGTAATGGTTTTAGATAGAATAATAAATATTTCTAAAATTAAAAACTTGATTTTAATCAGGGCACTAAAATGTTAATGTACAATTCTAATGAGCAACATAAGTTTACACTGAAATGCCTTAAAACACTAGTAAAAGAAAAAAGAAGGAATTGCAGATGAAGTGAAGAGCTTACTATAAAGGCGTCAATACAAGAGGCCATTGCTTTGAGACGTGACCGCCCACGCCCTCTACCACCACCGCTGCCACCGCCACCACCACCTCGTGGCCGCCGTTTCCCTGGGAAACCACTGCCTCTGCCCTGAAGGGTCAGGAAATACATTTATAAGCATCAAACTTAACTGCTTGTGGACTAGTGGAGAACCTAAATCCATCATAATTCAATTTTATGCAGAAAAAGTTTAGAGACTGACATCCACCTGCTTTACCCGTGAGCGTCCAGGAGAACCCCTACGCTTCACTTTCTCCCCATCGGGCTTAAGCGGATCAAATGGCAACGAGTCCTCAGTTTCGGTGAGCAGCGAATCAGAACGGGTCCTGCCAGCTGGCACCAGGCTGAGTTCCATGGACAGCATCTGAGAGTCTGCCTCAGCCGGCGAGCCAAGGAAACCGCTGCTGCTCTCGTCACCATGGCTTATGTTTGATGTCTCATCGAGGACCAGCTCACGCTTCATATCTTCTTGCATCTCCTTCCTGGATTGATCATCTTCTCCCTGACTCTCATCTTTGAGGAGAGACTCATCTAAGGATTCCTCCAACCCCTGCTCATCGTCCTCTTCCTCATCCTCAGACTGGCCCATTCTGTCATCTGTGTCAGATGCAGGGGGCATTTCTGTCTGAGGAGCATGTGGAGGAGTCCTGTCTATTGACCCTTGCTGAGTCTCAGATCCCATGTCCTCCAAGTCCATCGCAACTGGCTCTGCTTCTTCCAAAACAGGGAGTGTGATTTGAGAAGATTGAGAACACAGGCTTGACGGAGGCTTTGTTTCAGTGGAATCCACTGTCTTGTCCACCTCTGTCTCTGTTTGAGGAGGCTTGTCTTGCCCCTGTGACTCTTGCCTTTCTATAGGAATCTGGGATAAATCAGGTTGGGTTACATCAGGTTCCTCTACAGTGTCAGGGACAGGGCTATCTGGGCTATCCTTCATAGGAGGGTCCTGAGTGTCTGTTGATTTTTCCTCAACTGCCTCTGTATCCACTGTTTCACTGGTACTCTCCTCCTCTTTTTGTTTTTCATCCATATCTATAGAAGACAAGAAGCATAAAAAATACAAACATCAAAAAAGCCTCTTAAAAACCTAATAGTCTGTAGCATGGATAACATGGATGCAAGGGATGATTTGTGACAGTATTGTGAGGATTAAAAAAAAAGTAATTTTGCAACAAACAAAAAAAAAAACAGTGTTACATTGTAGTTTCATATTGCAGCTATTATTGCAAATAATAACCTAATATTTGCAGCTTGTTTGCAAATAAAACTTAATTGAAAACATTCATTAAAAAAAATATGTATACATGTACATGTAGTTTATAAATTAAATTTACCCATCAATTTTATTTAACACTGAACTATGCTGCCATTAAAATAAAATGACCCATCAGATTACATTAAAAAAAGCACATTGCCTATTTTTGTAGCAGGGCCAGTGTAAGTGTTTGCAAGTGAAAACCTGAACTATGGTGAGTTTTGAAATTTACCTGAAACCGTAGCTAAAGAAGCCTGTTGCTCTGTAGAGACCTCACTGTGCACATTAGTCTCTGTGGAGCCCTCAGCACCTTCTGGCCGTAGTTCCTCCTCTTTAATGCTTTCTTTCACTTCTGCCATTCCAACCACCTCAAGCTCTGTCCCTAAAATGAACCATCAGCTCAATATCCACATCTAATATCAGTCAATATAATACACAGAGAAGAGAAACTAGGGCTGGGTCTCACTAACTAACCCCACTGATACCACATACACATTGCTATACAGAGAAAACACTGACTGCGATGCAGCATTCAGAACTGAATTAAAATTGTATTCAATTGTATTTGTATTCATCAGGTACACTACTGTTCAAATTTTGGGGTCGGTACCATTTTTTAAAAGAAATTACTACTTTAAAACAGCAAGGATGTATTAAATTGATGCCAGCTAAATGTAAAACCTAATCGATGATTAACAGGAATACAGGCAACAGGAATCACTAATGTTTACACTACAAATGCGATGTCACATGCAATTCTGACAACATCTGAATATAGCTTGAAAAAAACCTGTTCATAAGTACATCTTGGACCCTATTTAGTCCTCATCACGAGACTCGTTTTGTAGAGCCCTTTAAAATAGTTAAAAACAGTATTAAAGAACATACCCAATTCCATTGGCACCTCTGAATCCGCTTTCTCATCTACATTTGTGGATGACACCTCAGACTCGACTGGAACCTCATCTGGGATTTCTTTGCAGAGCACACAGATGCATTTCTCCTCAGGAGGCCCTGACAGAGAAGCACAATCTCTGTGTACCCATCTGCAGAGGACATCAAACAAGTTACAAATATGCAAATACAACTGTAAGTCAGTTTTGTAATTTCATATCAAACATTGCTTCAAAATACAGAATTTTTAAAAGGTCACCTCCATTTTAGTAAACTGTTTTTTTGCACAGCATCAAACGCTCTGCTCAAGACAAGGAAGCAGCTCAACCTGCCTGTGCTTTATAGCAGAGGGTACAAAAAACTAACCTGTGGCAGATGGCACAGCAATGTTGGAGGGAGGCCGAAGGCTCCACAGCTTTACTGCACACACCGCAGACAGAGGTGCGCCTGCGCTGACAGCCATCGCATACTGTGTAGCTCTCAAACCACTGTTCAGAGCCAGGAAGCTTCATCCCTCGCATGCCACAGTCAATACAAACACGACACCGCTGAAACAGACATGCAAATAAGGTCAGCCAAACCAATAGAGTGATATTTCACTCACAAAAATCACATTTTCCTATTTGCCAAACATCTGTTCAAACTGATATCACCATCACATGCCACAATCACTCAAATGGACATTTTAAAAGGAATGGCACACATTTTGAACCTCCTTAGAGGCCAATCATCAAGTGTGTTTTGCAGTTAAAAATGCGAGACGCAGGGCAGTGAAACTGAAAAAGATTTGCATGCCATAAAAACACACTAGAGATGTGTTTTGTTTTTTTAAGTTGACCCTTTTTACTTGAGCACTGTGTTTTTAGAAAGGCGTATCAACCGTAAGACGTTGCAAAGGATACTAGACGTGACGCAATGGTCAAAGGTTGTAATCTAGCACATGTTTACATAGAAAAACAATGGAAACAGCATAGTGGAATAAACAATAAACTGTTCTGTGTGAACGGCCTCTTAAAAGTGCCTTGATGACATTTTATTTAAACTAAATAAAGTTATTTTCTGTTTCAACGATATGGTTAAATCGCAGCGAACTCAAGTGGTTTCTCCACCCAAATCTGGGTATGTGAAAAGAGCAGAGCAACTATGTAAATAAACTGCACAGGTCTAATTTCTGCCTTAAATTGTGATATATTCAGGGCATGTAAGAGTGACTCATGAATATAAGCTTACTTTGCACTTCCATGAATCAGGGGGCACAGAGTCCATGGCTGGCAGTAGACAGAAGGTGTGGTAGCCCTTGTCACATGCATCGCAAACCAGCATCTTTGAATCTTCTCCTGGTTGCCTGTACATCATTAAAAAAAATACGTTTTTACCACAAAGTCTGTAATCACGGATATAAATAGTTTTATGACATCAACTTTATATAAAGCATTCAAGCATACCTGCAGGTCTGGCAAACTTTGCACTCGGGACACTGCCAGCCTGACCGCTGAAGTGGTGTAGCGCTGATTTCTAGACAGGCGTCATGATAGTGCTGCCCACAGCCCGTACAGTATAGCAAACCCGACAGGTCCCCAACAGAGTCGCACACTGCGCACCGTGCCTCCTCTCCGGCTGCAAAACAAACACAGAGATTGTCATCTCAAAAATTGCAAATGTTAATTACTGATGATATTGAATTTCTTCCGCTGCAATTCCGTACCAATCTCCTCTGCCTTGTCTATGTGCTCTGGACAGAGGAGCGCCAGCTGCTTCATGGACTGGAATGATCCACTCGCAGCCGAGCAGGGGAAGTGGTAGAACCGTGAGCAGCCTTCGGCCCGGCATTGGATGGTAGCGCCCATCCTTTTACAATAATCACATGGCTGAAGCAGAGATAGAATAGTCATGTAGAAGCTGGGAAAGTTCATTTGCTCGCCATAAAGCAATATTGATGAGGTTTGATACTTTGATGAAGGAAGCTTTCGGCCTACCCGCTGTATCCCTGAGATGACTGCCTTATCCACGTTTATCAGCACCTCACCCTCAGTCTGTTTCACTCCCTCTGACCACACGGCACACCAGTGGTGAACCCAGCAGCTCCCTGTTTCATAAGAAAGGATTTGCAATTATAACAATTGAGGAAAACAAATATTTATGGACAAGGATTATGAGTTTTTTTCTTATCCCAATTTGGATCTTGATTTTATAATATTTTTGAATTTACATTTGTATAATGTAAAATATAAATTATTAATTTCAAACTAATGTGACACAAAAGTGACATAAGACATTTATAATGATACAAAGATACATATTTCAAATAAATGCTGTTCTTTTGGAGGGGAAATTACTGCATCCACAAAACTGTCTTCAATATTGATAATAATTATCAGATAAGCTTCTTATGCACCAAATCAGAAAATCAGTACATTTAGCTTTGCCATCATAGGAATAAAATACTTTTTTTTTTTTTTAAGTAGGGATGCATGATATATCAGCCAACATATTTTCTGTACAATCTCCTCTGCCTTGTCTATGTGCTCTGGACAAAGGAGCGCCAGGCGTCATGATACATGTCAGTATCGGCCGACGAGTTCATTTTTAATACAGTTATCGGCCCGATAAGAAAATTTGCCCATGATGGTTTTGAATTGCTTGAAATATGATTGGAATCATTTCATTAAGGAAAATACAGTTAAGTGCAACATGTGCAGCGCAAATCATGTTGTCATATAGGCTACATAAAATTATAATGAGAACATTACAAGTGACAAGCATTTTAATGGTGAGCCTTTTGTTTTTGAAATAAGGCTCTTCAAAATTTATATAACCATTTATCGGCCAATATATTGGTTATCGGCTTTCAAATATAAAGAATGATCGGTTATCGGAATCAACCAAAATTTTCATATTGGTGCTTCCGTAAAAAAAAAAATCAAAATTGAAGACGGTTATTTTTAATTGTAATAATGTTTCACAATTTAAATGCATTTATCAAATAAATGAGGACTTTGTGACCATAAGAAACTTAAGAAAACTTCAGAAATCATAGTGACCCCTAACTTTTGAATGAGAGTGGGGTCATGGCATAAGAATGTTAATTTAAAAGAAACAGTTCAACTCTGTATTGTCCAAAATAGTCATAAAAAGGGTTCCAAATTGGGAAGAAACTACTGTGTCTTAAAGTGTCTCACTAGAGCATCTGAAAATGACAGTGATATCACTATGAGTACATTTGATCTCCTAACCTGTGTCATCAAAGAAAGATGCCAGACAGGTGGATTCAGAGAATCCAATGGAAGACAGGTCATCGTTTCCAGCTGCTGGCAGAGAGGAGACAGAGGGCTCCAAGCTGGGCCGATCAGAAGAGGGTCCAAACCACCGGAGCTCCCGTTGACCATGCAGACTACGCTCCACACAGTTACACAGAGCACAGGCCCTGACAATCTCCCTAAAAATAACACCAACACAAAAATGATGATCAGCAACTCCGAACACATTGTTTCAAAAAAACTGCTTATTGCAATCAAATGGGATGCATTAATATTCAAATTCTGTGTGTCATTTGACCTTGGCTGATAGATCTAAGGCTCTAAACGACTGACTATTTTGTCTACATAACCTCATGTTCTATTTAATGAAGATAGCCTTTTCCTATAAACTGAGCTATTCAAGCATGACCTACATTTTATGCAAAGCAGCGCAAACTGCAATATTTAAAGAAGGCCTTACAATGATGAGCAGGAAGTGTCCACAGTAGTGCCTGAGATGTCCTCTGCAGCAACAGGGACACTCAGATCCCCTTCAACTTGGACGCTCTCCTTTGCAGGGGTCCCATCATCAGCTGAGAGAAACATGGTAGCCGTAAGTTAAGATGGAGAAAATATAAAAGTGCCCTTTAAAAATCCCAGAAAGGTAGCACTGTTCCCTCACAGGGAATTCAAGAAAAGGTCACATGTAAGAGAGGATCACCATTTAAAGCTATCATTCTGGTGCAAGATTTAAGATTATTTCTTTATATGCTTTAAGCTATTGACAGTAATGCATCCACAAAACTGTGCATGAATAAAATTTTAAAAAGGGTTTCAATGCCCTTTAAAACAGTAAAGGCACTTGTGAACATCAGACACACTTATGGCTAAAGAATTCATCATATTTTTCTGGTGCATGTTTTCCTGACGATTACTAACCTGCAGTTTCTGAATCATTTTCTTCGCAGTTTGATTTCTGCTCGTCCATTCCAACTCCTGAAGAAGATCTCTATTGCAGAGATCTGAAACAGGGAGGACAGTTAGATGGTTTAAAACAAAACCATCAAACAAAACCAAACAAAATGATCCTGCCACCAAAGTAGAGCAGAATGCATGTACAAATCCATGTTTTGCAATGATCTAAAACCACAAAACCACTGTCCCATTTTATTTAAGCCTCTCAGAGGCGGTAATGAAAAAGTTGGACTGGTCAACCTCTCTCTTGATAATGCACACCATCCGATCAACTGCATTTGGGAATGTCCAGTCATTCCGCAAACGCGTACTTAATGTACATAATCCAGCAAAGTTCAAATTACTCCACACCTAACTACGCAAACATTAGTGTATATAGGAAAACACAAAGCAACTGATTAAATACAAACCATGAGGTGGATTCGCGTGTTCGGTGCATTTTCTCCGTTTTGGTTAGCGCTGGTAGATAAACAACGGTTAGTCGGTCTGTTAAATTTGTCTGATCCTGCAGCTGCGTCGTTCTGCTCAGCTTACAGTAGTGCCTAGAAGCTGCTAACACGCTAGCATTCTGGCCGGGGTTAACAAACTCTATGCAAAATAATCCATTCGCCCATCATCAAACCAGGTATATACAGACACGTATAGACAGCTCCGTTGCTTAGTGATGACCCGCGGTCAATAAAAGTCTACAAATTCGTGCATTTCTAAGATAACGTGTTACTTTCTTTATGTAAAACGACGCTAAAGGGAGAAACACAAAGAAAATACAACTTCCGTGTACCGCGCTTCCTGTGACGCACAAAACGAGGTCGGGCTAAAACATGGGCAACGTTATTTTGTTCCGCCTGTTATATAGTGTACGTTTATAAACTCAAATGTAGTCGAACTGACAAAAACCACACCATAACTCAATTTGCAGCGTATCTATCTATCTATCTATCTATCTATCTATCTATCTATCTATCTATCTATCTATCTATCTATCTATCTATCTATCTATCTATCTATCTATCTATATATATATATATATATATGAAGAGTTCAGATGCAAAAGCCTCTAAATGCCATTTGAAATTTTCTTCTTTAATGATGATTTTTATCAAACTTGTATATTTAAGTTCAGTAATTTCACTTAAATGGCAAAGATAATTACCTATTAATTGTTATTTAAGTGAAATTACTGAACTTAAATATACAAGCTTGATAAAAATCATCATTAAAGAAGAAAATTTCAAATGGCATTTAGAGGCTTTTGCATCTGAACTCTTCATATATATATATATATATATATATATATATCATAGTAGCCTAAAGAAAAAAGGAAAAAACAAAAACAAAACTCAAACTGAAATATGTCCTGTCCTTGTCAGGTCCACACACGTCTTGATTTATATGCCCATTTCCTCTCATTTAAATGTGTTTCGTGTGTGTGTGTAAACAATTTTGTAAGAGATGAAATCAGAAGACTGTAACAGTTTAACATTTTATTATTTAGAAAACAACAATAATAATTAAAGTGATTTCTATTAATGTCTTATCACTTTAATGTCTTTATATTTATAATGTCTAATAACATTTAAAGGAATTTGAATGTATGGTGGAAAAAAACACAAAATTGGCAGTTAGATTTTTAAAGTGATTGGTGGACATCCTAAAAGCCTAAACTAGTAACACAAAATGCTTCGGACAAAATTCTTACATTAATGTTTGCATATAATAAAAGATAATTGGATTTACAGATCATATTAATCGTTAAATTAACTTATAGACACGAAAAAAGTAGTATGACTTATGGAGGAATGCATGCATTTCGCATTGTGTTGATATTCTGGTTTATTCTGATATGCTGATTATTCAGGAAACTCTTATAAACTTGCTCTTACTGGGACCATTTTTTTTCTATAAAAGAAAAAAAAATATTTTAAACGTTCATAATGTAATTTCTTTCCTCGGTTTGATCTCGAATAGTTTCACTAAGATGTTTGCATAAGGAACTGTGTAATCCTGCACGCACTGCTTCCCTATTTTAACTTTCAACTGCGTAGCTAATACACAAATATGGGACATTGATGTCATTCGCACTGGTGTTTTATTGTCATTATTTATTATTGTTTAGCTGAACAAATATTTGAAAACACCCGATTCCTAAAATATATGGCTTCAACGCCATTTGACAATCCCTGACCCTTTAATTCGGAATAAACTGTCAAGCTAAATCCTTTCACACTAATTTGTTGACATGTTTCCCAAGCAGTTTTAAGTCCTAACACGCTAACTGACGATCACATTCACACATGCTACAGACAGCAGTCCTTAAACCAAATCCATTTTAAACTATGTGCCTCTGTAACAGAATTTTCAATTGTTTTGTTCTTTTACGGAGGAAAATATTAAAAAGGAAACAAACGTACTGCCTGTGTAAAGCAGTGCATGCTAACAGGCTGCAAATAACGTTAGCGTCTCTATGTGGTATATAAAACTACAACCACTGCTATAAAACGAAATATATTACAACAATCACCAATTTTGATCAGATTTTATTATCAGTCCCACTTTTGCCAAAATAAATAAATAAAACAAATCTCCCAGTTTCACATCTGCTAACTCTTGCTAGCCAGACACTTTCATACTCCAAAATGCTGTTGCTCTTTCCAGCAAAAACAAATAGAGCAGTTTTATGGACTTTGATGACAAATAAAGCGTTCGGAATAACATGATATATCTGACAATAAGCAACACACTAACTCTTAAGCTTTAGTGGTTTCCGTGTTCATACGGTCTTAATGACGGAACGTTCATGGACTAGTAGTGCTGGCTAAAAAATATGGCTTACCCATTACCAAGGACATAAACACTCATGCACCAAGCTAAACTAAAAGCCACAACGAACTATCGTAAAAGAACCTAAACGGCCTGCACAATAACATCACGTTCCGAACGCTGGTGTTTTTAACCTTGAGTTTAGGAAACGCAATGGTAAGTTACGTATGAAGCTAGCAGCGCATTCATTTTGGCCAACAGATTCGCACTCACTTCGCTAAATGGAGGTAGAAGGGGGGCCCGAGTATTGCTAGGGTGATTAATCAGCAAGTATATATATTCATTTAAAAAATTAAATACTTCTTTTAATACTCACCTACAATGCGCTGCTAACGTCCTCGTACATGATCGGAACAATCCTCCGGATAATAATCGCTGGGGTCCGTTTCATTTCATTAAGCTAGCTTTGGCTAGGCAGGGTTTACTAGTTTGTTGTTGATGGGGGAAGTGCTGTCGGACGAGCAAACGTTTGCAAAACTACCTGATATTAAGATTTTGGTTGGCCAATACGAGTGAATCAAATGAGTTCATGCTGGACTCTCATGTTTGCTGCTTTCATCCAGACTGAGTAGCTTAGGCTAACCCCCACACCCAGATCTTCAATCTGGTGAAATCTCGCAAGCTTGTTTGATAAACTTGCTTCATGTAACAGTTTGAAGGATACGGCACCAGCTTTCTGTCTGTGCGAGTGCAGGCTGCAGATTAAAACATGTTTTTTTTTTTATACCTATGCTAGTTCAACTGCGACCCCTACTTTTGAAAGGACAAACAGGGGTGCACTCTGGGTCATGGGTAAGTTAGTTAGTGAGTGTTTCTCCCGTTTTACCTGTCTCTTGTGCTGGAGAGCTGCGATGCTGTATTGACAATAACTAATAACTGTTGTTGTTTTTTGTTTGTTTTTATTATTATTAATTTATTATTAGAATAGGCCCACAAATCTGTCTGTCTTTCTATCTATCTATCTATCTATCTATCTATCTATCTATCTATCTATCTATCTATCTATCTATCTATCTATCTATCTATCTATCTATCTAAATATTCACCCTCTTTATCCCATGACAATAACAAATGAGTTATCTTATACAATTGGACTTAAAAGTATATTTATCTTCACTATGATATTTTACATTGTATATATATATATATATATATTTCCTTTGTTTGTGACGTTTGTATGCTTATCTAGCTTGTATGTTTGGTGACCCAAAAAAAAATGTCCACCCTGATGGACAATAAAGATTTATTCTATTCTATTCTATTCTATTCTAAAGTAGATACTGGTAATTATTGCTCCATTTTTAAAAGTTTATGTCAATATATTGTATTTTATTGTTGCAAGTAATACTTACAGAAGGCTTTACTTATATGCCTCTGAATCTATGCCTGTCTACCTATAGGCCTACCTCAATATCAAATTTATTTCCAGAACCCAGTTCCAGTAGTGGGATTGAATGTGAGTGTGTGCACTCAATAACATCCACAATGGTTTCGGACACCCAAATGGCTGTTCCCTCAAATAGTGCCCTATTTAAAGTTTTGTTTTTACAATGAATATGTTAGCCTTACTTAAATTTGCATTTAAGACCAAACCCAACGTTGCAAATGAAAATCAGTCTGATGTCAGAATCCAACGTCAGATTGGCGTTAATCTCCAACATTGGACAGACGTTGTATTGTGGTTGGAAATGAAAATCAGGTCGGTTCTGACGTCAACCCGAATTTCATTTCCAAACTAAATCCAACGTCAATCCGGTGTCGAGTTCTGACGTCAAACCGGCTTTATTTTCCAACCCAAAATGCAACCCATGCAACCAAAATCATCCCCTGACTGACGTTACTATCTACTCAAGAACCTTGACAGAAATGTAGTGGAGCAAAAAGTATGATATTTGTCTTTGTTAAAGTAACAAGTTTCCAGAAAAAAATAATACTCGAAAGTGTATACTGTCCACCTCTGCTGTCTATTGAAGTACACAATTAAATTATTCAATTATTTATTTTGTTTATTCAATGCCTTAAAAAGGTAGCCATTTTAAGTGTCTCACATTGCTCACAGGCATCACTCTCAGTACAGAGACATTTGGTCATAATAGATGTCAGTTTATCTTTGCTTTCAAAATCAGCACACTTGGCTCAACGAAAATCAATTGTAACCAAAACATTTAAAATGAGTAAATGAGACCACAAAATATTGCCCGATCAAAGGTTACCTATGTCTATTAGACTAGATAAATATAGATTTATAAAGATGCCGACTTTATTGATCCCGTGCAGATGCATAAGCTGCCCATTTTTAAATAAAATGTCTCTATTATGTATGCCTGCCTGTAATACATGTCTATTTCTTATTAAATATAATCTTATTTCAATCTACAGAGGATGGTTGAATAAACTATTATTATTTATCTAGTGAAGAAACCAAGCAGGTGGTGTTCTTTGAGTTGACAAGCCATTAATGTGGCATAGTTTGGATCGCAAGCAGTAACTTAACACACCCAAACAAACCAAATGTTTCATTTGCATACTAGAGAAGAATGAAACGATGGCTTTATGAAATGCACTACCAACATCTACCACAATGCAGTCATGTTCTTTCTAATATATGACTCAATCATGCTGTATTATGTCACGTTTAAATCAGAAAGTCTGATATTGCAAGATTCAGTTGCACAGTACAAGCATATTCTGTGCACAGTATATGTTTAAAACACAAACTGGTATATTGATCTCTATACAGAACATAACATGGCATATTTAAAAAACACAACAACCATAAACTAACCCATTGACAAGATAACTTCTTCCCTGCTTTCACTGCATGGGATTAATTTGAACAGGAAAGGTTTGAATGAAGCCTGAATACGCTTATCTTAAAAAAATCTGATTGTTTCACCAAAGGTAATGGTTGGGTGGGTCTACATTACAGTCTTTGCCATTGGCCTGATCCAGATGGAGTTGAGAACAGCTCCTCTCCAGTGGGAGTGGGGGTGGGGGGTGTCCATCTGCCCCCTCCATGACCAAGATAATCCCCTTCTCTACCTTTACAGCTGAGAAAAATAAATAGAGGAAATGCACTTCTAAAAACCAACAGTCTCAAAAGCGTCTCAAAATGCTTATTCTTTTAGATTGTCAGGCTGTAATGGATTGGCATAGTAGTGCACTATAATTGGACATTTTGTTTCAGTTTTAAAAAAAGAATTGCCTATATGCACATTACACACCCAATGTGATTTTTGGTATTATTGGGATTGCATTTATTAAAATTAAACAAAAGAAGCTTTTGGCATTAATGCTGATACATATATTTTTTATACGAAAACAGTAATAGAAAACAACTTAAAAATATCACAAACAATAATTTATTACTTCATCAATTTTATTAATTTCAGGAAGCTGTTTTTCAGAGCAGATAATTTGTAAATCATCCCAAGCACATCAGAAAGTGGTGTATTCTTTGGTGTCCACAAGGGGGTGTGATGCACTGTTAATTCCTGTTCAGCACCATCATTTCAGACACTGGAAATTAACCTCAATTAGTTAGACATGGTTAAATAGTGTTAACACAATATTTGGTTGGCAACTCATTTCTGTTTAGAACTTCGAAATGAATAACTACAGGATGTAATGTAATATTCTGATTTTTCAAATGGGGAACTGACATGATATTGTACTCAGTACAACTCTAGTGAGAATAAAACTCTCTGCGTTTTGTGTGAATAAAGTATATAAAACTACAATAAGTAAAAAATAAGATTGTATCAGTGTCTGTTTGGTATAACAAAGGACCTCAAGCCATTTGAACTACATGCAATATATATTATGAATCCAAATGTATAAAAATAAATATTTATTACTCTTTGAAATATCTTCTTGTAAAACAAACATAAAAATACAAGTTTACATTTCAAATCCCGTTATTGTCCATATGGTGATTATTCAATATGACAAGTATTATCTGAAAAATATGATTTGAATATTTCACATACAGTATATTTATAACGGCAACACATTTACATATTCTCAATTAATAAAGTAATTGTAACTGGATGTTATGTGGTGAGTAATTATACCAGTTATATTGCCTAATGCATTTTCTTTTTTTGGTCAATTCAAAAATCAGTTTTATATTATGTTTGCATATTCTGTGTCTTAACCATCAGTAAAACTTCTGAGGGTCAAGAAATATCCGTCCTAATGTGTGCAAAAGCCTCGCATACCAGTAAACCTCATTTTGCGGCAAAAAACTGTGTTCATTTTCCAGTTCTACTTTGGCATCTTGGAATTTGCTGCATGTGCTGGAAGAACTGTTGTGCATCTCATTTGTAAGGAAGGTTTGATTTGTGGAACAGATATTAGGGACCATGGCACTACTTTTAACCACCACTCTTTGTACGTTTTCTTCCATTTCTGTGTGGAAAAAGCCAAACAGGACACGGACAGGCCAAAACGCCCAGTGTGCGAGTCTGTGATCTTCAACAGAAGCGTAGTTGGATACCAGCACGCCATCCACAACTAAGTTTCCATGTTCTGTCAAAGGAGCATAAACCCCCATCCTCTCCTCCAGTGAAATCGAGACCACTTTAGATGGCTGAATTCCTCTATTGTCTCCAGTAGTAAGTATATAGTCCCCAATCCTAACTTCTTTGGCAAAAATAGCTTCATACTCATGGTGGTGCAGTTCGAGATTGTGAGCCGCAAAGATAAGGTGATTGGGAGTTATTGCCATTTGTTTACCATTTTCGGTGCCAAAAATGAAGAAAGTGGCTCTGCTCTCTCTATTCAAATGTAGAAAGAGAAGTACCCGACTGAGAACAAGTTCACCTGACCCAGACAAGGAAAGCACCTGTTCCCCAGGCCACAACCTCGAAATAGGCCTTTGAACACCATCGGACATTGTCACAAGTCCCAGTCCTGAAAAGCAGCCACCTTTCTCCACGGCTACAGAGTGATCTGTAAAAAAAATATAGAGGTGGAATTAAATTAAATGGATAGTTCACCCAAAAATCTAAATGCTGTTATCATTTACTCACCATCATTTGTCCATACACTGTAAGTCAATGGGGTCCAAATCGACACTGGACCCCATTGACTGTCATTGTATGGACATTTTTTTTTTAAATATCTTCTAATTTGTACCTCATACAGTTTTGAGGGTGAGTAAATAAGGACAGCATTTCAATATTTGGGTGAAATTTACATGATCTGAACGAGGAATAACACTGAAAAGGAAAAACTTAGCAGCTTACCGGCTTTGACTGAGCAGTGTACATGATACCTGGATTCATAGTGCACCCAATCAAATCCAGCCTCAACTGCCAACTGGGCAAGTAGTCCATATTTATCTGTGTCTCGGTCTGAGGTGGTGATGTCGACAGCACGGCCCTCATAATGTAAAGAACCATCCGGGTGATGGCCGTCCTCATCCCAGGCCTCTGTCACTCGCAGTCGGACCCCAAACCATTGGTTCATCACTGCTATTGCCAGTTTATTGAGGCAGTCCTTACAGCGCTAGTGGAAAAAGTAATGAAACCATCATACAGGTGACACAAACCGAAGGACAAAACATTCCATTAGTTTAAAAGTATGTAACCATTTACTCACCCCTATGTCATTGTAAACCTGTATGACATTCATTCTTTCTTCAACATTTATCAAAATATCTTCACGGAAAAAGAAAGTCATACCAGTTTACAACAACATAAGGAATCATTTTCATTTTTGGGTGAATTTTCACTTTAACCATCTCCCTTCTTACTTTGAAAGCATGCAAATTACATGACATTGAACTATTTTCACAATCGTTTGGCAAAAATTGGTGCTGGTAGACATCTAGACATTTTTTGTCCAGCATACTCAGCTCTGCGAAAGGCCATTTCCACCCCCTTAACATCTAACAAGAACAAAGCTACTTTAACTCATTTCCAGCATTCTTCGGACACTTCAGCATGGTCACAGAGTGAAGTCAAGGTCAATTCCCTTTTTTTCCTCTTCACACGATGGGAACATTTTCACACAGTCTTTTGAACGACCCCAGTGTTAACCTTGAGACTCTGTACTAAAGCATTTAGACTTCCTCCACAGATTTTCAAAATGTTGTGTCTCTCTACACCTCACGTGATGGGGAATCTGTGAGAAGGTGGTATAATTTGTCTGTGAAAATAATATAATGTGACCTATAGGGTTGTGATTGAGAGGGTATGGGAAAAGGTGAGAGAGCAAAACAGGGTCGAAAAGCCAAGGCAAGCGAGAAGAAAGCAAGAACCAGTCCGAGCGAGAGGGCAGATGGGTGGAATGTTTAGACGTGTTCTTGGGAATGTGACAGCAAGAGTGAGAAATCAAGAGGGGAAGAAAACAAACCAGGGAGATTTTTCTCGCAATGCTGTTGGACAGAGGCAATTCATTGTGAAAACTACAATAGAGGCTTTTCCAATGGTGCCATTACTTCAACAGGCGAGAATTCTGCACAGGCGACCCCGCAGAGGCTTGAAAAGATGCACAAAGGATAGCTTTCAGACTTGGGCAACAAGAGGGCACATGCATACGTACACATACACCAACGCAAAGCACTTTCATAAGAGTACTCACTAATCTAGTCAAACTTATTATCAGTGGTATCAAACTTATCAGTAATATCTCAAAACGTTGAGAATGATATCATTAAATGATACCGTTACAGATTAGGACTTATTTAACTGCAATTTTCATCATATTGCCTTAAAGAAACAAGTTTTCTGAATGTCTCATATTGCGACTTGTGTGTATTTAAGGTTTAAAAAAAATATTTAGTTTGTCTGCGTTCTTCACAATGTTATCTGCCTTACCTATATCACGTTTATACAAGAGAACACATTCACACACTCCCATGGTAAGGAAGTAGAGGTGTAGTGATTATTTTATAGCTCTAATGAAGAACTTGGTTAAAGATTAAATGGTGGAGTGGCAGACAGTCCTATTGTCATGTTTTGTTTTGTTTTTTTACATTGCCTAGGGAAAATGGCTGGGTAAACATGCTATCAACATCATGATATCATGACCGTCAAAATCTCTCCTCATGGTCCCAGAGTTTCAGCTGCACAAATCTAAACATTAAAATAATTAATTGTTAAGATTTCTTTAATTTGAGGTAATTTATTTTGCATGGCCTGTTCTGAATAATTCACCTTCTGTCAGTGTGTATTTGTTATTTGCATCAATTTGCAACTATAGAAAACTATGAAAGACATCTGAATTACAGGAATCTCAAAACCCCTGTATTTTCAAGTAGCTGTTTAACTGTGCATGAAGTATGTCATGGATGGCTGAGAGGGTTGAATGGGCCACCAGACATGCATCTGGGTCATTCCACGAAATCTGTGCCTTAATTCTCCATTTTGATTTTAAATTAGATTTTAAACATTCTATTAGTGGATTTGTGGGTGGTGTGCTTGAATCCACACTTCTGTTAATATGAAAGACAATTTAATGCTAATATATGGCATATCTTTTTTTATATATAATAAACTGTTTACTGGACAATACCTAAGAAGTATTGACTAGACTATTTAAAAACTTTCCTTCATGACTACCTAATGTAAGATAGTGACAACAGTGATGTCATAATGAGATATTCGTAAATAATCATTTCAATAAATATCGAGTAATGCTTTAAAAATGCAAAGGGTATTCTTAACATAGCCTATATAGAAAAATATTAAAATATATAATTTCTTTCTTTTTTTCCAAAAGATATTTTAATGGGTTATGTAAACTTGTTTTAATATACACACACAAATGTATAGGCCTATCACATAAAAAGAAAAAGACACGAAGAAAGTCTAAAAAAGAATATTTAATCATTGTTCACACTCGTTAATGAGAGACACAAAAAGCACTGCAAAAAATATGACGCGGTGGATTATATTAACCGTTATGACAGGGGTTTCCTTTACCTTGGTCATTAACCGGTCGGCTTTGGTATGTTCCTCGTCTTTGAAGACAATGTCAGGGTTGTAGTTGCACACGAGCTTATTGAAGCCTTCCGAATCCCTCGTTATCCTGCCCTCCGCTCTTCCGCTCGCTCCCAGGTTGTTCTCAGAGACACCGGGCACGTACTGCTTGTAAGACATTGGAGTTAACTTGCGTTGCCTAGGGCGACTGCCGTAACCGGGACCCGGCCCGCATCCGTCAACCGCCAGCCATGAATAAAGACACGCGGTCAGCAGGCCGAGCCTTGCCAGCCTTAACCAAGGAGTCAACGTCATTGACGCGCGTGAAGTGTGCCAGGAGATCAGCGAGCCGCGAACCCTGCAGCGCGAGCGTCTCTCCCAGCACCTCGTTGCATTTCGTTTACACAACCGACTTTTTCCATGTCCATATCACGGTGTTGAATTAAAATGGGCACTCGTGGGGACTAGGCTCGTGAATCATTGACCAAAGTGTAATGGCTTCCAGATTAAACTGAAATTTAGACCTTAACATCAATGCATCCGACATCCAGACACGGTGAGTGTTTAACACTGAAGAAATTTCCATATAATTTGCATAAAATAGCTCTCAATGAGCTAACACAGGTCAAATTTATATAGCCAATTTTCAGTATTCCAAGCTGATATGGAATGATCGCATCCACGTTCTCGTTTGTAGATATTGGCATAGCAACAGGTGCTTCAACCCATCATCCTTCCCCACCTTGGACAGCTCCGCGTTCTGCAATAATGTTCACAACGCGTGTCTCTGTTTGTCCTGCCTTAGTCGCGCTCAAGCATAATTTCATTCCTTTACTGTATGAGGGCTCTGACTCTGGATCAACATGTGTTTGCTCCCGCTTTTTGCTCCCGCAAATCGCCCTCCCTTCCTGCGCGCTCCGGGACAGTAGCGCACACGCCTCCTCGCGCGCCAGACTGCCCAGCGGGCACCTTGACGTCAATTTGACATCAACAAATAGTCAAGATTTTGACCACCATGTATAACATGCATGAATATGAATATTTTCATTATATTTTGTAATTATTACCTTGTGGTTGTAAAGAGGCCAAACAAAGGTATCAATCCGACATGTTTTTTCTTGTCCCTACATCTCAGGTCAATATCATTGACATTAAATCGATGTTGATTTGATGTCAGGAATTAAAACGTCAATTTGATGTGAAATGTATATCAAAACGATGTCTGAAAAAGTATATTTATTACTCACTGTAAATCAATGCGACTAATTTTCAACATCTAAAAGACCGATCTTGAAAGTTGTAGGTCTATGTATTTTGCATTTTTATTTTATTTAAATCCTAGCTAGTTTAATTCAGTTCTTGATTAAAATGACAGCAGACACTATAATTGCATATACTATAAAAGGTCAATTTAATCTGACATTGAAGCTGATTTTTAAAATGATCATCATCGACTACAAATTGACTACAAAAAGACGTCACATCCTGGTCATATCGCGCGGAAAAGTAGAAGATTTGCATAACCGCCCTCACTCACACGTCTGCTCACTGCCAGAGAGATCGTCGATTTCAATTTTAAAAAATACTCCTCTTTCAACTCTTGGTAAGTAACCAGCTAGCATATGCTATTGTTGTTATTATGTTAATACACCATCTTATACATAGGCTACTTAATCTGATTGGGTGTAATTGTCAGAAATATGTCGAATAATTCCACAGCCTTGCCCTTTACCTGAGCGAGTTAGCTTGCTAATTTAACCGGAGATTAGCTTAACTGTAACGTTGACATTCTGGTATGGAAGAAGTGTCTTCCTGTCTGCCATCGTATGATTTTAAAAGTGTGTGTGTGTGTGTGTGTGTGTGTGTGTGTGTGTGTGTGTGTGTGTGTGTGTGTGTGTGTGTGTGTGTGGAAAAATGTCGATTTTACTGGTTTTCTGGGGCCAAACCGACCGGCGACGATATTTACTGTCGATTCGAATTTGTTGGTTTAAAAGTGGACATTTCAAGCTTTAGCCCGTTACAAGGCTAACGTTAGAGATGACAAATTAACAATGATAGTAAAATGATATCCTAAGCATGTGAAATGTTTTAATTTTTTTTTTCCAGCGTAACTTAACGTTACCAGCCCCAGATCTGTCACTGATTTGAATAAGAGGTAAGTTGCAATGGTAGTATCCATATAACGTTACTGTCCTAAAAATATTCCTTTCCCAATGTAAGAGAAAAGTAAGTGTGTTCTTCTAAACAAAAAATAGCTGCTGCATTGAATTTTTTTTTTTAATGCAAATTTTTTGTTTGTATAGAATATGATGTCTTGCTCTCTTTGGTCTGACATTCAGAGTTCCAAAAACGACTCCGCTTCAACAGCTTAACAGACAGCTAACCAGCGAGGAAAAACGAAAACTCATGGTAGGTTACTATGAAAAAGTAAAACAAACATTTGCTAACAGATGCAATTATTAGACATACAATATCTTATTCACATATTCTTGTTCCTCATATACATTTCTGCATATTTGCTAAATTATTCCTTCAGACAGCTCCGATGTCAAATTGGTGCAGCTACCCTGTGGGAAAATATCAACATTGTGATGAAAAGGTCAGTCTCTGAAGTTGTGCGGTTAATATCTTAAAATGTATTTAATACTCTTAAATGAATACGCCCAGATCTGCGGATTGAAGATGAAGAACACGCTGAATCTGATTATAACAAGACCGAAGCGAACACGAATTTGTGTGGTTTACACTTAATCACATATATTTAGGGGAACGAGGCAGAAGTTTAGGGGAATTTGATCATACTATTTCAGATAGCCTGTTGGGCAGGACAGTTATGTATTTTGGTAGCCCTACTGAAAACACAATATAGCCCGGGACGTCTGGCTAGCGATTTTGTGAGCCCTGACATTATTTCACATTTCTTCCTGTACAGCATGTATAACTTTGTTTATTCACATTTTTATTTACAGAGTGCTCACAAATAGCCTCATGTCTATACTGAACATGGATGGGACTGGTGACAAGCTGCCTTTCAGAAGAATTGAACTTTATAAGGTCGCAATAGGTAATTATATTTTCTATTTGTGCACCTACACCACCTATAGCTCTATTCTCTACATGATTTTTATTTTGATCAGTATGTGCAAGATAAATGGCAATTGCTGTTACATTTTTTCAGGTGCCATCTAGAAGTAACAACCCGGCATCACAGAAGCTTCCATTGGTAGCCTTACGGCCAACCATTTGCTCGCTGCACCGGACAGAAGAGGGGGCACTGGGCGCCGGAAGGTAGGAGCTGCTGCAAACAATGTAGATTAGGCCCAATTCAATTTCTCTTTTTTTACCCTTCCCCTTCATTTTACCCCTACACCTGGTCCTTCGAAACATGTTGGAAAGATATAGGGGGAAAAATATTCTCCATGGAAAAAAAAAGATATCAATCGCATACATAGGGAAGAGCCTGGACGAATGTGATGTTTTGAAATCACTGCTGTCTGGCTTTGAATGAATGTTCACATTCTACAATTCCGCACAAAATGTGAACTGATGACTAGCAGTGAAATGAGATCCTGACATATGACACTGTTAACACAAATTAACCAAAAATTGACTCGATCCATTATCATATATTAGTACTAGGGCTGTCAAATGATTAATCACGATTAATCACATCCAAAATAAAAGTTTGTTTACATAATACATGTGGGTGCACTGTGTATAATTATTTTGTGTATATATATATATACACACACATGCATGTATATTTAATAAAAAAATGTTATTTATAAATAATTTAAATTATATATAAATCTATATACAGCATAAACATGAAAATATTTCTTAAATATATACAAGCATGTGTGTGTGTGTGTGTGTGTATATATATATATATATATACAGTGCAATCACATATTATGTAAACAAAAAACAAAAGCTTTTATTTTGGATGCGATTGATTAATCATTTGAAAGCCCTAATTAGTAGTGCACATCTGACAACTGCATGTGATTAGGCTATAATGTGGATTATCTTTTAGTTTTCTATATACTGTAGAGTAGCCTACTACTGATGGGTACTAAGCATTTGTTATGTTAATGGACAGGCCCCATTTTAATGTTTGCTTTCTTGTTTTCTTGTTCTCTTGTTCCCTTTTACAGGCATTTGAGAGCCCTTGAGTGACCCACAGCCCCCCCCCCCCCCCCCCCACTGCATTACACTGCTCAAAAAAATAAAATAAACATATCAGATCTCAAAGTATGTGTATGTTGTCAGTCATTGTACATTTAGGTTGGAATTGAGTGATGCTTAGCATTGAAATGATATCAAAATATGTCAATAATTTTATGTAATTTTGACATCAATGTTTGATGTCACATTTATGTTGAATTGATATCAAAGCTTGATATTGTATGATATCAAAATAGCATTAAAATGACGTCAACATGATGACATCTTGACGTCAAATAAATGTTGAATTGGCATCAAATGCATACAAAGCATGATCAAAATAACATCAAAATGACATCGGCAGAGGTCAAAATCTTGACATCAAATTGACGTTGTCACTTTGACGTCAAATTGACTTTCATTTTTGACCTATTTTGTGACGTAATTTTGACATCAATGTTTGATGTCATTTTGATGTTAAATTGACATCAAATGCCCACTGGGTGACTTTCCAGACAGTCATGCATTTGTGAAGTCATTGCAGTCTATTGAGTGCAAAGTTTTACCTTCCTCTGCTGTGTATTTAACAGCATATGCTACTTGTCTCTCCTTTAACTGAGAAACAGGGAAGACTGGGGCTAATAGGTAGGCTATAATTGGCATTTTCTCAGGGTCGGTATATTATTAAAATCAATTTCTACAAACGTTGCCTACAGTATTGGCAACTCGTTGATCTTTTGTGACAACATGCCCCAAAAGCGTTTGCTATTAAGCTACACTATGTCAGTTGCTTATTTTACAGAATGGGTAGTTGAAGCACATCGCTACCACCATAGAGACTGGGGCTATAGTTGGCACAGTTGGCACAAGGGTTTGCGTTTCAAAAGTCCAGTTACACAAATGTGTTTTTTACTTATTGGTGTTGTATGTTGTTGATGAATGTATGAGAGATAGATAACAGTCATTCGCAACATTTCTATGACTCATTCATTTCTCTCTCTTTGTTTTTCTCCTGAAGCAGAAGACACTGGCTGACACATGCACCCCGTGCCGAGAAGACCTCTGGGCTGTTAACACCCATGTTTTATCAGCACCGTAATTTTAAACCACCTCAGAACAATGGCTCAAAATTAGAAGACAATACAAATATCTTGAGTCAATATGGCAATGCTATAGCGAGAGGAAGAAAAATAAAGGGCTGCAAAATATCAAAATGATTTCTGCTGACCTATGATGTGCATTCAGACCTTTGGCATCTCAGACCATTAATTCACACACACAGATAAAACATGTAAAGGTTAACGCTGTTCGGAAATCTCTCAATCCTTCCTATTTAAACAAAATATTTTATATTAATTATTTTTTTTATTGTTTATTAGATTTAATTTAGACTTTGAACCAGATGTGTTTACACCAATGGACAAAACTATGAAGCTATTATTTTGTGTTCAGGTGGTTTAGTTATGATAAATTTAAATGTAATATGTTATATTCATTTTCCTTCAAACATGTCTTTGTTTTAAACTTTTAAATTTACATTTTGACCATTATTCAATGTGGTCTCAGACTCTCAGAGATACAAAACAGCTGTAAAGTAAGATATTTACAAAAAAAAAAATACTTTTCAAAAACTTTATTTTCAGGTTTAAATAATATTTTTTTAAATGACCCATTTTAATTATCTCACACTAATGGACAAAAAACATTATACAATAAGATAATTTTGTGTTCAAGTAATATATTTATGCAACATATTAAAATAAATCAAAGATCCAAGATCATAGGTCTTCTTTTATGTTCTTCTGGCAGACAGATCTATGGTTCAATCACATGTCCCAGACACCACAAATAACAGCAAATGTGGGGAAAGGCTTAATCACAAGTGCAAACGCTTTCAAGAGCACAATCAGTGATAGGCCTACTGACATTCCGCCAAGGGGAAATAGAGAAAATAGCTGCCATTAAACATTAAAGGGAGGAGATGACAATACAAATAAACAACTGTTTCAAAATGGTAACGGTATAATTGTTATTAGTATTTCTGCATCCCCCCTCTTAAGCGACCTCACTCCCCCACTTCAGGATGGGAGTATATAGAACAGTGAATGGCTGAGTTTCCTGAGCAGCCACAGCACAGAAAATGAGATCTTTCCTGCCAGAGTTACTCCAGCCCTCGTTTTCCCATTGTTGCAGACGAATCGTGACTACACCTGGCCTTATAATAGTAAAGTACCGTTGAGCTCATGCTACTTTACTTGGCCTCAGCTAAATTAGATGCTGCGTCATTCGCAAAGCCCTCGATTCCAAAACTGCCTAGAATAGTCAGCTGATCTTCAGGGGTGATGGTGTTCAATCAATCATGTCAGACGTCACAGAGCACGTTTACATAACACGGGCTTGTAAATAAGGTAGAGGCACTTAGATTTAGTAGGAAAATGCTGACTAGATGCTTTAAAGAATATGTTTCCTGAAACAAAAGCTGTTTGGGGGACCGAGATGAGGGGGTCGCCGAGAAGAGTCAAGGAACTGACACCCATTATGACCCACCACCATCGGTCAATTCTATCGTCCCTCACCCTGTTATCAGTGCAGGAAGAGGCAGGGTGGTGTGTTTTACTGTGCTATGCTAAAAGCACATGATTTCTGGCTTCAGCGCCAACATACAGCTTCATAGGCTGCCCCTTACCTTCAAATAACATGCTTGGGATCAAGGATAAACAGGATGAGAGGTGTACATGGCTGTACATGTACATACTGCATTATGGCCTGGCTTAGTTGACACTCATGCACTGTCAATATATGCGTGCGCTCTGTGCTTTCAGAAGATATTTAAATTTGCCTAAATTATAATTGTAATACAACAAGTCTGTGACACAACAATAGCAGATCAGGGTGGAACTTCCTGATCTGAAACAAACAGGTTAAAGTTCAAGAGAAGAGAATAAGTTGCAGATAATATATTGTACCTGCTATCATACTGACCAGATTTAGAAACATGTTTTTACAGCAGTATTCGACCAGGAAAATAAAAGATAATATGCAAAGGACAACTTCACCACGTTTCACTTAATACTTCAAAATACACTCACAGCCTGCTTAAGTATTTATTGTAAAAAAAAAAATAGAAAATTGTAGTAGAAATTTGTGATTGTCACTTTAAGAGCTCTGTACTATAAAAAGCTTGTTCAGATATATAGGTTGACAGACTAGGGATTGTCTTTATGAGTGAGTCATTGAATCAATTCCTCAACCCATTTGTTCAAAAACACTGATTGATTCAATAACTATTTAAGTGACTGCATGGCTGCATCTGAAATCACATACTTCATTTAGAAGGCAAGAAAAAAAAACAGTAGGCTATGTGACAAAAAAAAATCTATACGGTATGTCAGAATTCACACTCATAAAAGAGTATAGGCACTCGGATGACCTACTTCAGCAATATTAAACAAGCATACGATGGCACTTTAGTATTGGCCACAGTTGTAGTCACGTGATAATGACAACACTGTGGATGTAATGTACCATACCATATAGGCTTTACTATAGAACTTATTTAGTGAATGCAAATCTAATTCTTCAAAATAAGGCCTACCTGTCTTCATGACTAAATCATTGAATCATTCACTCAAACAACTCATTCATACAGTTGATCATGTTGTGGCTCAGTTTTGGAGCTGTGTTTGTTGGAGAAACATTGTTAAATAGTGACGTCTTTAGCTTTGAAAACAGAGACTGTTCCTCTCAAATGTTTCGGTTCATTATTCAAACCTTGTCGACATGTTATAGCTATGGTCACCAATATGAATGTCCACCAACCAAACATGCTTTGTGTGTCCCATACAGCTGCTATTTTCACAGCTGGTTCTGCAACCGATTCTTCACGAAACTTTTGTAGCCTAAAAGACATTCATTGTCGAAGTGATTAGCACTAAAATAAATGAAACGCGAATAAATGCTGTGATCTATCTGTTAAAACCTAACCATGCACATTTTTTTTTACCACATTACGATATAATTATATTTCTTTCTTTCTTTCTTTCTTTCTTTCTTTCTTTCTTTCTTTCTTTCTTTCTTTCTTTCTTTCTTTCTTTCTTTCTTTCTTTCTTTCTTTCTTTCTTTCTTTCTTTCTTTCTTTCTTTCTTTCTTTCTTTCTTTCTTTCTTTCTTTCTTTCTTTCTTTCTTTCTTTCTTTCTTTCTTTCTTTCTTTCTTTCTTTCTTTCTTTCTTTCTTTCTTTCTTTCTTTCTTTCTTTCTTTCTTTCTTTCTTTCTTTCTTTCTTTCTTTCTTTCTTTCTTTCTTTCTTTCTTTCTTTCTTTCTTTCTTTCTTTCTTTCTTTCTTTCTTTCTTTCTTTCTTTCTTTCTTTCTTTCTTTCTTTCTTTCTTTCTTTCTTTCTTTCTTTCTTTCTTTCTTTCTTTCTTTCTTACAGTATGGAAACCTGCAGTCTTTTTACAGTCTATGGTTGGAGTTCTCTCTTCGCAATCACGTGGTTCAAGATTGGCGAGGACGTGCTTTTAGCAAAAAAACAAGTTTGAAATCCGATTCAAAATACAACCAAATTTGTCCTTTTCTTGATTTATTTAAAAAAAATCAGGTTATGTCAGTTGTTTTCTTACAAAATCACCTCTCTAAGGTCTATGTGAGAAAGGCTCTTGAGTGTGTGAAGGGAGTGTGTCATGAGTGTGCAAGGTGGGTGTGGATGTGCCGTTGGAGGCGGGCAGCGACCCATTATTATCAGTTGATTAGCAAGTCTTTTCCGGCCTAGAGTTTTCTATTTTCCAGAAGGAATAATATCTTCTAATGCACTTTGGCACACACTTCAAACTACCGCCAGGAGCTAATCTGCCTATTTCCCCCTTCATTCTTGTGTTTTGACAATAACGATAGCCTATCGCAACATGTGAAAGACTGCCTGTCTTCCTCTTTTCTGATATGATGAAGTCATTCAGACCAGTCAAAAATGCCCTCTGCTGACAGAAGTGGCATGCGTCCACCCAATATTGTTTTACTAAATGTTTCTGAGGTAAACTAAAAGTAAGAGGACAGGATTTATCGTCATTATTTGCAGGGTACGTGAGTTCACATGATTAATGTCACAATTTGCTTTAAAACGTGACTCAGAAATAGTGTAGAATTTTAGACATTTTCTTTTCTAGTTAGCCTACATATTTCCTTTTTTCATTAAACGCTAAACCTCAATTTAATATTTAAAATTAGATTTTTTCGTCCCACATGTCCCCATACTTTTGTTGAAGTAAATTTGCAAGATTATAAGACAAGCTAATACTTGATTACAGTGTTGTTTTAATATTATGTTAAATATTATTTTAGCATAAGTCACAATTTAATATTATTTTAACTTTTGATCCTCATGACAAACAAAACCTTTATGGTTTAACTGTTTCAGCAGAGGAAATCCAACATTTTAGGTTTATCAGGACATCCATCAAAGAACACAAGAAATGACAAGAAAACAAAAATTAAGACAGACAAATCATAATCAGAGGCCGGGATTTCTTTTTCTGCTTTAGGAGAAAAGAAAAAAGGAAAAGGAAATGAACACTCAACGAGGACAACGGATGGACGATATAGAGGTGGGGGTGAACGGGAGAAAGCGAGTGGCTTGCACACTCTCCTGATGATGTAGGGCTTTTATCTGCCATGGGCATCCGTGAGGGAAAAGCACAGGATGGGTCAGCAGCAGAGTCTCTACGGGACTGCTGACAGACCTGGGGCAAAATAAAGACCCTGATTAAAGCCGGCCAGCTACGGGTGGAGGAACAGCTGGGGGAAGATGTATGGACAGACAAGCACACTAACACCAGAGCTAAACATAACCACAACGGCGCCATTAAAGCAGTAGTCAGGTGCTCAGATGGCAAGAAATGTATGCTGACCTCCATGGAAAGGTCCTTAGCAGATCCAGAAACAAAAATGGGTTTAAAATGACTCACAAATGACGCACTGGTTGAAAAAACAGGTGTAAACACATTTATTGTACTCTTTTCCTGTGTAAAAATTGTTTGTCACAGTCCCTTATTATGCTTAAAGGACACAGCTGGAATTATTGAAAGAAATTAAATGGTCAACATTTTTTTTTTTTACAATTATTAATCCTCACTGTATTTTCTTTTTGTCCTCCATTAATATTGAAGTAAAAAAAAGACATCCATATATGATCTATCAGTGCAAGACAGACAGTCTGACATCAAGCCACTCTTGAATCCAGTTGTTTTGAGCTGTAAAAATACTTTTTGTGAGTGTGGAAAAACACTTAAAAGGATAATTCACTCCAAAAATGTAAGGTTTCAAACTGCATGAATGGAATGGAATTGAGTCTCAAACATTCTTCAAAATATCTTCTTTTGTGTCTCAAAGAAAGAAACCATTCAGGTTTAGCACATGAATAAAAGATTATTATTTTTGAGTGAACTATCCATTTAAGCAATGATTTACATCCATACTTGACTTAGAATATAATTCAGTCATGTTGCTATATTTAAAAAAATCTGATTTATGCAACTATCATGTCATTAAAATATAGAAGTCTACATAAATTTTGTTATAATGGATTTGTGGTACCCTGTCCCCTACTGGCCATCAGTTGAAGGACATGACGCTTCCAATGTATATTTTGTTATGGTATGCTACCTCGTAAATTGCCCTATGGGGACAAACAAAATGTTTGACATGAAATGAAATTAGTTTAAAATGATGCTGATATAGAAACAAATCCATAAATAATACAATCATACAAAAGAATAAACAACAATATAATCAGCAAATAAAATGTGTACTACATAAATACCACACTCTATAAAACTAGTGATTATCGAATCAAAAAGTCCACATTTATCAATCACATTCTTGTTATGTCCATGAAACAGGAAACGGATATGTGCGTTGATTGTCTCGCCACACAATTTAACCCAAAATGCATGAACTAACCAAACTGTGACCTTATTGCCCAATTTAGGTGTTTTTAAAGCAAATACCTTCTTTTGGTCATCTGCACAAGTTTCTGGAAAGCAGTAGTTACATTTGCATAATTCTGTGTTAACATTTCAGAATATAATATTGCACATTAAAGTTTCACATATGAAATAACAAAAACCCTAAACATTCACAGTATTCTTGGCCTAAAGCTTGAAATCAATGGCAAACATAGTCTGAATTTAACATTTTAAAACCTAAACTCTCCAAAAGTGTCTTTTTCAAGCCTGCATTTTCTCACACCAAACATAAATCTCCAAGATCAGAATCACTTGCTCCACTTTCATCCCTTTTCACAGGTTCTTCACTTTAGTGAGAAGCAGACAACCCCCATCATAATGGACTTCCTGCTATAAGGACCCACAATACAACAGGGATTGGAATCATTGGATGACACTAAAAATAGTGATATACAAGGGGAAAGCGTGGGGGGCCCAACCAGGACAGAACTCAACACTCTCATTCCACCACCAGGAAAAGGAAACGTGGTTATGGCTGTGATGTCATCCTCTGAAATAGCATTGGATGCATGTCAAAGTCCTCTAAAGCCATTGTTCATTTTTCATAAGGCATTAGTTCAAGGCGTTCAGTGATTTGACATCCCTTTTAAATGCAGTTATATATATTTATATTACTGAAGTAAACCCATAAAACTGGTTGCAGAAATCCACTCCGGAAATTCCATCAGTCGATATTTATCGTTCAGGCAACCTTTGTAAACAGATTTGGTGACCATCTATAAATGGACGCAAAATAGCCCTGGTCCAATAGGAGAAAGCCACAGAATGGGATCCAGAACCATCTCCAGAAGGTAATGGGCTTCAATAGCCAATGATATATGAAAAGGCTGATCGCTCTTCAATGAATCTTTGAGAGCCCATTGGCCAGAAGGAGTTTGAGAGGGATGGTTGATCGAGACACAGTCAGAGGCAGTCTGTGGAGACCTGGAGAAAGAAAACAGGAGAGTAAAGAACATTAGAGCGCCAAACCTAATATAACAACCAGAAAAGGTAACTTTGGCGGGCAATGTTTGGGTTAAAAGCAAATCAAAGAACAAAAGCCAGTAGGGGGAGTAACGAAAAAGAAATGCTATCTGAAGATGGTCTATGAGTGTGTGTTCACATTCAGCAGTGTTGTTTGTGTTGGGTGGAGGGCGATGGGTGTGTCTCTTCCAGAAGGAGTTTGACGCCCTGAGGTCCCCAAGGAACGCCGCTTCACCCCTTCTGTCCTCTCTCACTTTCCTGAGAGAATTGTGCTTTTTCTATCTGAGGAAAGAGACCTACCCATAGAGAAACATGGCCTGTGTGAGGAACACCTCACCCAAAGACTAACTACAAACACTGGCAAATGGCAGCATGGTGCACACCCCTTGTCCTTTCAAGATACAATGTGTACATGCACAAATCTTTCTCCTTGCATGTTTTCCTTCAAATAACTGTTAGAATTAACTGTTAATAAAAAAAAGGTCCATCGACAAAATATGTGGTGTCATGTTGGAAATAAAAGGCTTAAAAGTCCAAATCCCAAAGATTTATATGTAATATATAGTTTTTTTTTAAATTACATGCATGCATACCATACATACAGAACCAGTCATGAGTCACTCTTATTCATTGGTTTGTCGTTATCTTCTAGTTTTCAAAATTGTATTAACACTGAAGACATTGAAATTATGACATTTATGTACTCAACAAAAACTTAATCAACCCAGATTATGTTTTATATTTATGATTCTTTATGACACCGGGGTGGGTTCAAATAAGTTTGACTTCTATCCACTCCGTTTCGAGCACTAGATTTAGGTTTTGTTAAAGTTGATGTAAATATGATGAATTTAAAGGCCTGTACAGACTAACCAAAATGCTTCGTATTGCCTTGTCATGTGTAACTACATATTGCTCGAAATAAACAAATAAATAAATAAAATAATAAATAAATTCTTCAAAGTAGACAGCTTTTGCTTTGATGTCAGATTTGCACACTATTGGCATTCTCAGTCAGCCTCATGAGGTAGACACCTGGAATAGTTTTCCAACAATCTTAAAGGAGTTCCCAGAGGTGTTGAGTACTTGTTGGCTGCTTTTCCTTCACTTTCTGGTCCAACTCATCCCAAACCATCTTTAGATTTAGATCAGGTGATTATGGATGCCAGATCATCTGATACAGCACTCCATCACACTCCTTGGACAAATAGCTCTTACATAACCTAGAGGTGTTTGGGGTCATTGTCCTGTTGGAAAACAAATGATGGCCCTACTAAGTGCAAACCAGATGGGATGGCATGTTGCGGCAAAATGCTGTGGTAGCCATGCTGGTTAAGTCACCAACAGTGTCACCAGCAAAGCATGCCTACACAATCACACTCCCTCCTCCATGCTTCACAGTGGGAATCACACATTCAGGAACCATCCATTTAACCTCTCTACTTCCAATAAAGACACAGCACTTAGAACCATAAATCTCCAATCTAATCAGTTTTACACTAATCTAATGTCCATTCTTTGTGTTTCTTGGCCACTGATCTACATAGGGAACTGGATTGCTCATGATGTTAAAAGTGAAGCCACCACGCCACCATATTGGTATTCCCTAGTATATCCTTACAGTATACCCTAGAAATATGTTCAAGGTTAATATTCCCTTCATAATAATGTACATAGACTATTTTGATAAACGTACATTTAGATCTAGTTAGTTTAGTTATGTCGGCAGTGTGCTGTTGACACACCCATCTTAACGATTACAATCGCTTATCCTGCCTGTAAACATTAAAGATAACAATCGAAGTATCCATTAATGCACATACATATACCGTAAACTATTCATGTGTGATCGATTCGCTACAAAACAGGTTATTTTTGGTCATTGTTTTGGCTAAGTTAATGATTTCGGTAGGGAATGGCAAGATGGCCGCTCGAACACTTCTAGTGGCTTCACCGCCTGCTGGCAGTTTAGAACGCAATGAGCAATCAGGTCATTATGCAAATCAGTGTTTCTTGGCCCAAGCAAGTCTCCTCTTCTCTTCTTCCAAAGTAATGGTTTCTTTGACGTAATTTGACCATGAAGGCCTGACTCACACAGTCTCATCTGAACAGTGGATGTTGAAATATGTGTGCCACTTCCACTCTGAGAAGATTTTGGAAAATTGGCGGTTTCTGAGGCTGGTAATTCTAATAAACGTATTCTCTGCAGTAGAGGTACCTCTTGATCCTTTCCTGGGATGTTCCTCATGAGTGCCAGTTTCATCATATCGTTTGATGGTTTTGGCGACTGGACTTGGGGATACACTCAAAGTTCTTGAGATTTTCTGACTGACTGACTGACCTTCATTTCTTAAAATAATGATGGACTGTCTTTTCTTTCTTTACTAAACTGAGTGTTTCTTGTCATAATATAGATTTGTAAAGTAGCTGTAGTAACATTAATTTGGCTATTGACTATTGTACCAGCTTTTGCTCTTCACAAGACAACTGATGGTCTAAATCACATTAAGAAGGAATGTCACAAATTAACTCTTGACAAGGCACATCTGTGAATAAAAAAACATTCCAGGCGAGTACCTCATGAATCTGATGAGAGAATGCTACGAGTGTGCCAAGCTGTCATCAAAGCTAAATGTAGCTGCTTTGGCCAATCTAAATTATAAAACATATTCTGGGTTGTTTAACACTTTTTTGATTACTACATAATTCCATACGTGTCCATTCATAGTTTGGATGTTTTCAGTATTACTGTACAATAATATTAATGTACAAAAAACAAAATTATGTTCAAAAAAAAAATAAAAAAAGAAAAACCACTGGAGGTGGTGTGTCCAAACATTTGACAGGTGCTGTATATTTTCCACAGAACATTTCAAAATAATAAAAGCAGTAAATAAATAATTATCACAGGGATCTTCCCCCAAAACTAAAAATAAATAGACAAGTAAAAATATAAAAGACTAACCAAAGGCACGGATGAGCTCTCGTTGCAAGGCCCATGTGACTGTGTTGATGAGGCAGGCGGATGTGAGTCCAGCAAAAAGCATATTGTACAGGAAAACAATGTGGAAACTGCCGAGCCAGTTAAACCGTCCAAAGTCTCCAAGCAGATCAAACCTTGTAATTCCTACATGTAGTAACATGAAAAAGAGGAAAATTATAAAGTATTAATTCAATTTGTAAAACACAATGGCCACATATTGCTGAATTATTGCGAACTACTACCATCTTGTGGACAGACAAATTAAACTTGTTATTAAATGTGTTGTACACTCAGCTACATTTACCAGTTTATATTCATTCATAAAAATACAGATTTTATATAATATAGATAGATATTATATAAATATAGATAGATATAGATATATAGATTTTTCTCTAAAATCAGCAAAAAAAATGTGCAAATTGTGTCTTTGCCTACAACAGACCTCAAAATCATGGTGCTATTAAATAACATTTTACATTTAAACATCAAGTAATGACTAAAAACTGTAAAATACTTACCCAATGTGCGGGAGAAAACAGGCAGGGCTGAACTGAGTATTAAAAGAGAAACACAGTTCCCTATAATCTGTGGAGAGATGTAAAAAAATCAATATAACTATAAAGAGCCACACCATCTGAATGCGAGATATCCAGAAATATTTTTTACTGTTGTTCCACGGTGAGTATAGGAGATCTCTGTACCTGTGTGAGGGTAGTGTCCTGTGCACGTGGCAGCAAACCAGTGAACAGCGGAGAGCTGTAGAAGCCAACGACAGAGGAGACCATGAGATACAGGATGATGACCACCTGCACTGCAGCTCCCAGAGAACCGAACATTGAGAACGAGGCAAGCCCCAAGTGAGGGTCCTGCAAAAAAAAAAAAAAAAAAACTATTGTGAGAGTATGGTCATTAATGATTGCTGCAAGGAAAAAAAAAAGCAGAATATGGTAGAAGGACATTTAGAAGGATATTAGAGTAAATACAATTTTCTTTCCATGAATTACAATTTACAGGTCCATATATGAATCCCATTGTCCTGTATCTCACCTCCATCCCTCTAGGCATAGCAGATTCATCAAAGAGCAGTTCCAGCACATGGAAACAGACCATCAGCACACACACCGCCTGAGAAACACCGTACATTTTGTTTTAGCACAATGGTTTAATCGTAGCCAGTATAAGTATTCTGAATTCCATAAGGTTTACTCTTACAGTCAAAGCTAAAAGTAGCAGCATGGCCACTGGGTATCCCAGGTTGCGTTGCCATGGAGATACTCTCTTCCTCATCTCTAAATGGAAGAAATAAGGATGAAAAGCAATTCATGATAGCTCAATTAAAAACGTATTTAACAGTTTAGCAACTGTGTTCGTACCTAGAGCAATACGTTTGGACTTCACACTCAAATATTCCTTGTTGATGGCCTTTATGTTTGCACTGATCCAACAGGAGGTGTTACCTAAAACATCAGATAGAGAGAGAGTTTTTATAAGTTTAGGAAACCATGTTTTGGTAATGTAAATGCCAGACAAAAACTGCTTTAGACAATAAAAAGAAAATGAGAGAAAGAAAGAAAAATCTTTAAAAGGTGGGCCCACTTCCTTAACAGCAGCCAGTTTGTCTCTCACATCCTGACACTCACATTTCAACTTCCTGGACAGAGAGGCCTCTTCAAAATGTGTACAGTTCATTGCTTCTTCCAAGTTCTCCAACAACTAAAAAAAAAAAAGAAGATAAGATAATATAATTTTTTTTAATTTTGTTTGAAAGATTAACACTTTTATTCAGCAAGCATGCATTAAATTAGTTCAAAGTGACAGTAAAGACATTTAATGTTACAAAATATTCCAGTATCAAATAAATGCTACTCTTTTAAAATTTCTATTCATCAAAGAATCCCAGTAGTTTACACACAAATTAAGCAGCACAACTGTTTTTAACATAAATAATAAGGAATTTTAATTTAGTGACAAATAAACATATAATAATGATTTCTGAAGGATTATGTGACACTGAAGAATTGCAATTACATATTTATATATACAAAATAGAAACAGTACAAACAGTTATCTTGTCCACCTACCCGAGGTTTGACCAATAAGCTCCCAGTGACGCTAAACATACGTGAAAGCCCCAAGGGTGTGCACACTGTTACAAGACAAAAAAGGCAACAAATCTATATATGAGAAGTCAAAAGCAATGAAATGCCAAACTACATGTTAATCATCAAATAATAAAAAAATAATATACAAATGCATATACACTTACACAAAAGCAGCAGAACTCCAAAAAGTGAGATTCCAGAATAGAGATAGGGCAGGTAATATTCCCACAGATCTGAAAAGCACAAGAAAATAAGCAGAATATTACAACACCTTTATCTTGCTCTTATACAATTAAGAGGAAATTTGGGAGTCTATCGGCATTAAAAAACTGTGATGTGATCCATTCAATCAAAGATACCGAACAAGTGCAGCACATAGTCTCTAATGTTGCAGTGCTGCCCTTACCGTAAAGACTCTCACGGGCGGAGCTGTGATGGAGAAGAGCTGATGCCACCCACACAATGCCCAGCACCAACAGACTAAGGAGAAGCAGCATCACTGCAGTCTCGTACACCCGTGCCATAACACCCTTTCAGAGGAAAACACAACAACTGAACAAATACAGATCTGAATTCAGATGCTATAGAGATGTGCTTACTGTTAAACTAATTACATCATTTTACCTTTTTGGACCCAGCAAATCCTTCTGATTCAGTAAAGAAGTAGGCGAATGGCATTAGGAAGACCAGAGAGAGGTTTGAGAATAAAAAGACAAGGTTCCACAAGCCTGAAACAGAGACAGAAGGAGAATTAATGATTAAATGAAAGATGATTGTGTACTATTCCTATATTGACAAGCAAAAACCCCAAACTCGCATGATAACATTTGTCTGGGTCGCTCTGGGTCTCCACAAAAATATTAAGCAGGACAAATGTTTCTTGAGGACCAAATCAGCATATTAGACTGATATCTGAAGGATCATGTGACACTGAAGACTGCAATAATAATGCTGAAAATTCAGCTTTTCCATCACAGGAATAAATTAAATTCTAAACAGTAGTACACATCAACAATATTTAATCATATATGTATAATATTTTGTGTTAAAAAAAAAAAACCAGGTTATTAGGAGGAATACAAAGAATAGTACACTTACAGACCACTAGGGGGCAACCATATGCAGCTTAAGAGATCTGGTGTTACACGTGCACTATTGAAACAGCATTTCACCAAATGCCAGCAAACTGAATAAATCTGGATTTTCAACTAAATTGTGGCCTTGGATTATTAGCCAGAACATCTTATACACTTGGCAGACTCGCTGGCACTCTGCACGTGCTAACACAGAGCTGTACGACTTATTAGTTTGTTTGTTCCCTCACCAAGTCATTGTGGGAGTAAAAACATTACCATTTCAGTTCAAATTGGGTGACAAAATACTACTTGAGAACCTAATAAAGTTGTCATTTATTAAATTGATTATAACCGATATGGTAAACACATAATCCAAGTGTGCAAAGCAAACATAGTTTTTCATTAGTGCGTGAGTTTGTACCGTGGATGAGCGAGCTATTGAGCCACTGCATGTAGTAGCTGTGCGGGAATGTGAGCAGAACCTCATTGGACAGGATAGAGATGGGCAGAAGCAGCACAGCACACACGGCCACTGAGAGTGTGAACGTACACAGCCACAGCCTGCGGAGAGAGAAAAACAAATCAAAGAAGGGCAAGGGAATGTTTTTGCAGCCATTTACTTTGACATAGTGCCAGCTATGAAGGGAGGTGGATGTTAAACGCCACTCTGGAGACCAAAGGGCAATTTGTTCACTTCAATCATTCAGGGCTAATAAAAAACTAATAAAAAAACAAAATACTAACCAGCAGCGTGTCCTTTACTTAAAGTCAGTGTGAATTACTGTGGAATGCACGATTTTACTGTCATAATGTGACATTTCCGAGTGAAATGAGATATATAATTAATAAAGTAAGGTGGGAGCTGATTTTATGCATTTGGAATTTATTGGATGTTAAAAATGGGAGCCAGACTGAATTTGAGCTTGCTAAATAAATTTCTAGCTATTATTGTGCATTATTCAACAGTAGTGCAGCCCATAATAAGAAATTACATTTCCATGTTACTTAAAGGGATAGTTCACCCAAAAATGATTTTATTCACCCTCAAGTTGTTTCAAATCCATATGAATTTCTTTCTTCGGCTGAACACAAAAGAAGATATTTTGATGGAAATAAAAAAAAAAAATACTATGGAATTCAAAAGGGTCCATTAACTGTTTGGTTTCCAACATTCTTCAAAAGAACTTTTGTGTTCAGCTGAAGAAAGAAATTCATACATGTTTTGAACAACTTGAGGATTAGTAAATGATGACAGAATTTTCATTTTTGGGTGAACTATCCCCTTCATTTCCCCTTTTTTGTGCTGCTTTAAATACTGGTTACTTACGCAATTTTGTTGACAGTGGCATCCTCAATGTCATCTGTGGGCAAAAAAAAAGGAAAAGGAAATAAGTTTATGTCCACAACACTATCCCACTGCAGACATACTGATGACTAGCATCAGTTCAACCTTGAAACTAAATTGAACAAAATAACAAGATCCCAGAAGGACCCAGATTCATTTTGAAGCTATTCCATGAAAGGAAACAACACAAAATAAAAAATTGTCGTTTGATCGTTCATTATTGCACGTGCAGGAGAACAATATCCATTTAAAGAGGAATTTGTCACAATAACAGGGAGTGATTGAGAACATGAGGCAGAGAGAATGAAAAATAAACCTCCTGCGAGAAAACATGTCCAGTGTGACAGAGCTCCAGGGTAAATATGTGTGACATTTCCTGGGAGCGCCCCAAACCTAATGCAGAACAGGTTTTCTCCACATATCCTTCAAAACAACCAATATGCAACTGAAGAAACAACGTTAGCCCTCCACGACTGGGCCACGTTTAGTCTTTGAAATGGAGTTATAGAGGTGTTAAAAATACACAAAAATTGAGCAACAAATCTTGTGCAGTGATTCTGTTTGTGTTCCTAAATTAGAATATGTATCATAACGATAATGGTTTGGCTGGAAGTACACACTGTTCCCTGTGTCTAACACAAGACTTGTTCTTATGTTCCCCTGCACTACTGATCATGTAAAAGTGCTAGCCGATCGTTTTCACAGGTATCCATGACACAGGAGCTGCTGTGCTCACGGGGACCCAGATTCAAGACCGAACCAATTTCTCCTTTCTCTCCTTACACTGTCCAATCCAGTCTACTCTGACCTATATAATTATTAACTTGAATAATTTAACAAATTGTAAAGATTCTTCAACCATCTAGCAGTCTGGCTAATAGTTATGTAAACAATGTTCCCCAAGTATGTCTAACACAGGACATGTTCTTACTTTCCTCTGCACTATTTTTACATTTTTGATCATGTAAGCATGTGGTAGATGGACATTTTAGAAACAGGAGCAGCTGTCCTTACAGGACCCCAGGGTTCAAATTCGAAACGATTTCCCTAATCTCTCCCTACACTTTCCTCTCCACTGATAGGAGACAATTATAAAAGGTATAAAAATAATGAAGTGTGCAAACAATCTGTTTGAGACCCCTGAATTCTGTTCCACTGTACCTAGCTGTCATAGAACAAGAAATTGAAAGACATAAAAATCCAATAAATAAATAAACTGTAATAAAATGTATTACATTAAAAATATTTCAAGACCCCTGCATTCTGTTCTGCTGTACCTGTTTTTGAACAAACAACTCCTAACAATTCTTCAACAGTCTAAACAAGCCTGATGTGTTTTAAACACGTCAGGCAGGAGAAAACAATCCCTCAGATTTTCCACTGAGTGCAGGTTTAGCCGAACCAGCAGAGAGCGGAGAGTTAAATTAAAGGGGTGTACTGTACACCAAAACATGAGATAGACTTCTCCTATGAAGCAGTGGGCCTATGTTTATCTCACGGGAACATTCCTCATCCACACTGCTGCCCTCCCTCGACGTTACATTCCTGTTGTCGACAGCTATCAGAAACTTTGTCTCTTCTATTCTGAAGAAGATTTCATTTTCACAGCTAAAGAACACCAAAGCTATTAATCAAATAACAGAATACATTAATAGTTCACTATCTGAAAATGATTAGATAAGCATTTTTGGAAAATGCAGGAGAATGACCATGTCAGGTCGTGCTGACCAACAAATGGTCAGTTGTTGTTCAGCTAACAGAGCAGCAACAGTCAATCACAGTCACAGGTGTGCTTTGAAAGACTGTAATATATTAAACCAAACAAGTTCTGAGGGTCCTGGGTGTCACGTTTAACTTACCGGCGACAAACTCTGCATTCTTCTTGAAGTGAGTGAGAATGAAGTGTGACAAGATGTACAGGCAAATGAAAAGCAGCACGCAAATCTAAAGCAGAAAAAAAAGAGAAAATCAGTGCAATCTGAAAACATGAAATTGAAACATTTATGGTGCGTTTATTACATTTTATTCCAACTGAAAATTGTATTTGTATTGTTTTTATAAAGCTAACTTTTCCAGTCCATTTTTTTGTCCTTTTAGGAACTAAGATCCCCACCTTTGGCCTGCACCCAATGTCATTACACACTCTCTGTAAAAAAGGTACAAAAGGAGTCACTGGGGCAGTACCTAAAAGAGTGCAAATTAATAGGTCAAAGTAACATAATTGTACCAAAAGTGGACATATTGGCGCTTAAATTTTATGTTAGAACCTTTCTAAAAAAAGTGACAGCTTTTGTACATTTTTTATGCATGTATGGAAGAGAGAAATGTGAACATTCTTCAAAACATTTCCTTTTATGTTCCACGATGCTAATCACAATCTTTCTTAGAATATTGGGTGTAAATGCCACTTTGCAGAGTATCAGATATTACATACATTCACACAGGCACCTGCAGTATGAGTCATGCAGTTAATATGAGCAATATAGTCGTGAACAGGCAGCTACAAGACGCGCTATGCAAACGCACTGCTTAGATGTGTTGCCTGTCAATTTATGTTATCAGGAATACGTTAGGCAGAGCGCCTGTGAGGGAGCAGAGGTCATGTGAGACACAAACATAGCCCCATTATCACAGATACACGCTGCTGTGCGCAGTCCAGAATTGTCTTTATAGCTCTGTGACATAAGAACTCCTAATCAAGGACATTTGGTTCTTAATGATAACACACAGTCTGGTGACAGGACTAAACCAGTCAAAGATAGGTGTAGGTTTTGTATTATTGATAAAGATAATAGGAAGAAAGGGGTATAGGGGGTATGCTGTGTCCTATGTACTGTACTGTAAAAGCAATAGAAAGTGATTCAATAGGTAGATTGTCCCTTTTTAAAGCCAGCTGTCCCCTTTCTGAGGAATCTGAATTAAGATTAATGAACAACACCCACAATACAGATTTAAAAATAAGGGTAACAACACCAGATGGAGGATGAAGATTACAGCTCAAATGCAAATGAAGATTTAAACCATGCAGTTACAACTGGAATTAGATTGGTAAAATGTAGAGATTTACCAGAAGAGAAACAGTAGAAAAAAAAAGTCAATGCATGACTCAACCCAAGTTCCCATTCTCATCCTGCAGTGGGATCTGTCCACATGACAATAACCTTCTAATTTCATGATTAACCTCTAACCTAAATTTCAGATATAAGATCCTCATGTGTATGCAATTCGTTTGAGAAGTGAAACATAAGACATGATGATTCCAACTAAACGTATAAGTTAAATAAACATTCTGAAGCACTGTATGTCCCATAAAGGAGAAGAATGACAGCAAGAGGAAGAGGGATAAGGGAGGGGACAGGAAGCTGGGATTTTGGCTTCAAAGTGGCAAAGGCAGGGAAAACAATGGATGGATCTGTGGGATATATATTTCTAGAGCTTTGAAAGGTGTTCTCACTCATCTGTGCTCAGCATTTGAATAGTTTGACTAAGACAGCATGCACTGAGCCAGAGTTGCTAAACTACAGAATGCGTTAAAACTGAAACAAACGATTGCCTAACACAGTTGAAGATAACATGAGAATACATGTCTGGACTCATTGTATTACAGTCAACGTTTTTTTTTTTTTTTGTCTTAAAACAACACTGGCCTCAACTGAAAAAACAGTGCTTGGAAATATCTTTTGTGTTCCACGGAAGAAGAAAAAAAAACGTCACACAGGTGATATGTCATCAGGGAGGGTAAATGACGAAAAATGTCATTGTTTGGTGAACTATCCCCTTTAAGTCCTTTCAAACAACCACAAGGGTGGACAATGACAACATAGCCTGTCGTAGGTCATTAAACGGAAAGAAAGTTTGCCTAACTAATATGCAGGCAATGGCATGTTTTCAAACGTCTTCATCAATTTGGCTCAATGGTATTGAGACTGGCCGCAAAATGTGAGTGCAATCGTAATATCAACCAGCAACCAGTGTATTTGCTGACCGATTTGGCAGGGCTGGTTAAACTCAAACATTTTGAATCTTAGGTCTCATTTTGAGTAATCCTCGGCGCACAATACAGGACCTGGAATGAAGCCCAAGTTATTCCTTGAAGTGAAAGCCTATTTAACAAAACAGCCAGCTATAGAGCGACCGCGAACTGACACAATGAGAAAACAACACTCATGGTGTGCTGGGATAGGTTGGCAAAAGGACAGACATACACTCACCTAAAGGATTATTAGGAACACCATACTAATACTGTGTTGACCCCCTTTCGCCTTCAGAACTGCCTTAATTCTAAATGGCATTGATTCAACAAGGTGCTGAAAGCATTCTTTAGAAATGTTGTCCCATATTGATAGGATAGCATCTTGCAGTTGATTGAGATTTGTGGGATGCACATCCAGGGCACGAAGCTCCCGTTCCACCACATCCCAAAGATCCTCTATTGGGTTGAGATCTGGTGACTGTGGGGGCCATTTTAGTTCAGTGAATACAGATTTGAGAAATTGTAATATTTGTGCTAATAATCCTTTAGGTTAGTGTAAAGGACAAAAACACTAATAACTTGATTTTTAACTGGGCCGTTAAGGATGCGAATATTTAGACCAGTGTCAGAAACTTTAAGCTTTTAAAAAATCTTAGTTGGCCCCTAAAATGTATTTTCACAGTGTTTTATTACATTTGTGATATACAACACATTGTGTTATTCATGTTATTCAAAATTTATAGAAAAAGCCTGGTGTTTACGGCAAAGTATTCTGTATCCCGTATGATATCCCGTATGTCATCTGTATTTGTATGTATATTTATTTTTGTGGTTTAGTTATATTATGTTGGAGATTCTGTCTTATATCACGTGGCTATTTTGGTGATATGTGCAGAAGCTGTTGTGTCTAATAAGCCCATGAGGGCTGGGCACCATAAAAGGTGTTTGACACGTATAAACAATTCAATCAATCAATCAATCAATCAAAAATATTCATTTATGAGAAGCACATCAAATAAATTAAGTAATTTATCATGCCAAATTACATAAATTAACAATTGTAACTTCAAATTAAAATCAAAAACAAAATCAGTGCATCAGTATATAAATTATCAGTATATAAATTAAAAATATATCATAACATAACACTGCATGTATTCAGGTACTAACCCCATTACTAGATAAAAGTATAGTAGAGAAAATTTAGAAAATTCAAGACTTAAGTTTGTTTTCATGAGTAATAAAGAATAACACAAGTCCAAATACCTTCTTAAATACTATTAACCTCTGCAGACGTAAATACAAAAAGCCCTCTATTGTTGCAGGCCGAGCGGCATGTGCAGATACGCACCTTAATAAAGTCTATTACACACACACTGCATTCCTTGAACATCTACGTGGGAACCGTTCCAAATCAGCTACTCCCTCTAACAGGTTGGCTCTCTTGAAAATTAACCAAGTACAAAACTGAGACATTGTAATAAATTTTGCGTTGCTTTACAAATGGGAATTCAATACTTCTGAGTTCCACCCAAGAACCCACCTACAAAAAAAGTTTTTATCTAACATATTTATATTCAAGTGCATTCTTAGTTTAATTTAGCTTCTAATTTAAATTAAATTAATTGTATTTAGGTGGTAACAATTGTTTGATATTAGTGTAAATGAATATACGGAAATATCGAAAGAATCCTTTAAAAAGTATCAGTGTCCACAAAAATATAAAGCAGTTGAAAACTGTTTTCAATAATCTTAATGATAGGAGCATCAAATCAGCATATTATGATTTCTGAAGGATAATGTGAAACTTAGGACAGTAATGATGCTGGAAATTCAGCTTTGCCATCATGGGAATACTACATAATGTATATTTTAATGCATTTTAAAAGAGTAAACTTTCATTTTAAAATATATGATATTTCGGTTTAATTGAATGATTGGACATTAAAAGGTGACCCAACATATATATATATATAAAATATTATATAATATTCTATTGGTAGTAGTCAAATATTCTATTGGTAGTAGTCATACTACTGAGTGACAGCCTGACTTACGCACAATCTTTGACGTCAACAACAAAAGATATATGAAGCATTTTCTCCACCCATATTCAAGGTTGAATTGATATTTTGCTACCTAGTAACAAACAACAACTATGATCAGTTGCATTTTAGTATTTCCAATTTTACATTTAACATTGATTTTCCCTGTAATCCTATCAGAACAGAACAGAGATGATTTTTTGGGTCAAAACCCACAAGTTAAATCACTGATTTAAATGATAAATCCCAGATAAGCCTCAGTGACAAAGGGATCAATAACCATGACAGCATGAGGTCGGTGGTGGTGCCCAAGGCATGGGGCAGGACAATAGTAAAAACAATTTACAATAGCCTATCTAGTGTGGTCCATCTGTGCATTTCACTAAGAGGGGCATTTCATTATTTAGGAGGATTACAGAAGCTTTGCATATCGGAGGCAGAAAAGGAGCGAAGCGTGTATAAAAGAGAATGCCCTTAAAATATCTGAAAACAGACTTTAAAGAGCAGCTTGTTTGTGTAGAAAGTATGAAGACAATAATGTACAACAGCTCCAACAAGATTAGAACTAATTCTGAACTGATGTTGCAGAACACTGGATTTAACCTATAGTAGGTTAGTTTTTGCAGCTATTGAATTACATAATCTGAAATGCTGAGTAAGATAGGCTACATCATTGTGAAGGAGTAAAGGTTAACCCCAGTGTCTTGCTGTAATGCGTCTGAAGTTCAGTTATAGTTTTACTCTTTATTAGGTGTTGACAAAAACATTTTCATGCACGAGGGTGCCAAAAACTCAGCTGTTGTTCTCCAAAATGAGCTCCAGATCCCACAAAGCGAAGAAGGCTCATCTCGTGCCAGTTAAAGAGTGTTAAATTTCACAACGAGCAGCTGCATCATGTCTGATTGTGTACAGGTTACTCTACTTAATAATTAAATTACTTATAAATAATAAGCAAATAGATAACACTTGCACACTCCAAACTGTCTAATCACAGTGAAATCAATCAATATTTTATGAAAGAACATACTCGTGCACAGTTATCGGCGTATAACGTGACGTCACACAATCATCTAATTTTAATCAATTATATTGAATACCATTAGGAAAAACACAAGGGCACATTCAGATTGTAATACTGCAAACAGTAACTTCCTATGTAAACAAAAGCAGAAAAGAAAGGGGAAACTCACAATGGTTTCTCGGACTCGGTCGTGAAATAGTTGCTCTCTAACCGTCACGTCTTCTGTTTCCATGCTTTGAAACCATGTCTTGGCGTGTGCTCGGTTATAATTTGCAAAGCATTTGAGTCTCCGTGAAGATAATAGCTTGCGTGGAAACTTGTCTCAAGTCTCGAACGAACGCTTTCAACCTCTAAACGTATTCCAGTTGCTGCTATATAGTCACTAAGTCAGCGAACTACTCCTGATTTACTTCACTGAGGTGGATAGAAGCTTCTTAAATGATTATTCACCAGCGAACAACACACTAAACTCATCGAGTCAGCGTGTTCACAGATGCTCCTCAAATGACTCTTCCAGTCGCTCTCAAACTCCATCTACTGGAGAGGCTGTGCTGTGGGAGGAGGAAGAGGCGGAATAAGACCATTGAAACTTGATCAATAATGAACATTTGCAGACCATTACATAAAATAATAGGCTTACAAAATGTTATAAAAATGTAATAGTTTCGTCGTGTTTGAGGATGATGTAGCCTATAGGCCTAACAAAATATATGAAATTGTAAAAATATATGTATTTTTACAAAGTAGCATCAAAGTAGCATAATCAAAGTAGCATTAATATATTTTGAGCTGTTTTAATGGAACTTGCACTGACATAGCCTATCTTAAAATATGTCAGTGTTTTTTTTTTTTTTTGTCTCAATATGCACACCCGTAATGTTTTAAGGCATAAAATTAAGGCTCAAAATGTCCTAAATTAACTAAATTTGATCGTAATCCTTGACCCTAATCCTAGCTTAATGTTTAACAGCATTTACTTACAATTAATCGTAGGCCTTTACTTGCCCTATACTTTTGAATGTGTTTAAGGTTACAGTCTGAGCAGGGCTACTCTTGCAAAAGACTTTAGTCCAATGCATTTTAGCAAATGTCTAATGTTCTGTGTCTTATTTGTGTCCACAGATGGTAAATCAAAGTTTACTCTTTATGAGCCCTGTCATCATCAAACCAAAGTCCATATAGCGCAAACACGGAAGTCCATAGGTTACATTATTTTCAGAAAGTGAATGATTTAAATATGAAGTTAACTTCAAAGCTGTGATCTATTGCATGCATTCTTACATTTTTAATGCTGACCTTGTTGTAGGATTCGTCTAAAACTATTTGATGTATGAATGAAGTTTGATCTCTCAGTCCCGCAGGTAAGAGAACAGTGACCTGTTTGATTTTATAACTTGAAACCCTATTGGTGATATAAAAGAGAGAGACAAGAGAGATAATCAAAACCATAATTCAACCCCAAAATGGCAATTCTGTCATTATTTGCTAACTGTCATGAATTCCAAACCTGTGTGAATTCATTTCTTCGGTGGAATACCAACCAAAATATGCTCTTCTCATTCAGTGGAAATAAACGCAGACCAAGGAATGTCAAGTTCCAAAAAGAAGAAAGTTACAAAAAAGCAATTATAAAATAAGTAATCACGATTTATATGCTATGTCTTACATAAAAGCTTTGAATTTTCATTTATAGGTGAACTATTCCTTTAAATACTGTATAAGGTCCGCATGACATGCTTGTCAATTTATCATAAAGCACTTTTCATAATCATGTTATTGGCAAATCTGCTTTAATACACTAAAAAAAGGCTTTTTGATATTACTCAGTTTTTTAAGCCATGTCTTTAGAATTGATCGTAGTTTTAAACATTTTTAGTTGCACTTAATCAACTATGTTTTGTTATATCAGCTCAATTAGAGAGTAGATTTGATTTATTCAAGTCTGTCCTTTGGAGTATGGAAATTACATTCATGCTGTACATTTAAAAGTTACTGCCAGTCTTTGCCATACATCAAGATCATATTGAATTTATCGCTGATGAAAACGAGGCTGTGAGGGATAGACTTACCGTCTTTACAATGGCATGCACTGTGTAAAGGTCTTAGATCACATAATTCTCACAACTTCTAAACTTCTTTAATGGAGTTTTTGTCTATAGTGAAAGTTTTTTTCAGAAAGACATTTCGACAGCTGAACAATCTATTCTTTCTCTGAGCCTCGTTTTCTTTCCTGTCACAAATGAAGTATGGTGCTATCCTGACTAAGGTCTATTGTACATTGCTCACTGAGTAAAGCAACACTCATTATATTAATTCATGTAGCCCTTCAACTAATTCATATGTATGATGATAAAAAAACAAAAACAGAAACTCAAATATTGGACATTAAACATTAACAGGTATTTCCCTTTACTCAAAAACCCATAAATTAACAACATTTACTCTCCTGATCCAGCCATACAAAGCATCATGTGAACTAGTTTCAGTAAATTCAATGTATCCCCAACACAAATTAATTAGGTAAACATCAATTTGATATATTTAAGTGGATTGAACTATGAAATTAAGTTCAAATCAAATCATATTTTTTAGTGAATTTTTTCCCCTTAACATGTTGAAAATTACTTTTTCATGTTCCTGTTTGCAGCTAGAATGTCCTCATGGCTAAAAAGCTCCTGATCACATATGCCTTGTGGGCCATGGGTGGCCCACTTGGCCTTCATCACATTTACTTGGGCAGAGACAGCCATGCCCTTCTTTGGATACTGACCTTTGGTGGTTTTGGCATCGGCTGGGCAAGGGAGTTCTTCCGGATCCCATCGTATGTGGGTGAGGCCAACCATGAAGCAGAGAGAGAGCATGTTAGACATCCACGAGCCACTCCGCCACCACCAGTTGGCCTAATTCGGTTTGCCGGTCAAATTTGTGTTGGTATTTACTTTGGCTCGGTGGCTTTAATAAGCCTCAGTTCTCTTAGCTTCTTCTACTTCCTAGTGCTGCCATTGAGCATAGGTACTGGAGTGCATCTGGTGTCCTCTGTGGGCCAGCAGACCTCCGACCTTCAAAAGACCTTTATTACGTGCATCATCACGTCTTCCATCTTCTACGGCAGCAATCTCTCACCTCTGCCCATCAGCATAGCTGCAAGTGTTACCGCAGCACAGCACAGCACGTTCAAACCTCTGAGGAGCCACCCAGAGCCGCTGGGTGAGATGCACTATGTACACTTTGGTAACACTTTATATACAACAAGGTCTGATTTGTTATAGTTAAGGCATTTACTAACATTAACATTTCACCATACATTAAAATATTGTTTTTAATGGAATATTGCACTATAATTATTATAAATGATTTATCCGTACACATTATTTTCATTAAAATGCATGTTTTAAAAAAAAATTATTAGTAAATGTTGAGATTAACATGAGCTAGAACACTGTAGAATTATTGTTCATCGTCAGTTCATTTTAACTAATATATTTCACTAATGTTCAGAAATTAAACCTTATTGTATAGTGTTAGTCATACTGTATTTTATAAAGTAGTGGCCAAAAGTGATGTCTAGCCAGGAAAATGTACATATTCGCATTTTATTTAAATATTATTTATATATTTTTAAGATTTTGCAAGCATATTGCACAGTTCAACACATGCAAAAACAAAAGAGAACCAACAAAATATTAATAACTGATTATTTTGTATAGTCAATGTGTGCTTTTCTTTGTTCTGATGTGATTTTTGTTTTTCTATGCAATTTATTGCATAGTAAAATAATATCTGTAGCTCGCCCTTTTTTGCAGAATAATTATAAAGTAATTTCTCTGACAAAATTATTTTCCAAAAAAGGCAAACTATACAGCTACCAATTTGAGTGTTTTTTTGTTTTTCTCAAAACAAATAAAAAAATTTTGATGGTTCAACTTGTAGTGTCATTAAAAACAAATATCCCCTCCGGTCATTACTTTTGGGAAATATGTGTCAATCAGATCTTACATCATGTGCAATCCATGTGTTTAATTAACCCGGTTTGTGTCAATCTTCCCAAGGGCCTCGTCTGTATCGTCTAAGTTTAGGTGCGCTGGCTTTCTCCGCTCCACTGGGATACTGTGTTTTCCACAACACCACAGCCACATTGTACTACATATCGGACTGTGTAGCGGCCCTGCTTGATTTCTTCTGGTTCCTTCCATGGCTCAAAGGACTCCTGGAGTATTTTCTGCTGTTGCCATATCGTCTGTTATGTATCCTGACAGGAGGGGGTTTCTACGAAGAAAGCTGGAGGAAGATGCTGGAAATAATTCTTAATGAGTATACTAAAAAAGAAATGGAGGCGCTGAAGGTGAGTTCAGTACAGTTTTAAGTGGTCAACAGGGAATCTAACATTTATACTTTTCACTTTGTAGTGTTTTACATATAACCACAAGGTAATTGATGATGTTTTTGTCATTATAATGTTTTCTTACAATCAGATACTATCATTGCCAGAAGAAGCTTCTCTGGAAGAGGTCACTCGCAGCTACAGGGAACTGGCTAAAGTGTGGCATCCAGATCACAACCCTAATAAGCAATCAGAGGCACAACAGATGTTTATTCAGATCCAGGAGGCATATGAGATACTTCTCGACAGACACAAGACAAGAAAGAAAAAATAATCTTCTGAGGAAGAGGACTTTTACCCTTTAGAAGGCTCAGATTTAACTTTCACATGCCCAAGTTTCACGTGTAATAAACGTGAAACTATCTAAACAAATGAGTTTTTCACTTTTATTCAGAGAAATTCTCCTCCTAGGACAACTGAGGATTCTCTGCCATCTAGTGGTAACAGTATGAATGGAGTTGTTTTAAATACAGGGGTTTTCCACAGTGATTTGGCGACCCCTGAAGGGTATGTAGTGGTACTGCAGGCGGTCGAACAATTATTGTTTTTCAAACAATCGTTTTTGTAGAAAAAAATGTAAATATATTAAACAAAATGTATATACATTAATAGTTAATATACCATATTCAATTTCATTGTCACCCCACATTAAAATGCATTAAAATAAAATGAATGTAGGCTATATGACAAAGTATAGGCCTATTGTAAATAGTAGAGTCTTAGTATATGACTGTACATCAAATGTATTGTGCAATGTACATTAACATGGTACTATGTTACTACAGGCCAGGCTTCAAATGCAACACTCTAATACAGTAGGCCTATGTAAAATGGAGCTGGTCACTTTGCCACTTTGGAGTGGATATAAAACAGAATAAGAATAATGTAGGCCTCCTATAATAATAATAATAATAATAATAATAATAATAATAATCACAGTAATTATAATATTAATGGTTTTAAAATTTGGAATATCATAATGTATATATTTTTTTACATAAACACATTATTTTTCCTAATTCATAGAAAATTGATTTTCTAACACATCCAAGAAAACCCCCACAAACAGAAGGAATTAGGCTAAATTTCTTACATACAGGAAGTTTAATTAATGATAAATCTTAGTAAACACATAAGTCACTTTTACTGATACTAATACATGATACATCGAAATAACAACTACATCAACACTAACAAAAATAATTATGATAATAAAAAAAAAATGTTGGTTTTAGTAGCTTTTTGCAGGATTTTGTTTTTCTAACCTGTAGCAAGAGGATCGATGCATTCGATAATCCCTCCCAATCATGGATTTGAGAGGCAGTTTTTCGGTTATAGGTTATTCGGGCCTGTATCCCGGCATGGGCCCGGAAGTTGTTTGGGGTTTCAGGTAAAAGATCCCGGAGATGCTGCCTTCGCTAGAGAAAACAAACGGCGCTTCTGCTGTATAAATATTACAATCACAGTCGATCGTCAGGTAAGAAAAAATACTCACGGTGCAAAATCAATGGCAGTTATTCAAGGGAAGTGACATTAGGCCAGGTAACTACGCTTGGATTGGGAGGGTTTACACGGCTAGACTCATCTGTCGAGTGCTGGGTGCCATAGCAACGCCAGCGGGCTCTCAGGAAACAGAATTCCGCTTTAGTTTGTCACGTCTAAAGATCGACTGTACTTCACGACCGGAGGCTGCCGATCGGATTGCTTTGTCAGCAACACTTGTTCTTTCGTTTGTGAGTTAGTTTAGTGACGTCTTTGACTTAATGTGAGCTGTCACGCCTCGTTAGCTGGTTAGCAGCGGTGGCTAGCTAGTGTTGCTCCAGACAGGCAGGATTGACATGATTCTGCGTGCTGTCAGTCCTCCTCTACAGCACGATGGTGTATGTAAAGTTACTAAACATACGAGAGCTCGTGTTCGCGTCGTCAGGCGTTGTTTTCTGGTGTGACTGCAGACTGGCAGGGCTGTTTCGATTATTGCGTTAATTAGACTCATTGACAGCTCTGTGAATTCATGAGATCTGCCTGTTGCAGCTGTGAATGCTTTCTGTCTCATACGACACAATGATGAGGTCTTAATTTTCTGAGGGCCTTTTTGTTATTATATCATGCAGTATTATGTATGCCATAAATCTGATATAAAATAATAACACGACTTAGTCCATATTTATTATTGTTGTTATTCATGGTTTGAAAGAACTGAAAAGAAATCAGTTTGTCATATCATAGGATAATTGCATCAGCCTGCACCTGCTTATGACATTGGAATGTGTTTAAATTTTTTTTTGATTATTATTAATCTGTGATCAATTTTGAGCCATATTATTAACCATGAAAAATTCACAAATGATAAAATTATGATACCATAGGTCAGAAGTCATTCAGGAGTTTTTAATCCGGTTCCATCGTGTATTATAATGCTTAAACAAAATATTTTCAATTTAAATATTCGTGGATTAAAATTAGTCAACGTTTCAAATTCATTAAACAAATTAATTTATTCTCATTTATGTTATGTTGATTAGGAAAGGTTGCAACGGTTGTTTTTGTTGTCGTTTGTGATTTTTATTCGTCTTTAGCCCTAATATTTCCTATCATCTAGATTCTAGAACTATATGTGTGAGGGGGTAAACCTTAAACAATATCAAAGATTTTGGGGATAATTTGATTTTATAGATGTCCAGAAAACATGCTGAAAGGATGTAACTGGTTTTTCATTTGCTATTCAGATGTGACAACAGATGAGTCAAGTAGTTATTTGTATAAAAATGAATGATTTAATTTTAATACGTGTTGCATTTAAACCCTGTTTCCAATACCAAAATGATAATATGTGGAAATTTCTGAGTAATAGCAAATCATAACAACCCCTGCATTTGGCTTAGTTTCATCATTGCTTTAGATGTCAGCCTGTGTTCTGATAGGTCACAACAAGATAAAGGGAGGGCAGTTTCTTGCACACTGCGCTCTTCATTTAAGACCAGAATTCTATAGAATGGACACTCAATTCAGCTGTGGAGTTAGAAATGAGATCTTGACCAGTGTGTATATCAATTATTCAGCTACTTAAACCGTGCAACCACACAGGAAAGGGAGAAATAACAAACTGCAAGTGAACTAGCCAGTTTCTTTTTTCAGATGAGCCAAATATATATATGATTTAATGTTTTTTTTTTTTTTTGATTGCACTGTATTATTGTAAAATGTTCCAATGCATATCTTTAAGAAACTTGAAGATTGGTTTGGTTAGTTTTATGCTTTGTAAAACAAATATTTTTGTATGATTTTTTTGGTACAGGCAGCTGCTGTGATGATGAATGCTGACGATTGCAATGGCCGTTCGTACATGTCAGGTCAGGTATCTTTTCAAGTTCAAATTCTTTTGTTATTTTCATAGATATGAATGTAGCTAAATATAGTGGGTTCCAACTGTCAGTGACCACACTGAGATCTGGAACATTTATTATATATATCCAGATCCACTGCTGTGATCCCCATGAAAGAATCCAGTATATCTTAAACATATTTTATTGAATTGTGCTGGTTTAAATTCTCTTAGGAAAATTACTCAACAAACTCTTTTGAAGATATTTTTGACAGGATGAACTCCAAAGTTTTTATCCAAATCAAATAAAAAAAACAACTTAATTAGGTCATTTTTAATTTAATTTTATTTTTCTGTATTTTTTTATTATTATATTTTAAACGCATTGAATAAAAAAATCCTGAGACTTTCTATTAAAAAAAAAGAAATTCCAATGAAACTTTCACTCAAATTGTTCTGCCAATAATATAATTTCTAGTGGCATGAAATAAGAAAAAAAAAGCCCCATTGTGCTTGTACATGTTTTCAGGTAGTGGAGATTCTTCAACAGAGCGGGAGTTTTTTGCAGGGCTGAGAGGTCCCACCGTGAGCACACCAAACAGTCAACAGTCCTCACCCAGCCGCTCACTCAGTGGTCAGTGTCTGTCCATTTTAACATCTTAGTTTGTTCTGCTTTAGGTAAAAGCATCTGCCAAGTGAATAAATGTATACCTTTATCTCTATGCCCAGCTAACTCCATCAAGGTGGAGCTCTACAGTGACGAGGAGGCAGGTGGTGCTCCACTGGCGGAAAGGAGAGTCGGGGAGAAGAATGAAGGATGGAAAGATGAAAAGGGCGAGTTGGCCGAAGATGGTGGAGTGGAGATGGTCGGAGGAACCCGAGGGAGCGGCGGTGGAGAGATGGCCAGCTCTGAGCCTGCATCCCCCGGTCCCATTCGGCTGCCCAATGGGAAACTTAAATGTGATATATGTGGGATGATCTGCATTGGACCCAATGTCCTAATGGTGCACAAACGCAGCCATACAGGTAAGTGCTTCTTCACTGACCCTTGACAAAAAAAGACCAAATATATTTAAATAATGTCAGTTTGAAGATATGTGCTGCTGTTTTTTTGCGCCGGTGGGAAAACTGGTAGTCTTGGTCTCGGTAGGTGAGCGGCCATTCCAATGTAACCAGTGTGGGGCCTCCTTCACTCAGAAGGGCAACTTGCTGCGTCATATCAAGCTTCACTCTGGCGAAAAGCCCTTCAAATGTCCCTTTTGTAACTACGCCTGTCGCCGCCGTGACGCCCTGACAGGACACCTCCGCACCCACTCCGGTGAGCCTTTGTGGTTTGAGAGAGGCCATTTGCGAGAAATAAAGGCAAGGAAGGAGAGAGAACTTTGTGGCTGGAAAATAAATGGATGGAAAAGTGTGTGGGATGGAAAAAAAGCCATTTTGATTTGCCACAAAGCATAAATGAATAGTCAAGGTCACGTAACCTACTTCTTTTTTTAATGTAAGTGGTGATTATTTTTGCTGCCTAGAACTTCCTTTTAAACCTGTCGCTCTACAAGAGCTTATGCAAGCGGACTAATAAGTGTGAATAAGACATCATTGATCGGATATATAATCAAGTTTTTTAGTCAAACGAAATGCAGCGGTCTAGTGTGACATTTAGAGTATTATGAAAACAGGAAATCCTGCTCGTGTTTTTGAATGATGAAGAGCATTTACCTGTAGTGCCTAAGGTCCTTTGAATGAGAATGCAGATATTCAGAGAAATGAATTGATAGAATAATGAATTTCTCTGAAATGACGCACATCTCTAAAGCTAAATGGACAGATGTGGTCTGTAGTTTTTTCCTCTTCTGTTAACGTCATAGACGAGCAGCGTCATTTCGTTTTTGGGAAATTGTGACAAGGGAAATTCTGTGGTCTGACGAATCCTGTACCAGTAATTAGAGTATTCTAATGTAATTATATTGGAAATATTGCTATATTATAAATCACAATATATTAATATTTATGATATATAATATAAACTGCCTGGCCATAAAAGGATGCTGTTTAGATTTAAATAGGCAAGTACGTCTAATCATGATTGCAGTGATTATGTTTCCACCATGTTATATATTTGTCAACAGTTCTTCTGACCCTAATTGATGGAGTAGCTTTTCATTTCTTAAACAACCATGTAGGAAGACACATCATGGCCATATTCCAAGATGATAAAGTGACAAGATGTATCAGGCTCAAATTGTGAAAGAATGTTTGGGAGGGAGCATGAAGAATCATTTTCACACATGAATTGGCACCTCTGAGTCCAGAACTTAAATTTATTTGAAGACTTTGGGATGTGCTGGAGTAGACTACAGAGTGCTGGACACTCTTGCTTTGTCAATACACAATCTTTACCGAAAATATATCCATCTCTTAAATGCTGTGGTGTTATTTCCATCAATTAGGGTTAAAATAACTGTTGCCAAACATATAACATTGATCACGGCAATAATGATCCAATTATTGACTTTTAAGCAACTATATTTTTGGGCCAAGTAGTGTATTATTTAATAACTTTACAGGATAACACCTTAAATTAACCACAGCATCAATACTGTGTTAGTGATGTATGTTTACATAACACATAAGCTGTGTGAAATGCATTCATATTCTCCCTCCACGTTATTTCAGTGTCCTCCCCTACAGTAGGGAAGCCCTACAAGTGCAGTTACTGTGGCCGCAGCTACAAGCAGCAGAGCACCCTGGAGGAGCACCGTGAGCGCTGCCACAGCTACCTACAGAGTCTGGATCACCAGCCTGCTCATAACACCCAGCCTGCGCACGGTATTGCCATATTTACTTAAACAAATGCTTGGGAATTCAAAACTAGCAGTACTTTGGGTATCAAGTTGACACTAAAATAGATAATTTCGGTGTTTCTGCAGTACTAACTTAATTCATCCGCATTCTGCCTGACATGCGGCTGCTTTTGAAAGCTCACTGGTGTTGTTATGTGCATGCTCTGTGAAGATCACAGCTGGTGATGTAGCTGCACACTTGAACGGTCCAAAGCACTTCTTGATTCAAATATATGCCTTAGAGAGGTATTATTGTAAACACAGAGAATCTAAACAGGTGGTTATGTGTAAAAATATTACTGTGCTGTAGGCCTTGCAGTATGAGTTAAAATGTAACCTAATATAACTGCCGCAGTCTCTTATGTTGTTAATATGCTGTATTTTATTCTTAATTGAAATAACCTGCTGCTCAGTCAAACTCTGAGAGTATTGAACTAATAATCATATATTTAAGATATATCTTTATAAAATATATATCTAGTATAAAATACTTTCAGTTATTTATTTTACATTAGGCTACTTTTTAAACTCTTATTAATAGAAGTGTACACTGCCGTTCAAAAGTTTGCCGTAGGTACAGTTTTTAATTTTTTTTTACAGCAAATCATTTTTACTCAGAAAAGACATTAAATTTATTGAAAGTGACAGTAAAGACATTTTTTATATTGTTACACAATTTCAAATAAATACTGCTCTCTTATTCATCAAAAATCCTGCAAATAATAATACACTGAAGACTGAATTAATGACCATCACAGGATTAAATTGTATATTAAAATTGAACCGTTATTTTACATTTTAATAGTATTTACTATATTTTTTATCAAATAAATGCTTTTTCTTTCAAAAACTGACCACAAAGCTTTCAAATGATAATTAATATAGTTTCAATACCATATTAAATGCTGTGGTTTCAAAATTGGTATGATATAGTCAAACACACACCATTCTATTATAATCATACTTCTGCGTGTGGATTATTTCAGGTGAAGAGTCCCATAATGTGGAGATGATGTCTGAACCACTGATCCAGTCCTCCTCAGAAAAGATGACCTTCATTGATCGGCTGGCCAATAGCATCACTAAGAGGAAGAGATCTACACCCCAGAAGTTTCTGGGTAGGTCCATTTCTTTGAATACCTATGCAGAACAGTGATAGCTGAGTTGTGAGCTGTGTGAACTCTATGCAGCGAGAAAGACTGGAGATTTTTCTAAAGTGATAAACATGCAAATTTGTAAGGTTCGTAAAAATTGAATCAGTCTGTTTAATGATTGGTTGTCAATATGACAACTTGTTGTTCAAGATATATACTAAAGGATTATTAGGAACACCATAATAATACTGTGTTTGACCCCCTTTCACCTTCAGAACTGCCTTAATTCTACGTGGCATTGATTCAACAAGGTGCTGAAAGCATTCTTTACAAATGTTTGCACATATTGATAGGATAGCATCTTGCAGTTGATGGAGATTTGTGGGATGCACATCCAGGACACGAAGCTCCCGTTCCACCACATGCCAAAGATGCTCTATTGGGTTGAGATCTGGTGACTGTGGGGGCCATTTTAGTACAGTGAACTTATTGTCATGTTCAAGAAACCAATTTGAAATGATTCGAGCTTTGTGACTTGGTGTATTATCCTGCTGGGAGTAGCCATCAGAGTCGAATCAGAATCAGTCGGCCCATTCTCCTGACCTCTAGCATCAACAAGGCATTTTCACCCACAGGACTGCCGCATACTGGATGTTTTTCCCTTTTCACACCATTCTTTGTAAACCCTAGAAATGGGTGTGTGTGAAAATCCCAGTAACTGAGCAGATTGTGATATACTCAGACCGGCCCGTCTGGCACCAACAACCATGCCACGCTCAAAATTGCTTAAATCGCCTTTCTTTCCATTCAGTTTGGAGTTCAGGAGATTGTCTTAATCAGGACCACAACCCGTAATGCATTGAAGCAACTGCCATGAGATTGGTGGATTAGATAATTGTATTAATGAGAAATTGAACAGGTTTTCCTAATAATCCTTCAGGTGAGTGTATAACTTATTATTCAAAAGTTTGGGGTCTGTACGTTTTCTTACAAACGTTTTTGAAAAAAGATGTTTTTTTTTAAAAAAAGATCGAAAAGTTACATGTTTTCTATTTTAAAATAGCTAAATAGGCGAAGCTGAATTTTCAGCATCATTACTCCAGTCTTCAGTATCACATGATCCTTCAGAAATCTTCTAATATGCTGATTTGGTGCTCAAGAAACCATTATAATTATTATTTTCAATGTTGAAAACAATTGAGTTTCTTTTTTTGTGGAATCTGTGATCCTTTTTTTAAAAGTCAGGATTCGCTGATGAACAAGGAAGTTCAAAATAACAGCATTTATTTGAAATAGAAGTCTCTTGTAACATTATAAATGTCTTGACCGTCACTTTTGATCAATGCAATGTTTAAACCTATTCCTTTATTTTAAAAGGACCAAACCTTTGAAAGGTAGTGTATGTTTTATTACTTTTTAAAATATTATATTTTAAATAATTCAAAAAATATTCTCAATTTGCAATTTGTTGAGTCTCAGAGTTTTGTTGCAATAAATTAGATTTAGAAATAGTATAGTAACAACAGTATTGGTTCTTGCGTAGATGCAAAAACAGAATAATCTAGTGATTACTAAAGATCAATGATTATGATGCTTCCTGGCTTTCTAGGTGAAAAGCACATGCGACTGAATATATCCGAAGCACCTTATGAACTCGACCCCCATCCTGATAAAGAAGGGGACATGTTGCTGTCGCACCCCGAGGGTGACCCCGCTGCTTTAGCAGGCATGGGAGGGCGTTTCCTGCGGGGGCCGAGAGGAGGCAGCAACGATGTGGATCCTTCCCGGTCGCTGCGGATGCCCCCCCACTCCACCTGCATCTCAGAGTTCACCCCAGTCATCAGCTCCGTCTACCCTCATATAACCTCTCTAGGGCAGCGTCTAAACTGTGCAGGGGGCATCTCCATGGGCCTGGCCGGGAGGGAGGCCGGCGAGGGTCATGAAGATGCTCCTTCCACCCGCAGCCACGCCGCCTCACCGAGCAACGGTTACCAAGATTCGACAGACACTGAGAGCATGGCGGAGGAGCAGTGCGTCATCACCTCGGTGCCACCAGGAAACTTGAACCACCGTGGGCGCGAGCGGCACAGTCCTAGTCACGCCAAAGAAACGGACATGGAGGGGGACAGGGAGAAAGGGATCCCTGGGGGTTTACCCACCAAGGCAAGCCCACGCTCGCCGCTGACGAGGGAAGCCATGCAGGTGACGGACGGGGAAGGGCGGCCGGTGCGCTCCTTCCGCTGTGAGCATTGTCGCATTTTCTTCCTGGACCATGTCATGTTTACCATCCACATGGGCTGCCACGGCTTCCGCCAGCCCTTCGAGTGCAACATCTGCGGCCACCGCAGCCAGGACCGCTACGAGTTCTCCTCGCACATTGTCCGCGGGGAGCACCAGGTGGGCTGAGGTGGGCGGAGGTCAAGACTGGGGGGAGATGTACAGAGCGTTGTATGCTGCTTTGAGATGGCGTCATGGCGTCTAGTTCGGTCTGCACCAGATCGGGGCACATTAGCACTTGCTTTTATAATTGGCGGACATCAGATTTTACATCGAAGGCTAATCGCTTAGGTACGAGCATAAAACGTGCAATTGCATCCCGCGACAAGTCATATCCTCCGATTGCAAGTCATTCATCGCCAGAAGCAGCTGTTTTGCTTTAGAAGTGCCTTACTTCGGTGGGGTTTATTTTTTATCAGTTGGGAAGAGATTCGAGATGTGAGATTAGGTCTATACCCATCTGCTTGGTGGCGTTTACATAGAGTCTGCCTCTTGAAGAGAGAAAGACATGGAATTGCTTAGACGTCCAAAGTCTGGACTGGTTTATCCAGAGTGGTTTTCCAAAGTTTCTGAGCCTGTTAAACAAGAAATCTATGCCTAAGAGGATTCACACTAACTTTGTGCTCTTTTAGGATACCTCGGTGGGACTGTTGAAATTAGGCGACTCAGGGAGGACACTGCTGACAGAGAGGGAATGGAGAGCAAGCAGCGTGAATTGCAAAATTGAGGCTGGAGTAATGGTATGTTAGCCATATAAGGAGCACAGACACATATTGCCTTAATCGTTGCTTTATATGAACCCTGTACGAGTTAGTTTTAGAATTGCACATGGTTTTTAATGCTGGACCATTCCGTTGGTACAATGCAGCCTGAATTCGGGTAACTTTGAAACAAAGATGATACGTCACTCTTGGGTCATATAGGATTGGGGTTAGCCTAAGGCTCGGATAATTTTATTGCTTTCTAAAATGTATGTTAATGTTTTATTTTAGAAAGGAAATGAACTTGAAACATTTGCCTTAGTTTTTGAGTCCACAACCTCTGTCCGGAAGGAAAAAAAAAAAAGTTGGTTTCCTTGTGCCTCAGATCTTGATTGTCGTTTCAACTTTATCTCAACCTCACTTAAGTGGCGATAAAGATTTTGCCTATCAAATCTATTGAGGTTTTTTAAAATAGTTTTTGTAGTACGAAGTCCCCGCCATCCATCCTCTGCCATGCTGCGAACACATTGAGCCACATTATGTTTTTTAGATGCGAAAAAGAAGCCTTAATATTCTGGTGCAGACCAAACACAGACCTATGTTGCATTCCGTGAATTTGATGACTTGTGAAGGGGGAGGGTTGTTACCTCAAAAGGAGGATTGCACTTTTTCTAATTCTGCTTAAATGTGAGTGTTTTTGCTGGGGCTGTTGGGAGGGTTTCGGAGAGACGGGGCGGCACCGGGCGGGAGGGGGATTTTATTCAAAGGCTTTAGGGGAGCAGACACAGTAATGATTGGTAACTGAGCTTTGAAACATATTCTTTTGTTTTCTGAAATTGCTCTATTGCACTGATTTCTGATAAAAAATGCTATTTAGAGAAAACAAGAAACAATTTGATACGAGAACACATTGGTTATAAAGACCAGATGAACAGTGTGGTGTTTTTAAAAACAATTCTATAAAGGCTATTTTCCTAATCATAAAAGGGTTCACGGTCATTTAAGGATTCAGAGCTGAACATTTTCTCCTTGTGTTGTAAAATTTGGTGCTTGGATGTTTGTGTGACTTCTGCCCTTGATATTGGACTTGTATCCTGTACGCTTGTCCTGTGTGGTCATGTCCCTTATGAGTTCACGCATACGGTACTCTCGATCCCCACCGAGTACAAACTGCTGCTTGAATTTGAAGGAAAGGACTGAAATATTGTTGTAGAGTTACGTACCGTCCTGCCAAGATATATTGTGGCCTGTTTTATCAGCGGATCTCACTTGCACAAACTGAAACGAAAGTAAAGCACCAATGAGAGAATTTTGGAGAACCTCAAAGAGTTGTTTTGTTTGATTGCTTGTACATCTTTATGTGACGTGGGCTGTGGTTAAGGGTACTTGGATGTTGTCGCATGTGTTTGTCACTTGACCTTGGAGGTGGTCAGCTGTTTCCAAAACTTGCTTATGTGTAATCCACTGACCCTACATCTTTTCAGTTACTTTTACAACATTTGTAGGCCTCTTAATACGTATGCTTGGATTCACTCCAGTGCAAGCCTACAGAGTACAGTATGAATGGATCGAAGAAGTGAAAGCCAGTATTTACAAAGGTGCACCCTTCATAGACTTTAATATTTTTGTTTTTCTGCTGGCATAAATTTATTTACTTGAAATTATGGCAAAAACCATATATGACACTTAATGCACTTATCGGTCAAAAAGAAATTATGTAATGAATTCTACCGTGTGTGAATGAGAGAGTTTGCATGTGTACTCGTTTGTTTGCTGGGGTTCTGCAACTGTTCTGCTTGTGAAATACTAGCTGCAATTTTCCCTATTTCCTCTAAACCAAACCAGGCTCTTTTCTGCACCATTTCATATTTCTTATCCCCAAGGTGTGAACTCAATATTTTTAAATGAACTGTGAAGCAACCATATTGAGCAGCAACTGAGAAAGAGAGACCTAGCATTTTGGGGAGGCAGGGATCAAACTCTCGGTCATTCTTGGGCTTTATCCCTGGGTTTAATGTTTTTAAATATTTTGTGAGAAAAAAAAATGTATATGACAAAGAAAAACTCTTTACCTCAAATTTGTTAAAATATAAAAAACTGCCTCATGTTCTATAAAAAGGTGTGTTGGTTTCAAGAGGTATTGTTTATTTGATCTTGTTTTTAAAGAGTGTAACCCAACTTTAAGTTGAAGTAATTTTTCATGTCCAATAAAGTAATATTTGTTGTAACTTCTGTCTGCTTACAACTCTAAACACTTGTTCTCTAGTTTCCCTAATTCATGTCGTCTTGATCAAGTCAACAAATAATAGGTCTATGAATCGTTTCCCTACAGGTTCAATATGTGGTCAAGGTGGACATCTATAGTGACTGCTCACCATCTTTAACTGCATTTTTTTTTTATATTTTTGTAGTGCAGTATGACAGATGAGTTTGAAAAAACAAATATTCTATGTTCTCTAAATTATTAAGAACAATTTTTTAAGTATAGCATGTAATATAAATGATTTAAAGCATTTTTTCTCAATTCAGCTTACTTGTGCAGTATTAATATTTTGAATTACATTTATATCTTTAGTTTTCACAATTTTTTTTATTAATATTCAGTTTTTACTTATTTGTATTTTTTACTTTTAGGAATTGTATCGGTTTAGATTTATTAGTTCATTTTTTTTTTACGATAATGCAGTTTCATTTATTTTGTAAAAATATTGTAAGACTTTTCTTACATTGAGCAACATATTTTACAGCATTTATTAATCTATTTAAAATACAATTTTTCATGATAGTTCACAGAACATTCATTAATGTTAACAGATACATTTGATTTTAAATTGGTTAGTAAATGTTAAAATTATCATTTTAGATTAATAAATCCTGTAGAAGTATTGTTAACTAATGAACCAAGGTTTTCCTATTGACAATGTTTTGTTTTTCACCATTTTTGCCTTAAATGTAAAAACAAGGTCTATTTAAAATGACTAACATCAAGCAGATTTATTTCCCCCCAAATGACCTCTCAGAATACAACCTCAAGAAAAACCTACTTGTACACAGAGGACAAAAACATTTACCATTTTTGATTAAACAAAGACAAGAGAGCATTTTAGGTTTAGTCATCTTTATTTCTTTACAGAAACATGTATCCTATATCTCCAGATCACATTGGTTTTGGAGGGGGACGTGGAGGACCACCCTGAAAGAGAGAAAAATCAGAAAACTTACTGTATTTATCAGCATTATTGACAAAATAGTCAAAGCAACAAATAAATATTTATGCATGTAATAGCTATTAAGCACAATTAGTATGCCTATGCCCTAATTTAAAATAGATATGGATGCATCACTTACAGCGGGCCTGAAGCGTGGAGGAGGGGTACGGTCCTTCCTGGCCTCACGAGAACGGTTCCTCACCACTTTGCTGTGGATGGCACAGCTGACACAGTAGTGCAGCTTCACATACAGTTTGGGCAAAACGTAGGCTGTAGAAGGACAAAAACAAGTTTGATAAATGTTTTAACAAGTCTGTTAGTTCACCTCCCTAAGAAGCCCAGTATCTTACTCACAGTCAAACACACTGGCTTCAGAGATGTCCCTTACAGCCGCAGCCTCCACAATATTTCTGATGACAAACTTCTTGATGGCTTTGTCTTTGGGCACACACCGGGCACAGTTTGTGCAGCGGATGGGCTGGACATGCCCACGTCCCTTCTTAGCACGACCGTTATTCCTCCTCTTCTTAGTCTAGGAGATGAAGAAATAAAAGTTAATACTGGTTTGCAAATGACAACCTTGAAATCATAATCTGTTAATGCACATTTACAAAACATTTAGTTTTATTAGTTAAAATGTAATTGGTGGGTTTGCACTTGATACTGTATATACAATTTAACAATTCTGATGGGTTTTGTAATGTGTATCTGATTTTTATAACGTCTGTACACCTAAAGTGCAACCAGGCACAGTAACATTTAAATAAAATAGACTTTGCTGTAATTTGTGGAGGAGAATAGATAAATCAATCCAAACTAAGATGCCAAGAAACAGTATTAAGGAATTTCTTAAAACACAAATAGCTATTAACGGGGGTAACGTTAGATAAAAGGCTGTAATGCGTGTTTAGTGGACATGCGTGATACTTCAGGCGTAGTATAGTTAATGAGTTATTATGGTCAAAAGCTATGGAAAAACTGAGTGGTGTTTGGTTGTATATGGAGAGATATTACTCCGAAATGTGAAACGAATGAGAAAACGCACTTGTCGTAAAAATAAATGGATAAAAGACGGTGCTGTGTCTGAACGATTGGTAAACTCACCATCTTGATTTGGAGAAGCGTGAGAAAGGACCGGAAATACTATTACGTCATTTATATAGTGCGCGCAGCAGCCGGACGTCTTTGGGTAATATAATAAAAGTCATTGTTAATTTTAAAATAGTTTAACATTGTTTTCTTTATTATTTAAGTACACAAAAACTTAAGTAGACAAATGATTGAAAAAATTGAGTGCCTTACCCTGTGTTTTCAGAAATGTTATGTAGTATATTTTACCCATGATATTTGCAGATATCTAACGTTACGTATAAAGACAGACGGACTTCAACGTAAATTGGTGCGATTTTGTGGTTTACAGCCGCAAAATAACCGGACTGAAAGAACAATACAGAGTTGATTTATTATCTTTTTGGTAAGTCCAAACAATGCAAAGTAGAAATTTATGTGCATGCGATTGTGGCCCATTAAGACTGCCACTAGATGTCAGTAAAGGCTTTGTTAAAGCTCAGAGAACCAAGTCTCAACTTAAAGGGATAGTTCACCTAAAAATGAAAATTCTATCATCGTTTAAATGTCTTTTGTCAATGCTCAGAATGAGCCCGTGCAGATAAACCTCTTAATAGCTAAACTAGTAGACAATCACCGAAAATTGAGAGATACCAAATGTAGACGTTTAAGAATCAGTGTTTGAAACACTTTTATTGATTGACCTCTAATATAAATGGACTGGTCCTTCTCAGTGTCTGTCATCATTGCCCAGTTCACAGTGGATTTCTATATGAACACGTTAGCTGTCTAAAATGCCAGTCATCGAAAATCAAACCACACCTCTGTACCAGTGTTGTCATTTTTAGGTGGATTTCTGAGATTATGGACAATGATTGACATTTGGCTGATGCCCTCTGGTTTGCCTCTGGAAGTGATTACAGAGTTGGGTTGTGGAGTGGAGCTCTGGTGGTAAGGGTGGGGGGAAAGAGGGAGGTGTTCTTATGCAAGCAGCCCTCAGCATGCATGTGCAGTCTGGAAGAGTGAATGTGTACTTTCTGCATTTGACTGTCCCTCGTGTCACTGCACTTTAGGGAGCTGTCGCCAAGTCTTTTTTACAAGGTCGCTGATGGGGATTGAAAGTATAAAACCAGGGCCCACCTAAGCAAAGGTGCATTTAATCAAATATACTCCCTCTCATTTTACTTTGACCATGTAATATGCCATTTAAGATATTCATTTCGGTGCTGGGACTTGAGGGAAAGTTTGCTGTGGCTATAATATTTGCATTGGTAAATTGAATTTGAGAATGGAAAGTGCATGTCAGTGTGTGTGTGCAGAAGCTGAATAGTGTTCATGAGACAGAGAAAAATGGAGAGATGGTGACACAGGAATGTGTCAGTGTTCGTGTAACCACTATGCCTTTAAACTGCAGCAATTAAACATTCCTCCATTCATTTGTCAGAGCTGAACACTTGCCCACTGTTGCTGTAAAAACATAGGCAATAATTAAATCCAAAAACCCAATACTTTTCCCTTTGTCTTAAACAACATTTTTCTTCCAGTGTATTGCATTTCGACAATGTATACCATTCATATCTTTTCTTTTTTTTTTACCACCAAGACTTGATAGTATGGAAGTGTGCGAGACACTGCAAATTACAATATATCATTTGCATCCACACAGGCAGCTTTTGTGATGGCCATGCTGGAGGATTGTTAGCAATATATAATCTAGTTAAAACTTATGTCGCTGTTTGGGATACTTGATTCTGATTGGTCAATAGTGCCATCCAGCGGTCATATATTTCCAAAAATTTATCATCGTCTGTGCAACACTGTATCAAACTTGTCGGCTAACTGAAACTGTTATTTTTTTTGTCTCCTGTATTAGCTACACTATGTATTCTTGTTTTACAAAAATGCATCTGTTGCTGATTTTTGTGAAAAATACCTCAGAGGACTTTATTAATATTGCTTTAATATTCATCCAGTGTTTGTCTTGTTGCTAGGCAATTGTTTTGTATTTTATAATGTGCTTTTTTTGATTAGCTTTTTTTATTATTAAATATATCATTTATGTCTATATATTTTTGTTAACTAACAACAGTGCAAACAATTTTGGACCTATTGACTTTCATTGTATGGACAAAAAAAAGGTTACACTTTATTTCGATAGATGTTCTACTAATTATAAGTAACTTTTCAACTACATGTCAACTAACTCTCTTTAGAGTATTAGCATATTATAGTAGACTGTTAGTATACTGTTAGGTTATGGTTAGGTGTTAGGCTTAGGAGAATAAGTTTACTTGTAGTCGCCAAGTTACTTATAGTCAGTTGAATGTCTGTTGGGGGACCAACAAAATTAAAGTGTTAGCAGATATTAAGCTGACAGTCTACTAATACTCTAATGACAGTTAGTTGACATGTAGTTGAAAAGTTACTTATAGTTAGTAGAATGTCTAAAGTGGACTATCGAAATAAAGTGTTACCAAAAAAAAAAAAGAAATGTATTTCGTATTCTGAAGAAAAAAGTTATGCTAGTTTGAATCAGGGAACTAATGAGGGAATCTTAACTTTGGGGTGAACTGCCACTTAAATACTTTTTTGCCCCTGAGCCAACAGCAACAATTCGCTTTTTACAGCCATCAAAAAAATATGGCACCATTATATTTGAGCTTTATCTCTGTCATCATGTGGTTGCAGAAAGTGATTTAGCCTGGCTGAAAAACAGGCCTACTGAGAACCGCCCGTCGCCTCAATAGACTAAATCAAGAGGTCATGGTCCATTAGTGAGGGGGGTCGATATTGCCACCTAAATCATTATTACAGCAGGCCTGTTCGCCCACACACACGCCAACGTACACTTGCACTGACATACAGATATTATCATGCAGACTTGTACATTACAGAGGCAGACTCCACTCACACATAGCTCAGCATTAGCCACAGATATCAGTCTAATAGTTTATACTACCCACTCTCATTCCACAGACACATCCTCAGGAAATAGGTAGATTTAAGATTGTCACAGCTCCTATTTCTGTAGATATAGACTACTCATACACTAAATAATGTAATACTCTCTCTCTCTTTGACCTTTCATGTCAATATCATACCCTCAGCTCTGTTAAAAGCAATGTTATGTGTCTCAACCTCTTGATTTGTGCAGTTTCTTTCATATGCGTAACTATTTTGTACTGAAACAGGAGGTTTGGACAGACATATCAAAGATCTTAGTTACGTCACAGGCATTAAACATGATTTTCTATTTCTACTGCATTCAGAAGCAGGTGATATTTAGGGATGGGGAAATGTGCATGTGACCCAGAGTGCAAGATAAGTAATCAATGTTTGTTTGTTTTTTCTCGAAGAGCAGGAATGTACATTTTAAATGTGTATATACATTAATTTCATCGATATTAATGAGTCCACTAGCTTAGAACTGGCTTCCGGCTATAAATGGACCCCTGCACATGATATGCAGGGAAAAAAGCGAATTAAGAATTTGTTCCCACTACTTAATAATGTGTTCCCTTGTATTAGGTAAATCTTGACCACGTTGAATTAATTAATTTCCTTGTCTTACAATAAATCATTGAATTCTGAACTCTTAATCGTGGATAAATGACATACACAGGGTTCCATAGATATAGACTAAACGCCACAAATCTCTTTGTAGATATTTAATGTGTTTTTTTCCACAGTGTTCAGTGTCGTTTTGGACCCAATTTTTCAAGAAATCCTCTTTTGTATTCCACAGAAGGAGGAAAGTCATACAGGTTTGAAGCGACATGAGGGCAAGTAAATGACGACACAATTTTCGCTTTGAGGTGAACTATCCCTTTAAATGAAAGTTGTGCCCATATGAATCAAATCAAATGATCTATTAGATCAGTGATCATACATCTAATTGCATTATGATTTCTAAACAATGATGCCAACTAATGCCCCTGTCATCTTTAACATTTCTCCTCCTCAAGGAGCAGTTGCAAGGCAGAGTACGAGCGTATGATGGAGATGTTACAAGACTAGAGCCTTTGTGATGTAAGATGGCAGTTTCTCTGGAGCCACCATCTGCTGAGAGGGTCAGGCAGCATGTAGGGTTCAAATCTCCTGGATTCTGCCTGCTTCCCAGCTGCCATGCCCAGGCACTCCGAGATCCGAGACACACAACCACACTTACACACCTCGCAATTATCACACACACCCGTAGACGCGCATAATCCCAGGCATGCTGCGCTGCCGAAACCATTCTCATCAGGGCTGACACTAAAGAATGTTGGGATTCTTGTCTTGAGGTACCAGTGTTTTTTCCTCCCTCTTTGGGTTTGTGCAAAATCCACACATTCTGTTGAACCCATGCGCCCACACTGCATCAGCCCTGCATGTGACCACTGCTCCACTGTGCTCTATTCAGCACGGTGACTCGAACTTTGCTCACATTCCATATACTTTCTTTGGTCCATTTTGCCCGTCCGCCTGTTCCTCAACCCTTTGAATAGGCCCTGGGCTTATAGAGGGAAAACAATCTCCCAGAATTTTTGGGATCAAGAAGCTGCTTGCCACGTTTTTTTTATAATGTACCTGTTTGCCGTACTGTTCCTTTGAGTGTAAAGTGACTCTTTTCTTTCCTCGAATGGAAAGTAGTCATTCTACAACAACATCGCTTAGCCAAACTCTTACTCAGTCCAACCCAGTGAGGTTTTGTTTTGGATTTTTATCAAGTGATTTAATTTTTTGCCATTATTCTATTAGCTTCAAACCACGACTGGAAGGTTAAGTTTCTCAAAGTTCTTCGGAGACTCTCAAGGGCCCTTATTGAATTAAAACTTTATTGCTCAGTTTTGGAAAAAGAGCAGAGCGCTTCAATTAAGGAAAACGGCAATTCATAAACCCTCTCGACCATGTTACTAAATAGAGATGTACAGTGTTAAAGACTTTTCAGCTTGCGGTTTTGGATCTATCGCAATCTGCGACTCAGAATTTGTGCTTTTTGACTCGTCGTTTGGACATGTCCATCACGCTCCTTATTGGCGTTGAAAGCTAAATGCATTTATTTTTTTCTTGTGTTTCGAGATGGCTCCCTTTCCCAGCCTCCCTCCCTGCTTGCCGCCTGGCAGGCCCGTGTGTCAAAGGTGGCTGCTGCAAAACAGACTGTGGGAACAGCCGGTCAGCCTCCCCTGTCCCCTATTCCCTAACCAGAGGGGCAGCCATCAATCCAAGCCTGCTCGAACCCCTCCCGGCGCACACATCTCCGCAACCCACACACTCGCTCCCCAATAATCCGCGGAAGCAATTTCATCTCGACTCGGGTGGCGGCCCATTGTCGCCAACTCCTTCAATCTTTCCTAATTAACTCTCGCTTTGTCCCGCATCCGAGCTTCTGGACTCATCTCTGCGACATTCCGATCGGGGCCGGTCTTCACACTCCCGGGCAACCCTCGAACCCTAATCCCAGCGCACCCCTCCCTCTCGAGTAACTCTTTCCATTTTTTTCTTTCCCCCAACCTGCCGATCACCTACTTACAGAGTTAGGTAGGGGCATTAACTCCTTGGGTTTTTTGAAAGAAGAGGACGAAGGAGGGGGCGAGGAGGAGATGGCCAGAAAGCGACTCCAACCCAGACAATTAGAACAATGGGTCGGGCCTGTAGGAGGCTAACTCGCAGCGTCACGCCTGGACGGTGGGGTATTTTGTCGGTTTAATGAATTGTCCGTCAGTCCCTGGCTGCATCACAGGCCGTGTAGAGAGTGGACAGCAGGGACCCAGACACTAAGTCGGTATTTATTACACTGCCTTTGTCACTAATTGAGCTAATTATCAGTGACTCTTCAGCACTCCCACAATGACAGTAGCCCTCCACCCTCCGCCTCCCTCATCCCACCAGTGCCTGGGAATGCAGCCTGACTTTGCTTCTTTATCCCCTTTTTTTAATCCTTCTCTCCTTATTCTCACTATACTGTTTTTATTAATGCTTCGTATTGTTTCATTATTTTGCCTTATAATGCACATGCATGTATACAGAAACTTCCTGTAAAGTCAAAGATCAGTTTCATTTATTATTTCTATTTTGTTTAGTATTATTTACCGTTCAGGGAAGCTTTTTAGTTATATATATTTCGGGGTGTTTGGGTTTATTGAGACTTGAATTTAAACAGGAAGTGAAAGGACGGTGATCGAGCTGAGATTCAAACTCAGATCGTCGGAGGCGTTACTGTGAAATATGTGCAGCCCACAAGGTTACTGCTTTCAATGAAAAAGTTTGTATAATGTGCATTGTTTTTGTCTCGTATAGACCATTTCAAAAGATGTAAACAACACTGGTCCAGAAGCACTTCCTGTTTCAGTTTTTTAACACTACAAAAAAGCTGGGATAAAATACAACCAACAGAACATTTAAAACTGAATCAAAAAGTTAAACAAACATCTTTAAGATGTTTTCTTTACATGTGAAATAAAGAAAACAGTTACGAACTGAAACAGGAAGTGCTTCTGGACCAGTGTTGTTTACATCTTGTGAAATGGTCTATAACTACACCACCAGTCAAAAGTTTGGACTAATCCAGATTTAAAAAATAAAATAAAAAATTGTGCTCACAAAGGCTGCATTTATTTGATAAAAATACAGTAAAATAGTAATATTGAGAAATATTACTGTAATTTTAAATATCAGTATATGTTCTATTTGTATATATATATATATATATATATATATAATATTTTTTTTTAATTTAAATTAGTCCTGTGATTGTAAAGCTGAATTACAGTCTTCAGTGCCACATGATTCTTCAGAAATCATTATGCTAATTTAATGCTCAGTTTTTCATGTTGAAAACTATGCAACTTAATATTTTTGCGTTTAATGAACATGGTGCGTTTTCCAGGAAAACAGCATTAAAAAAACAGCATTTATTTTTAAATAGAAATCTTTTGTAAAATGATAAATGTCTTTGTCACTTTTGATCAATTCACTGCATCCTTTTGGAATAAAAGTATGAAAGAGTCTTATATAAAAGAGTCTTACTTACCTCAAACTGAGTGGTAGTGTATCACTGGTGTATCACAAAAATATATCACAGCAGGACTGTTTTCAACACTGATAAGAAGAAATATTTCTTTCAGCAAATCAGCATATTAGAATGATTTCTGAAGGATAATGTGGCACTGAAAATTCAGCTTAGCCATCACAGGAATAAATTGCATTTTAAAATAGGCTACATCACAGTAGAAAACAGTTAATTTAACATGTAACAATATTTCACAATATTACTGTTTTTACTGTATTTTTTATCAAACAAATGCAGTCTTGGTGATCATAAAAGACTTTCAAAAACGTTTCAAAATGTGTATTTTAATATCATTAAAAAACTTTTGACCAGTAATATATATAATTAAAAATATTGTATAGAAGTTCAACATTTGAATTTGAGCTATATTTTAATCTGTTTATATTTATTATAACTCAGTTTTTTCCTTATCTTTCTATCAGTTATCTGTGAGCTTTCTCTTTTATCCTGTCAGCATTCCAGATCCTATTTCTCCTCTCATCCTCTCCCATCGCGGTGTGTCCTGGGATGCGGATATGACGACTACAGCGGTGCAGCACTCCGTCTGGATGACCTTCAGTGGCCCTGCGATATGTTGCGGTGGGTGAGAGAAAGAATCGTCTGCCTTCATCCAAACTCTTGTGGTCGCGCTGGCCTCGGCAGCAGGGCGGGGGCAATGCAACCTGTCATTATTTCTAATACTATTTCTTTATTTTGTTTCTGATATTAAGTAAGTGAAGCAAAACCGCTAGTGTTTTGAAAACATACAGATTTAACGCTGTGTTACACCACTGCCCAAATTCCCTCAGCGGTTATTGTGGATTTGGGTGCATAACTGTTCGAAGAAGAGGGCTGGTCTTGTGCTGTTGGTGGTGGGAATGATGTTTAGAGGAACGGATATACTTTGCACACTCACATTGTTGATTTTAGGTTAAGTGCTTTAGACATACACTGTCATACCAGGTTGTGGTTCTGAGAAATGATTGATGGATGGATCATAAACTAAACTGAGGAGAATATTCTGTGGAACATATGGAAAGACGAACCAGCTATTCGCTATTCAGCTCAAAATGTGAGCAGTGTAAGGAAATGAGGGGTTCTCTGAAAACACACGTAATGAAAATATAAACTTTATTGTGCTATTACTCTATATGAAAACAACTTTTCTAAACTTAACTAAAATATTTCATTTTAGCGTGTTTTTTAACAAAAAAGCCATCATACAATAATAAATACTTTTCATTCACAATATTAAAAGATGGTGTTCAGTGCATGTAAAACACAAGTGTCAAGAGACGAGCAAATCAGGCATTTGACAAAGTAATCATGTCTCTGAGATGTATGTGGCCTCGTTTTTGGCCATCCATTTGTGATCATTTGTATAAGTTAGCACACAAGTGGATGGAATTACTCATATAATTGTAAATAATAATAGTGTAGTCACCCCACTTTCAGATTAAGTCATTTTCTCACATTGCAAGTTGCAGCATAAATATATAGATCATATCTATTTATAATATTTACAACATTTTGGTTATGTTAGCTGATGTACAAAATACAGTTTCCATTATTGTGGCTCTTTCAAAAACATAAATGTGAACTGTTTGTCCACTGTAAACTAGGTAGTAGGGCATTTACAGGATTATCTTTACACACTTTTTAAAACTAGTAGGCTATGTACTTGTGCGTAATCGATAGTGTCTTTGACAACTTCTAACAGAAGTCTTCTTCTGTAATAGTAAACATGCTTCTGTCAAAGCTGAATCGACGAGTCAATCTCAGGTCAATCTTAATTTTTCTCTCCCCAATACTTTTCCATCAGTACAATAACATGGTATACCACATAATAATAAATGGTATTAAAAAATGGCAGGAGACTCAAAGCAATGACGGGAAGTATGGCAGCTCCGAATGGGAAATCACGAGAGGTTGGGCCGAGTTCGGGATTCCGCTACATAGCAATCGGAAAAGGAAGCCCCGTCCCTTGAGAAGCACTTCACACAGTTTTATGTGAGACGAGTAGGACTGCAGCTAAAGAAAACAAAACGCGAAAATATTTTAAAGAACCGCCCTCTTGTTAGAATTTTGCACTGGTTTATGAGAGAGCATGCTTGTGGTTCGCTAACCACAGGAACATCTGTCAAACTGTGTCCAGTTACTACTTTCTAGCTTCTATGTTCCCCAGAGTACCAGAGATGGAGATCAGGAGAGGAAAAGACAAGCTAGAACCTCAGGACTGGTGGTTCAGCGCCCTAAATTTTAAACGGCGCCTACATGAACGCTTTGTGTAGTGGTTCTCGACCCATTTGTTACGATTTGAAGCCCTATGCTGTAGTAACATCACCAAAATATTGCTATTCAAGACCTACCATCAGCTATGAGTTCTGTTCATGAACTTTTGAACTGTTCTCAGTAGTTAATACATTGAATATACTTGCCTATTCAACCAACAGATTGTGTTTAGTCCCTTTTAACCTTGCGATCCTGTCTCTTTTTCATTCTTTTTCAGTATTTATTCATTCCTATATAACCTCCAGATACCCCAACGGCCCCTTTTTTTTTACCCAGCTTGGGACCCTTTGTCTCTAGTTTCTCAGTTTGTTGTGTTTGTTCATCATAGACACTGATGGACAGTCTGTGTACTGGTGCAGTTGAGGCAGCTCACGTGACAACACCAGTGGAAAGTACAGTGGCATCTTTCTGTGACCTGCTCCGTTCGAGTCTTGTATCCCCTGCCACAACACAGCAGCTCGCACCCATCCAGCGCCGGCGAGGAACTGTTGCAGGTACGTCCTGATGTGCCATGCGTGCCTGTTTTGCCATTGTAGGAACAGAAGTTGGGCGACTTTTCAAAGTAGACCAGGTCCCTAGCCGAAGGGAGCTTATGTGCTGGATTCTCCGGTTCCAGGTGGCGGGGGTCGGCTCGATGGGATGCACGATTGCTGCCTTTGTTGCCGTAAACGACTCGGGATGCGCCATCGAAACGGTCCTTTAGAAAGTCTCCCACTACGCGGATGCTGGGCAGTCTCATCCAGCACGTTCGCACAGTGCAGGATCCAGACATCCCATGGCACTTGCACTCTTGTTGCATTTCTGACGCGACTGTCTGTGGGGAGAGGAGAGAAAATGAATGAATCTGTTGAAAACAAGAACAACAACAGCAAATATTGTAATACATTATACATTTACATTGAAATTCTGAACATTTTGAACTGATAAAACTTATTTTAGTAGCTTTCCATCTGTACTTTGGGAAAATCCATTTATTTCTGACATACTGGTAATCAAACGGCCTCTGAGAGTTGAGTGTTTAAGGGGTCTCTTACCATTCTTCCTGCTTCGTTGTTGTGCAGGTTGGTCAAATACCGTAGATCTCTGCCCTTCTCACTGGAATCCACAAACTCTCGTCCGAACATCCTGCCAAATTCCACATTATCGCTGCAGCCTCCCCAGTGCCAGTCTGGCCCTCCAGGACCCCGGCGCCGGTAGTCGCAGGTGCAGGACTCAATGGCCCCCTCAGAGCAGGACCGAGCCACAGCGTGAGTAACACCAGCACTTGTGATGGCAAACACAAATGCAGTCTCACGGCAACCTTAGAAAACAATAAGCACAACTTACAATCTCTGTCAAGCTGCGTCTCCTTCCAGATAATATGTATAATTATATATTGTCATATTTCACACTATGAGATATGAATAGTGCACATTGTTCTAAGAAGCCATGCTCACCTCGGTTGACAATTTTGCCAAAGACGTTGGGGCTGTGGGTGGTCGGACAGTTCCAGCGCCTGTTACGAAACTGCCATTTGCATTCCTTGATGGCTGTATGCAGGCCTGCTGCAATGGCGTGCAAGATGCCAGGGTTTTGCCGGATCAGTTTTCTCTGACGACGACTTAACAATGCCAAGCTTGGGTCCAGCACCAACTGTACATTCTTAGAGTTGGTGAGGAGATTGCCTGAGGATGCCACATTCACAATACCCCTGGTGGAGAAATCGAAAAATTTACTTTGTTAATTTGGAAAAAGGTCATTTTTCATCTAAATGGACTGAAATGCTAAAACTTTGTAAGTTAAGTGTCTTGGGGCTTTAGACCGCATTTTATTATAATATTCTCATTTATTCTGTATGTTTGCCTTTTTGGTTTGTGATATATAGCCTATACGTATTTATATAATAATAATCAAATTAATTAGAATATAAAATAATATATACACTTTTAATTATATTGATAAATGAAGGAAGAAGAAAGAAGAACTTCATCCTTTGTAGTGTATCAATCAGCGCTTATCATTTTTAATTCCCCTTTGACCCCTATGCCATATACGTAGAGCTTTAAGTCTTTGGCTCATGTCGTGTCTAGATTTAACCTACTCTGGAACGCTCAGCACATTACACGAATTCGACCCTGAAAACGACCTGGAAAGGAACTGCTCCCAGCCATAAAATAAATCCACATTTAATTTATCCCACATTGGATTGAAAAAACTTGTTCCGTGTTCAAGCCACACGGTCAAAATGACAGAGAGAAACCGAGTGAGGGAGAGAGAGAGAGAGAGAGAGCGCGCGCGCAAGCAGTGGCTCTGAGTAAACAGGCTGAGAATGCATTCATTAGTTTGGAAAATAGTTTGACTTGTAATATATTAATAATATATAATATACTTATAATATTAATAACATGTTTTTTATTTAGCTATATGAAAGAAAAAAAAAACAATGAAGCTCCGCATATGTCCTTCGCATGCTAACAGTGTTTCACTTCAAACAACGGAATGACTTTATAAATATTTAGCTTGTCTAATATCGTTGATTGTTTAATTTGGGCTTACTACTGTCTCATGCATAAGCATCTAAGAGACTTATGTATTTATCATAGACATTGTGTACCAGCCAAAAGATAAAGAACACTAAAGCACTAATATTCACATTCTAATATACAAATATATCACATCACATGACACTAAATGTCATAGTAGCTATATATATTAAAGGCCTGCTGTATCTTACCACCACCGGCCGCTGTTGTTGACCGCCCCTGTGCCAGTGAGAGAGGAGACCAGGAGGACACATGCCGCTTTGACTGCGAGAAGCAACGCGAGGACCCGCATGATATCTGAAAGGGCAAAGTTAACCAATTAACCTCAAATGACATTCCTGCAATAATAAACGATGTCAGTCTGTGTTATGTCTTTCTATATTAGAGGAGCTGGTGAGCATCTTAACAATTATGAAAAATGAATAGAAATAGCAAAATAATTAGTGTAGTGCAATGAAATTATGATATTTTTGTTTTATTTGAGCCTTTTAGCGCATGGTGAATTTTATTATAGCCTTTAGAAGTACGCTTTTGTTTATTGAAGTTTTACACGAATATCAAAATACTAATGTCAGGATTCAACTAAAATAGTCTATACAGTTATAAAAAAAAAAAAAAAAAAAGGTTTAGAGCCAACATAGTCCAAATACCATAAATTACTTTTTTTTTTTATAATACTTTCGAACACAAATTTGGAACTAATATGCTAAAGAACCCACCATCAAGAACGTTTTAGTCTCCAAAGAACCAGCAACACACGAAACCCTATACTGTCCAAAATGATTTGTGGTGCCATAAAGAACCTTTTTTGACATTCTAAAATTAAATAATGATGATAAATAAATAAATAAACAAGCAATTTGGTTGCATTACGCATCCACTTACCACTCCACATTCCAGTGCGACTGTCAGCGCGGGTCAATGTTTATTCATAAAATCAGTGTAGAAGTCACAGAAAGGGTTCTGGATGGGATGCCAGTGCAACTGCTGCTGCTGCTCTTACAGTCTGTGTGTTAGTGATGCTCTGCTCACAGCACTGAGCGCGTGGGACAGTCCCGAAGACCTGATCCCCTCGGTGACTGATAGGCGACACATTGTTCACTTATTGAACGCTACAAGATGAATAAAAAAGGGATTTGCTGCTCTCATCTCCCTCTGTTTTTTTTTCCTCCCTCCTTTTGAGTGGAACTGAATGGACGGATAGCTTAATTCTTCTCATTGGGCACAATGAATACAGGAGGCAAAACCCGACATAAAGGAGAGGAGATGAAGAAAAGATCCGTTATAGGCGCTTTAAATTACATATCATTTTGTAATCCTCGTCCAGAAATTCCTCAGATACATTCAAGCGAAATCATAATAAAATACAGTTCCTTCAGCCGTCTTCAATATATGCAGAGATGATTTATTCCTTCTCATTGCAGTGAGTGCGCGCGCGCGCGCCATTTGTCTTCGGTTCCTTCTGCGAGGATGGTGTCTCGACACGGTTACTGTAAGAAGGGAATAAAAAACATCTAAACTGGCTTTTTTTTTTAACCCGGGGTGCATGCATGCATTACTCCCTTAACTGCGTCTCCTCCCTCTTTGCGCGTAAAAAGTGTTTTTATAGATGTCCATGCTTGCGCTCTGCACTCACCCATTTGTGCACGTTTAGCCTGAATAAGGCACATCTAGTGGAAACGTCATGCTATGATTATGGTAAAAAATCTGGGCTAAATGAAAAGGAGAATTTTAAAGACATGGGGCAGTGCTAATGCTGGCTTAGTTTGCAGTTTAAAGGAGGATTGACCGAAGAGTGTAATAATTTTTTGTTTTAAAGAACTACTTTTTTGTGTTGCGTCTCAAATTGTTATATATTTACTTATGCCTATATAGGCTTATTTTTGTCCGCTACAAATTAAATGGGTTAGATATCTACAATGTCTCACTAAATTAACGTGAACTTCAATGAGGTATGTTGGGTTGTAACGATACATTGATCAACAGTAATAGAAAACGTGGACATTTTAAATTGTGCACATTTATCTATTATGGTTATCAAATGTTTTTGTTCAAAATAATTATTCCATCACTACCCCATCCTCATTTCATTTGAATTATTTAATTCATGGCAAATATTTTATAAAACCTCAAATTTAATTGTAGAAAATCTTTAATTGTTTCCAGAGTCTTACGACTTCTAATAGTAATTTAACCCCATGCAAACTCATTTCTAATTGGTTACACTGATGGTGTTACAACTTGTGTTACAACACTCCCACTCCCCATCTAATAGGCCATTCTTCGTCGTTTGCGACATCGAATAAAAAAGAAATTGTTACAGATAGATAACTCAACACATCTGAGTTTACAGTGTGACACCACTGGAGAATAGTCATGATAAAATTGTTCACCATCTGGACTGCAGACCTCCCTAGATCGCATATGGTCACTAAAGGCACGAATCAAATGTCAGTTTTGACTGCATACATTTATGGTATGCTATCGACCATGATAGCACAAAGAATTATGATCAAATGGAAAATAGTAAATCAACGTGTTTTAAGCATTAAAGGTGTTTGATGTCGCCATGAAAGAATCTGGGAGAAAGAGTGCACACTTTTTTCTCTGAGGGATTGAAGTAAATGGCTAACTGAAGGAAGTGCGCTTTTGTTAGTGGTATTTAATGAGGGCTGCTTTTCTGGGCTTAGCCTGCTCTTATACTCTTGAAGGATCTTAAACAGGTTTTCCTGAAACACTCATGCGATGCGGCGCAGATTAGCGGCAATCCGGTTAAAGGGACGCCTTTTATATACAAATCAACTTCAAATCACTTTTTAAGCCACTTAGATATACACGCCATGGCAAAATGCTAATGCACTTTTCATTGCCAGAGCTTAAGAAGAGGAATAGAGGTGATTAGCTCCAATACAAGAATTGATCTTCCAGAATAGGTGATTAGCCCAAAACCAAGAACTGTTGTCAGGATTCTGTGTTAAGTATGGTTAAGGGTGGATTTAACTCAATTTCATGACATTAATCCCAATTATAATACTGTTAAAAGTAATATTAATAAAGATAAGACGCAAGATGCTCCTATAGGGTCAGTTAAAGAGGTTTTTTCTTTCTTTCACCTGCTGCGCAATGTGCATAGCTGACCACCAACACGATAATCCCTTAATCTTGTAAACTGCTAATGCCTTAAAAATTCTGGTTTATTCATATATTCAGTGTTCAAGTCTTCTATCATATCATGTCTCAACTAGAGAAAAAAAATAAAAACACTGACAGCTTGTAGGCCTATATTGAACAAACTTATTATGTGCATTATGCATAATTTGTTGGCCCACTATGTAATTGCGCATCCCTTTCAATGAGTCTTGACAAAAACCTCTCCATCATGGTCAGTTATGGGACTAATTATACGCACAAACTCAGACGTGTATAGACAAACAAACGAAATAAGTCTATTTTCCAGTAGTGCTCTAGGCTATCTCCGGCAGAAACATGCAGTCAGCAAAGCCTTCTCATTAAGAGTGTCGGGGAAAATGATGAATGTGGGCCTAATTAAAGTGAAACGTCACTATAGGGCTGCACGGTGAACTGTTGAACTGATTCGGAGAGGGAGGATGGGCGGACACATGAACGCGCACACGCACCTCGCATTGTTCGAGAAGAGTCGCACGCCTGCCTGCTGCTGCCCTGCTCATTGTAGCCTAAATGAATGACTTTTAGTTTAGTTTAGCTTATAGTTGACATACATGTGTACGGGGGAGCAAAATGTCTTTTCACAAGTTCTGCAATAGTGCAGGTCAGATAATAGGCCTATCCTGCACTGTAAACAAAACGAAATAGACAGCGGACAAGATAGGCTACACAACAGCCTGGAAATGGTAACACTTGACAACAAGTTCTAGAGGTGTAACAGCGATGCATAGAGTTAAACACTAGAGGCGTACACCATCAATTTTACTCGATTTAATGAGTTTGCATAGTTTCAACTCAAATAGGCCTAGGCCTATATTCATCATTAATTTAGGCTAATTTAGCCATAAAAAACGGAAATAGGGTAAATGTATTGCAGATTGTCATTTGACACCAACTTAATGTTAGCTTATACCCTACTTCGAATTTAAAGCTGCAATTAAACATTTTATGTATTTTTTTAATTGAAATAGTTATAAATGTTTTTTTGTGTATTTGCTTTGACTAGCCTACTTGTATAATACTTTTCAATTTAATTAGGCTAGTTATCGGTATAACGATGCATGGCATCATTTGCGGTTCGAGAATGCCATTCGGCTACAACACTTTAGGACACAGCTAATCACTCACACAGGTAGGCTAAAGCAAATTATTATGTGTTGTTGGCATTCATTTCTTTTTACATAGCAGCCATTTATTTTCAAATGATCAACAAGGAACGTGTTAGCCATTGCCCAAAACAAAGATGACAATAAATTCGCCGTTTAGATCGTAAAACAATTTTGAATAAATGTAATGGCACAAATAGCCACATAGGCTATACAAAATTATAATGTAGCCTAGCCTAGGCTATTTTATGTTTTTGTTGTGTAAAAAGTAAATAAATACAATCAATTAAAAAATAGGCTGATATAGCCTATGGTTGTAAAAAAAAAAAAGGATGGTAAAAATAGATCTATAGGCTAACATTGAAAAATAGGCTACCATTGAGAACACTTGATACCAAATCAGATTTAAATAAAGTCAATGTTGTCAATATTGCTTCCATTATTTGAAGCAGTGTTGGACTATATGAAAACAACCAATAGTAATTGAGTTATTCATAGCCAGATTTATGCTCATTCAGCATGAATAATATTGGTAGCGATCACATCACATGCAGTTTCAGTAATAGGCAATGGAGAATTTGACAGGCTTCGCTACTTTTGAATCGTGTTTTAAAACAAGCGCCTCGGGCGATGTTTGCCCACCCCGACGGCGCCCCCTCCTCCTCAGTGACACACACGCTCCAGTCCCAAGCTTCATCAAATGCTTGCTCAACTCCGCTCCTCGCACAAACAATTGAAGTCATTTCCAGTTCGCATATAAAGCGATCCCACAGGTGTTTTAATGTCCCGTCGAGAAAAGCGTTCAGCGCAATGGAGTTACCTCACAGACAGTGTTTGGGACGAGTCCTGATTGTGACTGCTGCGCTTCTGTCACCTGCGTTCACGTAAGTAGAAAGGTAGAACCCTTTCATGGGATCTGCTGGAGTAAATCGTCTGTTTGTTTAGGAAAGTCAGGGATTCAAAAACATGATTATGTGCAATAGCCCTAAATTGTCATTTGCATGATTATTAGCTATAGGCTATTTAATAAACTATTGCAGGCTCTATCTAAAATAGTAACACCTTAGTAAAAAACTACTTATAATTTAAACGAAATAGTATCTATTTTAATGTAACTTTGGTAATACTTTGTTTTACACTGTCATTGTTACACGTTACCTGCGTTTCTAAAGTAATTCATAAATTATGCATAATTACATGCAACTAATAGGCTACCAACCCTAGTAGCCTATGTAGTTAATTAATATGACTTTATTATTACACTGTAACAAGGACACCTTCAAATAATTTTTTAATAAGTTTTTAATAATATTTTAGTATTTGTTTTTCCAAGTAGGCTATATCATTTTCAAGTCAATAAAAGGCTACTGATTTATTTACATAGTAGCCTACTTACTCTTTTGCTACTAGACAAGTGACTCCTCCATTGTTACTGGTAACAAATTGCACATGCTTGCTTGGCATTGAATAAATGGGATCTGGAGTTCATATACTAACTAGCATGTATGTATTCCAACTGTTGCTGGTACCTGTTTCACTTTTTTTTAAAGTAACAATTCATTTTGGTTTTCCTACTAATTGAATAGACACAATTCTGGTAATTGTTACCAGAAAGAGTTTTAATTTTACTGCAAGTGTGAAACTTATGTAAGCTCTCTCTCTTTTCTCAAAACTGTCAGTGGGCATAATGTATTTATTAACATCAGTGTGCTATGATTTGGATATAATACTTCCCACAAATCTTTTCCATATAGTCATTTTCTCATCAGATTATCCTCAGGCATGCCAAGACACTGATAGAAACCAGGGTGTTTGAATATTCATAGATGTTTTATGTATGCCTCTTGCAAGGTCACAGCCTTGTTTGAGTGTCAGGTCACTTGAGCACACAAGTGTTTCCAACTGCTGAATCTCTAGAATTTGTCACTTTTTTCTTTGCCACATTTACAATGTTCCAGAAAGGCATGTATTGATCATATTATTTGAAATGAATATGGCACCATAAAAACATCCATTCCTTTTATAATATTTTCCTGCGTCTCACTAATGACTGAATTCATTGTCATAATTTCTTCACATATGTGAGTCATTTAAAAAAGACCACATGTGATGCTAAGTAACACCAGCTTTCTGCAATATTTACTGCATGCGGTGTTACTTCATAATGATATCACTGCTATAAAATTAATCTTCTCCTTTCTCAGGGTACTGGGCAATGACATCCTCGGCCTGAAGGTGGCAGGAGAGCCAGTGCTTACCCCCAACGCAGTGTGTTTACGACTGGCTGGCCTGACCAAAAAACAGATGCGTCTGTGTGTGCGCAGCCCTGATGTCACAGCCTCTGCTCTGCAGGGCATTCAGGTTGCTATTCACGAATGCCAACACCAGCTCAGAGACCAGCGCTGGAACTGCTCCTCCTTGGAGAACCATGGCAAGTTGCCCCATCAGAGTGCCATTCTCAACAGGGGTGAGTGGATGGCAAAAGGGGCATGGGAAGTGCTGAAGTTGAAGTTGTAGAGAGAGCCAATACAGTCATAATCCGGGCATTGAAATGCTACAAATGCCAGAGAGGCAAATATCAGCGTTGAGTCATTGTTTAACGCATTTGCGCCATGGAAAACATCTTTTATGAGATTTTAGATCAAGATTATTGTAGATAATTATATCACCAGCTGGCTTGTGCGCACTTCACTTTCTGAAGGCTCTGTTTACTCTCTTGGCAGCTTTATTTGCTGTGTAAAGGCCCATTCACACTAAGGACCATAACTATAAAGATAAAGTTTTAAAAATCGTTCTAAATTTAATAGTGGGCACACCACAAACTATAACGGCACAGTGGAACGATTTCATTGGAATCGCTTTTCACAATGATGAACAATTTAAAAAAAACTTTAAAATTAAAGAGGCAGTCGACCAAACTGCAGCACAGCTTAGTCAGGTTAGACACCATATTGACATTGGCTGCGTCCAAAACAAAATCGCATACTATCTTGAGTAGGTACTTATTTTGAATAAGTAATTACTTCATGGCTGCTAAAAAAGTATGTTCTATGTAATATACGTGTGTGGAGTGTATGAATGTAATCTGAACATACTACATTCACCATGCTGTCATTATCATGTGACCTCTCAGTGTCATGTGACCTCTCAGTGCCATTCATAAATCCTCTCCCCTGGCCTCATGGGAGAGTAAAGTGTCCATTGAATCTTCGCTTCAGAATCTCCCCGGAAGTAGTAGGTCATCCGGGTAATTTTTGCCTCCTTTTTTAAGAGTATAGTAAATTCAGACATACTTCTTTTATCACATACTGTTTTTCGCCTACTATATGGATGCTATTTCAGACACAGCCTCAGTCTTTACAGTGGCACACACAGTTTATAGGTCGTAGATCACATAATTTTCACAATTCACAACTTGTAAAACTCTTTATGTGTTTTTTTTTAAAGATGTTTCAATCCACATGTTGTTAAACAACACCACGGTCCATTGAACGCACTGTAACTCTATCCCTCTAAGCCTCATTTTAATTCCTGTCAAAAATGAATGTGGTGCTATACCCTGACTAAGGTCTATAAACAGCATGTTATCGTCCATTAATGTGTAGACTAATATAGTTGTCTTATTGTCCTTGGTGTGAACGGCCCTTAAAAGTGCTCTCTTTCATCCCAGGTTTCCGAGAGAGCGCCTTCTCGCTTTCGCTGCTGGCTGCAGGTGTCATGCACTCGGTGGCTTCGGCCTGCAGCCTCGGTAAGTTGCGCGGGTGTGGTTGCGAGGCTAAACGTCACCTGGACGATGACAAAATCCGTCTCAAGTTAACCCAGCTCCAACTTCAGACTTTTCAGAAGAGTGGAGTGTCCATAGCAGGTGCAGGAGAGAACACACCCGAGTTCGGTTCACTCCACGACAGTCTGCCGGCCAATATGCGCTCGTCCCACCCCGTCAGTCTCCTCAAACCCTTACCAGATGAGGTCACAACGTTACAGGATACCTGGGAGTGGGGAGGCTGTAGTCACGATGTTCGTGTTGGCGTACGGTTCTCTAGGGATTGGTTGGATTCCAGAGGATCTCCTCGTGATATACACGCTCGAATGCGGATTCATAATAATAGAGTGGGCAGACAGGTGTGGTTTTATATGTTCAAATCTAATAATCATTTCTAATAATCTGTATTGGATTATATGGTCTTGCAAACAATGACAACTGTGTCCTAAATGGGTTGGGATTGAGTTTTGGTTTGGGATTGTGGGTTTTTTAATGTATCCAAAAACACATGAAAATGCAATTTATACATACAGGGCATTGAATACACCTAATACATGCATATTTCTAATTATATTTTTAATGTTTTTAATTTCTGAATTTAAATGTAACTTTTTTGTAGGGACATGAAGTAAAAATTTTCCCCAAAAACATAATTATTTTTATAAAATGAATCATTTGATAATATTTGTTATATATATATATATATATATATATATATATATACAAAAAATTTAAAATGTTTTCAAGATGTAAGAAAAAAGGATTTTTATGGTTGCGCTAGACTTTTAGAGTAATTACATTTTTTCAATAAAAATATAAAAAGCAACGTGGGTACTTTTTTAAGAACTTGGTGCATGTGTCACTAGATTTTTAATTGATAGATCTTGTTTTAAATGACCGTCTCAAACATTTTTTCTTATTGTTGACACTATCACTAGTACTTGTCAAATTGCTTGTTGGATCACTTATTCCTGGTTAGGACATGGTGTTCAGCATTTGATGACTAACTTTAAAATACACATATACTATATTATTTTTATTATGTCTTTGACCTTAACAGGTAGTTACTGACAACATGAGAAGAAAGTGCAAGTGCCATGGCACATCAGGCAGCTGCCAGTTCAAGACCTGCTGGTATGTTTCTCCTGAATTCCGGCTGGTGGGGTCACTGCTACGGGAGAAATTTATGACTGCCATCTTCATAAACTCTCAGAACAAGAACAACGGGGTATTCAACTCTCGAACTGGTGTGAGCACCGGCTCAGATCAGCTCAGAGGCCGGCGACGCAGCATCTCGCGCGAGTTAGTGTTCTTCGAGAAGTCCCCTGACTTCTGCGACCACGAGCCCGAGGTGGATTCGCTGGGGACGCAGGGTCGCGTCTGCAACAAGAGCAGCTCGAGCATGGACGGCTGCGGGTCGCTGTGCTGCGGCCGCGGACACAACATCCTCAAACAGGCACGCAGTGAGCGGTGTCACTGCCGCTTCCACTGGTGCTGCTACGTGCTCTGTGAGGAGTGCAGAGTTTCGGAGTGGGTTAATGTGTGCAAGTGAATGACTCACCTTGGTCCATATCTCCATTTCCTTGTTTTTGGACCGGGAGGCAACAACCTGTACCCTGCCATACCGAATGTGTGTCTGTTTATCCATTTCTCTCCTTCTTTTAACCTCCATCATCTGGGATCCATTTGCGTTGTGTTGCTGTTGTTATTCTCAAAATGCCAAGTCAGAGATTGAGGAGGAGGTGACTCATGTCATTTATCTTTTTTTTCCTCACTTGGAATCTTCAGCCTCCAGACCCATGCAAAAGGCCCAAACGCCATCTGCACTTCTCCAAATAACAAGGCACAACAGCAGGAACAAATTATTCCTGCAAATATAGGCACTGCTACGATCTACCTTTTTTTTTTTTTTTACTCAAAAGTGCACTTAATGTATATTCCTTACTTTGGCAAAATGTTTGAGAAGTTTATGTTGTAATCATTTACGATGGTGAAAAAAACGTCTGAGTTGGGTTGAGGTTTCAAAACACTGTATCTTGCAGCATTATGATCTTTGCCCACGTTAATCATGAAGAATCAATGGCTATGGTAATTCAATGGAACATTTCAGTGCCATTTCATAAGATGTTATAGAGAAACTTTCCCAAGTCTGGAGCAAATCTTGGAAATCGACAGAGAATGTGCCTTTGCGTAGGGGTCTGAGTTTGGTTGGTTTTTATGAAAACCAGGACAATTGTGAAGTTGATATGCTGTGTAACCCCATCCTAACCTTTATAGAGACAGACCAATCAGAAAACGGAGATGGATAGAGTGAAGGAACGACTGGAGAACACTTGTGCCTCCCGTGGATTTTTTGCAGCTGATTAAAAACAGTCACATCTCATCTCATACTGCTGAACAATATTGGATGCCAGATGCCTTTGATGCAAGAATGGAAGTCCATACTCTAAAGTCCTGTGCATTTAAAGCTACACTGTGTGATTTTTACCCCCATCTTGCAGTGAAAAGCTATATGACCATCCAGTGAATATTAGTTTCTGTTCCTCTCAATTCTGATTTCGTTTTAACTCCTACGGTGGCCAATGTAGTCCAAGATTAACATGGCTTCCAGTTCAACCTCGTCCATGAGTGTTAACTCAAACATAAACGCGAAAGGCGAAGCTTGAATTAACGGGTACGTCCCTCTTTGGCTAATGTACTTTCAAGATGGAGGGGCAACATGGCGACCGACATTAGAACCCCTTACCCGTATGTATTTTCAATGGCATATTATACACTCACGAGAATACTTTATTACTTGAACGAAGTAAATATACATGAATGAGCACATATATTTTTGAAAGAACTAAGTGTTTTTAGCTAAGAATAAACTAAAAGAGTTACACAGTGTAGCTTTAAACAGTTGCCATTGCAATAGTATTACAGTGAAATTGATGTATACAGTCTTAAAACTTTCAATTTGATTAAGGGATGCTTAGGAAATCAAATTAATTATATGGAAAAATTAACTTTCATATTTTGCCGCCTTTTTGCATTTTTAAGGAGTGTAGAGAATTTATTGTTGTAATATGTTAAGAAAGCCTCAATTTTAATGTTAAGAAACCTTTTTTTTGGTTTATTGTGTGTGTATAATCACTCTGGTTTTAGAACCATGAAAGACCCTCTAGAACAGAAGAGGGGTCATATATCTCCGTTTTAGATATAATTATTCTCTTCTGGAGATTTTTTTCTAACTGAATCTGACCTCTCATAATGGACAACAGGGATAGGCTTTCATAAGAGTTCTAGAAGCAGATTAAGGCATGAACATGTCTTACAGGGATCAGCTGTCCAAAGTTGTGCCATGTGCTGCTGAGTACTGTTTGTCCTTGTCTGTGAATCTGCATCTGCAGCCATTAGAGACTGGACCACTGTGATTTCCTAACTAAACACAGGCCCACTTCTGATGTCTACACTCTGTCTGAGTTCTGTGATTGCACAACAATCACAAACGTCTTAGGAATAAAAGAGTTTTTTTCTGTATGATTCTTCCTCACAAGACTCTCTAATGAGGATGCGATTGAGTGAGGTGACCACCTACGGTCTGCTGGCTTTATCGAACTCGCTTCTTGCGGTATTTCCTCTAGCAATAAACGATGGGAGTGAAAGAGAACTGGAGAAAGAGTGGTGTGGAATGATAAAGCACTAGATATCTGGTTTGTATTTCTTTATTCCTTTATCATTTCACCCTGGAGCTGCTGCAAGAGGGAATTTCCTGTCGCTGTTTCTCCCATGTGTGAGACAGAGAAATTGGACGGCCATAGACAACCCCCCCAACACCTCCCCCTATAATGCAGTGCAGCCAATAACACATATAAAGCAACATACTGACAGCATCAAGAATAATGACAACCAGACTGCCACAGTTAAGACAAAAGGGCATTGAACTATAATGTTGGGTCATATGAAATATTTCAGTTAGTTACCATATGTATAAACGGACAGACGGATCATGGATAGATAGATAGATAGATAGATAGATAGATAGATAGATAGATAGATAGATAGATAGATAGATAGATAGATAGATAGATAGATAGATAGATAGATAGATAGATAGATAGATAGATAGATAGATAGATAGATAGAATCTATCATTCTAATAAAACGATATTGGTAGATGCGGAAATGGAAATATGTGAATATATACTAGGGTACATCAAAAGAGAAGGAAAAGGGAAAACAGCTGGAAACATCTGCTTCTGGGCTCCTTGTCCAGCTACCCTTTCCATTTTGATGTGGGATAGAGAGAAAAAGAGAAAGGGAAAGAAAAAACAAGGAGCCAGTTACCCAGAACATCAAAGCCTTTTCCTAAATGTGCAAGCCCTCATTAGTTCTGCAAGCCTAACCAACCCGACTTATGATTGTGTTTGCTGGGGTGCACTTTGGCAAACACTTCAGAGGAGAGGCTCCTTTAAATTATAACTCAACCCCCCCCCCCCACCCAAGCCCAGCTTTCCTGCCCACTGTAGCCTCTTCTGCCCACCCCATAACCCCCAAAACTCCCAGTGCACACAAACACAGCACTCCCCCCCATACAGCACTCCACCCTATAATCTGGTGTGCAGCTGCAAGCATCTGCTCCACTCCCTCTCTCTTTTCCTAACCACTGAATTGATAAACACATCGATCATAAACCCACTGACACACGGTGGACCAAGTTTCCTTTTCATCTGGACAAGGTCTGGCCTGGGCAGGCACTGTGTGCACTATTACTGTTAAGAAATATATATGAGAAGGCATTTTAAACAAGTTGATTGATGTACAAGAAGCACAACGCAGTAACAAGTCTTAGACCCATTAAGATTTTTTCATATCATAAAGCTATTACTGTATATGATCTTTACTCTCTAAAGAGTCATATTTTGCTTCACTGCTGATAATCTGGCATGCAACCTCTAAGTAAGTAACTACTGAGTTGGCAGCCTGAGGAAATCAGTTACTGCCAAGTTCTGTAATTTGGCAGCATCTAGTTGGTTACTTATTCATTAGGTTCAGTCATAGCTGAATAATTAATCACAATATGGAAATGTGCATCCACACATTTGCTGCAACAGATCCTTCAGTTGTAAATTATCACATAATACACATTTCTGGAGGAAACATGATAAAAATGCACAACTTCACCTGCCAACTTAACCAGATAAACAATATTTCCACTTTAAAATGATTTAGAGATCATCAGAATGTTCTTTACTCACATGCATAATTAAATTTGATTTATTATCTTTTTTGTATCAAACTTATGACATATTCATTTCTTAAAACCACCTGTCTTAAACCAACTCAACGCTTAAGATATATATTGTTAAACTTAACTTGCGAGGCTATAATTGTTATATATTGTTAAACTTGATATATATTGTTAAAATTTGACATATATATATATATATATGGCACCTTTTTTATTTATTAAGTTTCACAACCGTGTCCTCTTTACCGGTAGGCTATATATTTATGAAGTAGGCTAGCCTATATGTGTAAAAAATCAAAGCATGAAAAATCTGCTTTCATCCAGCAGGTCCATCTTCTTTAAAATGTCATTTTTCAATTACACAGAAAACATGTCGCACTGAAGATGTTAGTGAACTTAGTGAGTTTTCTAATCACATTTTAATGAAATGTGCTTGTATTTTGTCACAAGCATTGTTGGCTATATTAACAAATTATTTAACAAAGTTAGACTACTCATAGACTACTTATAATTTTTCTCTGCTCATTTGTAGAGATCTTACATCCTTGTTCGTTCATATAAATCACAGACAGTAGACCACCTCTTGCAGGAGTTTCATTCATTGACATTTTGAATGCACATACCAGGATGCGCCTCAATGATATCGCGAGATATCATCCAACACACTCATGATCACTCCGCTGATATCGCGAGACTGGAGTGCCTTGCGTGAAATTATCCGGTGTCGGTCTCCGAGGTGAGTAAGGATGCTGGAAAACGTGAAAAAATAAGCTATAATTTCGTCTAAATTGCGGTAGACATTGCTGGCGAAATGGTAGGCTATATGTTACATTTAATTTACATTAAATAGGCTAACGTTACCTAAGTAATTTATGATTTGTCAATACGCAGGCCGGCTTTTGCTGCGTGAAAAAAATAAAAGCTGTTTAAACAGTATAATGCCTTATGTGACATGCGCTGGTTAACCATAAGAAGAAATTTCTGTTTTGTAAATGATAGTATGACACGATGGAATTTTGAGCATCTTATGCGTAGCCGATTCATCAGTAGCTCACATATGTGTAGGCTGACATTAAAAATCGATTGTCATATCATGTTTTTGAATAATTGTTTCCATTTGTGTCCATTGTGTTTAAACCATATCTGATTCTGAAACCTGAACGTCAACTGATCAGTAGCAGCTAGTTCTGTTGGATTTACGTTGTGATACAAATCAACAGTCTCAGATTTTCTGGCATTTAATGATGTGGATGTCATTACCATTTGATGGAGAATGTGAGAAACCTTTCTTCCTTACAAACACAATAATGATTTGGTCCATGGTGCATCTCAATCTGTCAAGCAGCACCTGAAATAAAATAATACTATGTTAGTAGTTCTAATAGACTATAGGCTAAGTGTTTCAAATTGCATATTTTAAAAACCGATGATGCCGGACTAGGCTACTAGGACATAGTCTTGCATTTTATTTTACTGACTGACTTTTTTATGTGTAGCCTATATATTGTCCTTGACTCAGTGTTCCATACACATAATATAAATCAGTGCATGATGACAGTTATGAGTCTTCTGAATTTGCAGATTAGTGCTCTCACTGTAAGGCTAGTTCAAGATGACTAAAAAAGTTATTTATGATTTTGTCCTGCCATAGTTAAAGATCATAAATTGCAGAGGGGTTTCTAGAAGAGTCTAGAAGAGGAACATTGTGATATTTGTTAGGGTCAACAACGTGTACTAATGTTACTATGTGAATTAGACAAAGTTAAGAGGATACAGTGTAGTTTTCTTGACAATAAACAAGCCAGAATGAGAACATACACAAATAAAATCAACTCCCCACTTACCAATCCCTCCCTCCCAGTAAGAGTTTTTGAAAGCACCTATGCCTTTAACTAAAATTGTCATTTAAGAAAACTGACCCAAGATGTTGTCTTTTTATAAGTAAAGGCTATCCAGCTACGATGGGGAACATTTTTGGCAACCTTCTGAAGAGCCTCATTGGGAAAAAGGAGATGCGGATTTTGATGGTTGGGCTGGATGCAGCTGGGAAGACCACAATCCTGTACAAACTGAAGCTGGGAGAGATAGTGACTACCATTCCTACTATCGGTGAAGCACATTTTCAGACTTAAAATGTTTAATCGCTTAATTATTATTGTATTATTATTTCCTCTTACACAGAGACAAAGTCTATGTGAAGCTATACTCGTAAAGAAGGAAGTCATGTTTTACGAATCTTGCCAGCTTGTAATTTGGATCCCATTGTGCTGCTTTGTTACTAGGTTTTAACGTAGAGACTGTCGAGTACAAAAATATCAGTTTTACTGTGTGGGATGTTGGTGGCCAGGATAAAATCCGACCTCTGTGGCGTCACTACTTCCAGAACACACAAGGTGAGAAGAGGACTTGTACACATACACTCACACACACTAAACACACAAATAATAAAAAAAACAGCCAATACTCCTTGCAAATCACGAATCATGGATATGCCATAAACAAAAGCCTAAAAAGTCTACGGTCAGTAAGACGGTACGTTTTTAATACTCACCAAGGCTGCGTTTATTTGGTCAAATATACAGTGATCCATTATGATATCATTTTAATACTCTGATTTGCTCAAGAAACATTTCTTATTATTATCAATGTTGATAGGGTCCACAAGGGTCTTCATTGCCCTGTTATTTAATTACTGCCTCTCCATAACCACATTTCACATATTTCCCATGTATTTTGAAGGTTTGATCTTCGTGGTGGATAGCAATGACCGTGAGCGAGTGAATGAAGCCAGAGAAGAGCTGATGAGGATGCTGGCTGAGGATGAACTGAGAGACGCTGTACTCCTCATCTTTGCCAACAAGCAGGCAAGAGCTTCCTTATGCTTCTGCTGTTCTTTAATTCAGAGACCATTTATTGATGTTTGCATTGTGTTTGCCATTGACCAATATAACTTTCGAAGCAGCCCTAGTGTGTGCATCCATGTTGTTGACAGTGGAAACCCATTGAATTATTTTTGGTGATGTCCCTGCTGTTTCAGTATGTACAGTATGTGTGGTTAGTAGACTGGTAGTTACATTATTATATTATTGTAGAAAACGTCATATGATGCTGAGCAGTGATCAACATTCGTAAGATAAGAAAATGTTCCTTGGTCTAGTTCCTCAGCGTGCATGTGTGTGTTCCAGATGGCAGAGGTGAAAACAGACTATTTTTGGGCTGGATGAGCTCTCTGATGATTTGCAGAGCTCATTGCCGGTAGTGGTTGTTGAGGTCTGCCGCTGATGTGTTGAGCAGTTTTGAAGGTCTCTTTGATCTGATGATGTGCAGCTGGTGTATCATAGTGTGATGCTGTAGGACATGATGCTCCCCAATACTGATTCTGGCTTTTCGGTGTGTGCATGAATTAGACACATCCAGGAAAATGAGTTGAGGAATTATGTGATATAGATGCTGAGGAACTTTTTCACTATAAGCTTACTTGTTATAACTAAGAGAGATAGTCAGACTGTCTGAGGTAGAAACGGATATTACATTATTTGAGAGCTATTATGAAAGTTCCTTTACAGAATGCACAATTGATCAAAATGTACAATTATGTCATATCTCAATATCTCATTTCCTCTATTGTTATTCTTAGGCCTGGTTTCACAGATAGGCCTTATAAAATAGTATTAGGCCTTAGTTAAATTAGAACATTTAAGTAGCTTTTATTAATGTGCCTAGAAAAAAAAAAACATTAATGGTGTGCATCTTGAGACAAAACAATGACACTGACATATTTTATTTTGGATATGTCAGTGCCAGTTGCTTTCAGTTCACATACAGTTTAGTCTGGGACTAGCTTAATCATAATCACCTAATGCTAATATTTAAAAACACTCGTTTTTAATTGTTGAATGGAATCTTTAGCTAAACTAAAAAATATAATATCCATTTTCAGACTGCACATTATAATGTTGTGATGCCTAAAATCAGTGTGTTTAAAACTGAAATTAGTGATTAATTAATATATTTGTATTTATATGTGAGATGTAGGATTTTTTTTAATATTATAAATGTGTATTTTTTTGTTTGTAGAATTTATTTAGACAAAACAATATAGAATTTTTTATTTTTTATTTTCACCATGTTATGAAAATAATTTTTATCAGAATTTTAATGGCAGAGCATCCCTATTGTTCCTATGTGATTCGTTATAATTCACTTTTAAAATTTTAATTTTAAATCAGTAAATTATTTAGACAATCCAGTATAGAAGTTTATATAGTATAGAAGTCGGTATGAAATGAACCATATCTATTTACAAATTGTAAATGCATGTTATAGATTTTATTGTGAATGATTCATCCATCCATTTGTATGTTTCATTTTTCATTTTCATGTTTAATCGAAATCATAACTAGACATCTTCTGATGAAAATGACTTCTCTGTGGTGACATATGCCGGACTACTCCAAACATTTAGTCCGCCTAAACCCAGCCCATTTCTTACAATTTTCTTACAATGGCCGAAATCCAATCAACGACCAGTGGACAGTCACAGAACCAAGTCTCGGCCTCACATTTTTTCTTTTTCTGATAGTCCAGACTCCAGATCATTACACTTGTCACAATGCGGAAGAAAAAAACGGTCGCTTTCTCCATTTCATTTCTACTTTAATATCCACCATATTGTTCCTTATAGTCCACATGTCGCAACAAAAATCACAACTAAACTATCTATGCAGGCTGTATACATAGTAAGATATGTAGTTGTGTATGTTTCTTTCTCACTCTACAGGATTTGCCAAATGCTATGAATGCTGCAGAAATCACAGATAAGCTGGGTCTCCATTCCCTGCGCCATCGTAACTGGTACATCCAGGCCACTTGTGCCACCAGCGGAGACGGCCTATATGAGGGTCTGGACTGGCTGGCCAACCAGCTCAAGAACAAGAAATGAAGCAGGCTGGGTCCAAGTGCAACCGTTGGGAAAGGTGTCAAAGATTCCTTGATTCTGTTTACAAGTTATGACCAACGGGAGTCGGGTCATCTTAGACAGTGTAACCCCTCGCTACGTCCCACCTGACAAATCCGTGAGATGATTGGGGTAGCACTAGCACCCATGATTCATATTCATTTTTACAAGTGAAGATGTTTTACTATTCTTATGTGATTTAAACATCTCAGTTTCTTGTGTCTGTACACTGTAAATGTTTAAAAGACAGGAAAAGCTTTTACTTATATACTTCTATGGAATATGGAGGTATCGCTTAAATGCAGGTCATTTAAATTATATTAACTGCACTGATAGATGAGAAACCTGTTGATTCAGTTTCCTGAAATATTTAAATAAAATCCAGTGAAATAATACTCTGCAAACAGTTGAGAAACATGTGATTTTTGCTATAGTGTTCTTGTTTTGCTACTGAAAATGAAATAGAAATCATGCATTGTGATTTATTATTAGCATATCAGCCAGACTTCATGACTGTCAGTGTTACACAGGGCTGATGATGCTCTTATTGTGTGTCCACACAATAACCAGTGTCTCTGCACAGGTTGCTGAGCAAGCTTTGGTTTGTGTGGCTGTTTCTTTCTGTTCTGCTGTGTAGCTAAATGCATGTGTTTGACCGACTATATCCGCTGCTATTACATGTTTGTCTGTGTCGTGCCGTGTACGTGTAGACACGCTCATTGAATGTTTCAGCACTTGTGTTGCATTTATGTTTGTGACTTTTTGCTAGTGTTGCATAGGCAAATCTGAGGAGAAGAACAAGGGTACATCTCTATAGCCATGTGACTGGTGTAGCTGATTTAAAAGTATTTGGTAACTTCACACTAATGCTGAAAAGAGTGTCAAAGTGACTATACAGTAGTCACGGGTACTAATAGACTCAAATATGGTTGTGTGTGTACTCTCACGAATCGCTAAGTGTGTTTATATATTGCACGCTTAATAAAGTATGCATTTAGATAATGTGAATATCTATTATTTCTTGTAAAATGTGTTCAGTGTCAATTTTTAATGTTCTTTCGGTCCATTCTGCAAGCATTCAAATCAAATTCTAAATCAACTTAAATAGTTTTCCTAATTTTGCATCTGCACACAAAATTATTTTCAGTTATCCATACTAATAATTATCCATATATGCATGTTGCTCCTCAACCAGTGTTTAACAGTGTTCAACACATTATTTTAGTATTGTCTATATACTATTATAGTACTTATTATTATTTCGAATTAGTTTTTATTTTCATATTTTTAGTTGAAGTTAAGTCATTTTATGTGCTTTTGTCATTTTGTATTAGTTTTTGCTTTTTTATGTATTTTACTTAATTCTTTAATTTTTAAACTTTTTTTGTTTTATTTAACAACAATACTGATCCCATTTAATTCAAATTAAAGTCAGAAGTGTTTAAGAGTTAATATGACAGGTGCTTGAGTACAAATTTTAGCCTATGAGAAAAAACATATTAAATAATAGAACAAAACCACTCAAAGTCTTTAGAACCAAAATGAACCCACATGGCTGACAAAGTTCATCTACTATAATTGCTTCCATTCTAGGATCTTTCTTTCTTTTTTCAGAATTCAGTTTACACACACAGTCTCTTCAGTCATTCAGTGGTTTAGTATACAATTATAAAATTTGTTTCTGCATTCTGATAACTTTATCTGACACCACGAATGTGATAAATCTTATCTCTGTGTGGTTTTGGGTTTGTGGAAATTTCAAAGAGCGTATTGACAGTGCTTCATCTGCTCTGTGTGAACACTTATGGCTCAGAAAAGCCTAGAAATAATAAGAAGGGAAGTCTGTTTGTTTAGCAAGATGCCCAGTACCTCACCCCCTTATTCTGTGGCAAATCCCACACACCTCCCCGCCTGCCCTCACAGTGTGTGTCTCCAGGGGCGTGACAGCAGTATGTGGGTCAGGGCTGCTCCCTGGGTTGCCAGCCCCAATGGTCCCCTGCAGGCCGCTCATAATAGCGGCACCATGGCGGGTGCCATTGCTGGGATTCCCTCCCGTAACCGGGGCGCCCTCGCCCAGGGCACAGACTCACTGGCAGCAATGCTGCAATCAATTCATCAATCTGTGATGGGAGCTGCAACTGCTGAAGCCAGGCCAGCCCACTCCTCTTCCAGGCCATGGCCACCAGCAATGAGGCTGAAAGGCAGGATTGGAGAAATCAGGAGCTTGATGGCGTACGGATGATTATTTAGGGAGCTGTTGAGTGAGGGGGGGGGGGGGGTGTATTCGGTCAAAGCAGACGGCCATAATGAGAGTTGTTTCACTTTGGGCAGGTCCTGAAACAGCTGAAAATTAGTACATGGAGTCCAAATACACATATATGTGAACACAATAGTGTTACAATTGGAGTGAGGCAAGACTGTAGCAACCATAATCATTGAAGGAAACACATCGCCCCAAATATTCCAAGTGGTTTATTAATATGGCTTTTCAATGACAGATTTTTAAAGACTTTTATTTTTGTTCCCCCTAATCTTGAAAATTTGGTGACTTTCTCCAAAATGTTAAAAATATCAAACAGTAAAAAAGTCCATAATTAATATGGATGGATGGATGGATGGATGGATGGATGGATGGATGGATGGATGGATGGATGGATGGATGGATGGATGGATGGATGGATGGATGGATGGATGGATGGATGGATGGATGGATGGATGGATAGATAGATAGATAGATAGATAGATAGATAGATAGATAGATAGATAGATAGATAGATAGATAGATAGATAGATAGATAGATAGATAGATAGATAGATAGATAGATAGATGCAACCATTATAACTACAAATTTATCTCAAACTGGCATCTAAAAAGATGTTTTAGATACATCCTTCAACATTTATCCGATGTCTCCATCTGCTGGACAACAGACTCGAGTGTGACGTCACTCAATTGGTTCTGGATATTTACTCATTTTCATTTATGGATTGGTCTACATTTTGGATTTTGTTTAAAATCTTAATATTTACTGCTGTTTGCTTCAGACTTGATATAACAGCCCTTAAGAAAAGTTAGCTTGGTTTTACCCACTGTAGCTCGGTACACTAAACACTAAAACTATAATAAAATATTTGGCAGTAACATTTTAAAAAATCCCTAGCAGATGTATAGTTTCTATATTTGTGTAGGCTATATAAATAAACACACTAGAAATATAGTAATTTGTAGATATTTTTTTTGTTTTAGTTTTTATTTTTCATAATGAACAGTTTTTTTTAAAAAACATACTTTATGCTAACCATGGTGATGAGCTATTCATGGTTATAAATAATTAAATAATTAATGGAATAAAAACAAATAAATTTGTAGTTGTTTCAATATTGTTTAAGCATTATTTTTTCATAATAAAGACGATTTCCATTTTTGGAAACAATAGTTAGGCTACATTAAGCAAACCTTGATGAGGAGCTATGGTTTTATACTTATACTTACTCTATAAGAACCAACCAAATAAATAAAATAATAACGGGCCAATCTGAAGTCTCTGCCGTCCGAAAGAAGACCGACAATGCAAAGCAACTTTATTGTTCCCTCTCCCGCAGACAGTGGTCGCTGCACGGGCGGATTGGGATGGATTTATAGCAAGGGAAATCGCTGCGTTATGAATTTCATAAAATCTTTGCTTCTCGGTTGTGGACTGTATTCTTTCGAGATTTTGCCAGATTTGTTTATTTACTCTCCTCTGTTGAATACGTAAGAACGTAAGAACTGTACGGGTTTTGAAAGCATCTTGTTGTTTGCAAAGCAGGCCGCGCAGTCCTCGGATTTTCCAAACAATTCGTCCGGCATGGTGCGCTCGGCCCTCGGGACACTTGCGGCATTTCACACCCGGTAAGACCTGATACTGCGCGGGCTGCAACAAGTCCTTTTGTCTTGCTATGGATCGAATAATCTCAACTCCATGTTCATATTTTGGCTATATTTGAGGTTAGATTGGTGAGTTTGCTCAGTAACGTATTGTTGTTGTATTGTAAACACAAAGATTCACGTACTTAAACGTTGGCGAGCATGCTAACGTTACATTAGCAGCTAAGCTAGCTACCAGCTCTTATGTTTCAACAAACTGTTTTCTGTTATTACAAAACCGCGTTTCTAAACACTTCCAAAAATATATTTTTTCCATTTACAAATCCAGGGGATAAAATTAAAATAAGTATGCATTGCAAATTATAGCTTTTATACTTCTCGTTCGCATCGTCTCAGGGGAAGTCAGCTTTATCTCTGCAGCTCTAACCTATACAATTTAACAAGTTTTACAAAGATTAATATTTAATGTTTATGTTATTACTTTGCGATTTATTTGATTATTTATTTTAAGTGTCGTTTTCATAAATGTGTAGTTTTTTCCACTATAATGCATAAAATGTATAATGTTAATAATGTGTTATAACTCTAAACCCAAATATCTCTCTATTTGTAACTCTCTGTAAATGAACAACTGCACCAGATAGTCTAGGGCCAGGTGTTTTAGGGATACTATTTAAAATCCTGCACAATTTGATCATACAGAATGTAATTTGTGCTGTTTGCCTTCATTGTATAGAGAATGAATAAGAGCTTGCTTATTTTGAGTCTGTTAACCATAATAGTGCAATTTTTTTTGTAATAAATAATGTAGCCAAGCAGATGAATTGGTTAACCGCTGACTGAAACCATTTTTTCAGATATTACTCTTTAATGTAAAGTGCACTTAATTGTTTTGCTGCAGTTTGGGTACAAGAACGATAATTTTATCAGCAAATTCTCCTTTGCTCTCTCAACAGGTGCCGAACCATGATGTGCACCTAGCGCCTAGTTCGACAGCAGTGGTCGTAGTAGTGAAGCTTTCTAATTTACGATTGACTGAGAGCTGTTGTCACTGCCAGCATACTTCATATACAACACTCTACTGTAAATATAACAGTATTTACAACACTGCAAGCTGATTTGTGAACCGCTCTGAAGTGAAGTTAACTCTCCACAGAGGCAACTAAGTGAACTGTGGTGCCAAAACAGAAGCAATACCATATTATTTAAAACTTTTATATTGACCATTGGCCAGTGACTTTAGAATGGCATCTGTTCCTGTTTACTGCTTGTGTCGTCTCCCGTATGATGTCACCCGATTCATGATTGAGTGTGATGTTTGTCAGGACTGGTTTCATGGCAGGTGAGGTTGCCTTTTGTAAATTACTATTTAAAACTAAGTCACCTTTTTCTGATTTAAATGATTTGTATTGTATTGTAATTTACTATTGATCTTCTGTAGTTGTGTTGGAGTGGAAGAGGACAAAGCGGCAGAAATTGATCTGTATCACTGTCCTAACTGCCAGGTGTCACATGGACCCTCTGTCAGTAAGTGTGGCATACGTTATAAAATTTGTAAGCATTGGCTATAGTTATTTTAAAGTCATGAAAATAAAGTTCTGATAGTCTTTTCTTTCCTATTGTGATGTATGTCCATGTAAAATGGATTGTCTAACAAGAAAAAATGTAGGGACTTAATTTTGTCACTTGCTGTTGCTGTGTCCTGCCCTCATGGCTTTTTGATTAAAGATTAAGAGGGCACTTGAATTAAAATAAAGTGTTAATGATGCGTAATAGTTCACTTCCAAGTATTATCTCCTATAAGCTCCTTCAGTATTATCAGCAGCGATCGCATTTCTCAGGAGTTAATTTTCCTCCTCCATCCCCAGCTCCTCCTCTAATCAGTCAGGATTTGGCATTCTTATTACCCCTGAATCAGTCTAAAATTCTCTAATTATGTTGTACATTCAAATTAATTAATGATATCTCGTTATTGCAGCTCTCTCTGCTCTTATCCATGCTAAACTGCATGGATGCGCAGGGACTACTTGCCCAGAACAGAACCATACTGCCAATCCAAACTGTATGCTAATTGTCAATCGTATTTGACGATAGTGATCCTGACAGAATTGGTATTTTGTTGACTTAACTTTGTTGTGATAATCAACAAAATACAATTTTAAACCAAGAAGCTCAGAATGGACTAGCAAACCTATAAAGTTGCATGATTGGTAACTAGGATATCTTCTTCTCTAAGTGCGTAAACGACGGGGGGCTCCTAAGCATGCTGATACTAGTGTGGGGAGAGAATCAGGACGACCTGTGAAGACGGGCAGTGCTCAGTTTGTCAGGGAGCTACGCAGCCGCACTTTTCCCAGGTATTGTTTATTCATGTTATCTCTTGCTGGGTTACAGGACACTTACTGCATGGTCAAAATTAGGCCACCCGGTGACTCTGCTTTCTTAACCCAGATTAATTTAGCTCTGATCAGACTTGAAGTGATGATTCATACCACTCAGCTTAGGTTTGCAGTTTTGCAGCTCTGGTGTTATCAGATTAAAAAAGTTTCGAAAATGCACAGTGATGAGTATGCTGATATTTTTAAATGTTTGTATTTAAGTGCTGATGAAGTCCTGCTGAAGCCAACCGGGGCCCAGCTCACCGTTGAGTTTCTAGAGGAGCGCTCTTTCAGCGTCCCGGTCCTGGTCCTCAGGAAAGATGGCCTGGGCATGAATCTGCCCCCGTCGTCCTTCTCTGTATCGGATGTAGAGCATTATATTGGTAAATAACTCACATCTGTAGTGCCGTTCTGTGCTACGTTTCCAGTCGTATGTTTGTGAAAAGTCATGTTTACAATTGTGTCGTAGGAGCTGAAAAGGAAATTGACGTGATTGATGTCGTTCGCCAAGCAGACCTGAAGATGAAACTGGGAGAGTTTGTGGAGTACTATAACAGCCCAAACAGAGACCGAGTGCTGAATGTGATCAGCTTAGAGTTCTCAGACACCAGGTGCTTTTTTTTGGGAAGTGCTAATTTAATCTGAATCTAGCAGCGGTGCATTGAAGTCAGCCTGAAATAAAAAATCTCTTTTCTAAATGCATAAATTAATCACATTACTGCATTGTAATTTTTTTAAAATTTCTTCCTGTGAAACGACAATGAAAGTTTTCCTTGCGTATTTATCTGTGCAAACTGTCTAACAGTTTTTGTTTCTGTCCTTAGGTTGTCAAATCTGGTGGAGACACCAAAGATCGTGAGGAAGCTGTCATGGGTGGAGAATCTCTGGCCTGAGGAGTCGGTCTTTGAGAGGCCTAATGTGCAGAAATACTGCCTGATGGGAGTGAAGGACAGTTACACGGACTTTCACATTGACTTTGGAGGAACCTCTGTGTGGTACCACGTACTCCGGGTCAGTTATTCTCTTTAAATCGTGTGCATTACATTATCTGTGGAGATGGCTGGAAAGGGTTGTATGCATTTGAGAGGAGTAACTGCATTTCATTACCAGAGAAAGCATCATGCTTGGTCTTCCAGACAAAAGAGGTCTTATTTATTTGTTTTTATACATGTCAGGGTGAGAAGATCTTTTACCTCATTCGTCCCACTGCTGCTAACCTGTCCCTGTTTGAGTGCTGGAGTTCATCCACCAATCAGAATGAGCTGTTCTTTGGAGACCAAGTAGACATGTGCTACAAATGTTCAGTTAAGCAAGGAAACACCCTCTTCATCCCAACAGGTACGATGTCTGTTTCTGCCAGTAGTAAGATGCACTGGGATTCATTTCAAAATAAACTTTTAGTTTTGATTTTAATTACATTCAGATGAATAATTTTGATTCTTTCTTTGTACCTTAATTGTTTGCTGTCAGGGTGGATTCATGCTGTCCTGACCCCTGTGGACTGTTTGGCATTTGGGGGAAATTTTCTACACAGCCTCAACATTGACATGCAGCTTCGGTGAGATGATGCGTCTGTTCATCTCCTCACACCAAGCAGTTGTGCTCTGGGCTTTTTCATTGGTCAATTTTCCCTTTCTTTTTATCAGAGCATATGAGATAGAAAAGCGTCTAAGCACGGCAGACTTATTCAGGTTTCCAAACTTTGAAACGGTGTGCTGGTATGTTGGCAAGCATCTGCTCGACACCTTCAGAGGTGAGACTTATCTTCATAAAGCAAATGAATGTTTTCTTTACTGCTTATTTTTACTTTTAAAACAACTGTCTTTCATGTACTTTCATTTTTCTGTTTTTCCAATCCACTAAAGGTCTGAGAGAGAATCGACGGCATCCTGCCACTTATTTGGTCCACGGAGCCAAAGCTCTCAATAATGCTTTCCGTAGCTGGACACGGAAGGAAGTAAGTTTAATTATATTACATGTAGGACTTGTGATTAATTCGGTATATACATTATATACCCATGATATATTCATATATTTAAAGTCAAGTAAAAAAACAACAACAATGAATCAGTTCAGACTGTTTAATTTAGTTGATTAAAAATTGTAGTTCAATACACTGTGAATATATGTTGGTAAATATTGTTTACATTTGGAGACTATGAATGAAATATTAAAGGGATAGTTCACCCAAAAATAAAAATTCTGTCAGTAATTACTTACCATCATGTTGTTTCAACCCCGTAAGACTTTAATTCATCTTCGGAACACAAATTAAGTTATTTTTGATTAAATCTGAGAGCTGTCAAATAGTCCTGGATTGGATACTAAATTTATGTATAATTTAAAGTATTTGTTTTACCATTGTTTTATACCATTGTAAAGTATTTCATTGTAAATATGTGCGATGACACAAAGCTTATGTTGGTTGTTATTGTGATATTCAGTCCCTGGCTGAGCATGAACTCGAGATACCAGAGACCATAAAGATCCAGCAGTTAGTGAAGGACTTGGCCAAGGAGATACGGCTGGTTGAGGTGAGAGTAGCTCTGGCCCGAATTTTCAATGAAAATGTATTGATTTATTTCCTGCTTCTGAATTTTGTGTCTCTTTTTGCAGGATATCTTCCAGCAGAACATCGGCAGGAGTGGAGCACCCTTTGGTGGCTCTCAGGGTCTTCCCTCTCCTCACCCCAAAGCTCCATTGAAAACATCCTTTAATTTTGGCCAACACCCAGGTAAAAAGAAAGGTCCCAAGCTGAAGGATGGATTTGGAGGAGTGGGCATAGGCCCTCCAGGAGCTAAGAAAAAGAGCCAAAAAGGCAAAGAGATAAAAACAGAAGCCGGGGAGCTGGACCTACTCGAGATTCATACTAAACACACGCTCAAGAAGTTCCAGCCAGGGTGCAAAGTCAAAAAGAGCAAGGTAGAATTTCTAAAACATTTATAGTTATTAATCATTATAATGTTTATTACATTACCATTCAAACATTTGAGGTCAGTAAGAATGTTTTGTTTGAAAAAAAGTAATACTTTTATTCAGCAAATATGCATTAAATTGATCAAAAGTGACAGTTAAAGGGATAGTTCACCCAAAAATTAAAATTCTTTCATCATTTACTCACCCCCAAGTTATTCCGAATCTGTATGAATTTCATCAAAAAGACGATATTATGAAGAATATGGATAACCAAACATTCGATGGGCCCCATTGAGTTCCATAGTATGGAAAAAAATGTCCATCAACTGTTTGTTTTCCAACCTTCTTTAAAATATCTTCTTTTGGGTTCAGCCGAAGATAGAAACTCATGCAGGTGTGGAAAACCTTGAGGGTGAGTAACGGATGACAGACTTTTCGTTTTTGGGTGAACTTTAAAAATGATATTTCATGTTCTTTTAAACTATATTCATCAAGATCCTGAAGGAAATTATCAGTTTCCACAAGAATATTAAGCAGCACAACATTGATAAAAATAAATGTTTCTTGAGATTTAAATCAATTTGATAGTGATCATATTGGTTTCTGAAGTAACATATGAAACTGAAGACTGGATCAATACTTTTGAAACAAAAATAGACTTCAAAATATTAAAATGTTTACAAGGAAAACTGTATAATTAGAATTATAATAATATTATTTTTACTGTAATTTGGAAATGCAGCTTTGGTGAGCATAAGACTTCTTTCACAAACATAAAAAAGTACTGATCCCAAACTTTTGAACAGTAGTTTAATAATCGTAATAATACTTTGTATTGCATATATTCTGTCTAATGTAGTATTACATTGGGTTCAAATAAAGTTTTCCTTTTTCCTTTTTAAAAACAGATAAATATTTTATTTTTTGCAGTGTAAGTCATTAGGTCATTTTCTTTTCAGCTTGAGCTGCCCGATGACTGTCTAGATGACTTTGAAGAGAAGATCAACAAGAGCAAGCTCAAGCTCGTGCTGACTAATGGAAAGATACATGGGTAAAACAGTTATCTTCACCCATTTCCCTGACACACAAGTATTTTTAATGTAATGCAATGACACCCTTGTTTTTAATATCTCCTCTTCTTTCTGTCTTAGGAAAAAAGGTCGTGCTGGCAGTGCGAACGGAGCCGGGAGTTCACTTCAACAGTTCCAGCCCCACATGGCTACTTTGTCTGACTTTGATTCTGAAGATGAGCTTCAGATTGATGAAACCCCTCCACCTCGCCGTAGACCATCTCTACCAAGCAAGAAGAAATTAGCTGGTAAAAGATGTCTCCCATTTATTTTTTATGTTTAACTAATGAGAATTAATCACATCAACATCTTGGTACAAACTAATACTTGGCTCAATGGTTTCATTAAGGTCTACCAAGGAAACTACCTCGGGCCAAACCATGCAGCGACCCCCACAGAATCCGTGAGCCAGGAGAAGTGGACTTTGATATTGAGGTATGCAAGTCTCTTTTAGGCAAGCTTTAGATTCATCTCTAGATGTCTGGTTGTCATTGGTTTTGTATCTTGTTGTTAAATAGGAGGATTACACCACAGATGAGGAGATGCTCACAGTGCAAGGTGTGAAAGGTGGAGCAGGTGGGATTTTAGACTTGCTCAAGGCAAGCAAACAGGTGGCGGGTCTCGATTCTGCACTGAGGTAATTCATACGCACACTTCATATGCTGCATGTTGGCCATTATTAGTCTTTATGCCATAGTGAAAGCTGTAGATGTTTGTTTTTTATATTCATTTCTGCTGCTTCTCTTTGTGTTATCAAGCGAGGAAGCACCAGCCTCCCCCAGCACCCGTGATGCTATCCAGGGCATGCTCTCAATGGCCAACCCTCCCTCTTCCTCATCTTCTTCCTCCTCCTCCTCTCCTCTCTCTATCTCCGGAGGAGGTGAGATGATGGGGCTTTTGAAGGAGAAAGGTGGGAGAGTTGGGTGGATAAGTGGAGTAAAGAAGAACGAGAAGAAGTCCACCATTCAGAGGCCAGGGAAACGGCCCATCAAGCGTCCAGCACGGCACCTCAGTGACGAAGAAAGCTTGGATGAACAGGAGACCCTGGGTACCTGTTTTAAAGACTCTGATTATGGTGAGTTCACAGATTCTTGAATATTTACACCAGGGTTGTTAAAATGCGTAACAGAGGAAATACTGCGAACCAGAGTGATTCAGTTTAAAAGATCATTTCTACTCTTCTATAGTGTATCCGTCACTAGAATCTGACGAGGAGGACCACTTAAGCAAGTCCAAAATGAAAAGAAAGAGAAACTGGGATGATACACCCTGGAGTCCTAAAGGTAACAGCGTGAAATGAAAATTTTGTAGCATTTTATTTCTAAACGTTTCTGAACATCATTTCCTCACACGTCTTCAGCCCGTGTGACCCCTACACTGCCCAAGCAGGAGCGACCGGTAAGAGAGGGTGCCAGGGTGGCATCTGTTGAAACTGGGCTGGCAGCTGCTGCTGCCAAACTGGCACAACAGGTGAGCTTCTGTTACAGTTTTTACAGTTATGTTACAGTTAATACAGATATATATATATATACATAAATATAAATTTGTCTTGTTAGCATTTTCAGCATCATTACTTTCAGTCTTCAGTGTTACATGATCCTTTAGAAATAATTCTAATATGCTGATTTGGTGCCCAAGAATAATTTATCATTAATGTTGAAAACCGTTGTGCCACTTAATATTTTTTGGTGGAAGTCATGATTTTTTTTTTCAGGATTCTTTGAATAGAAAGTGCACAGCATTTGAAAGAAAGAACAGCAACGATTGAAATTGTAATCTATTGTTGCTTTTATATCAGGAACAGCAGAAAACCATAACCAAGAGAAGATACACCAAGAAGAAGGTCCCTCAAGAGAAAGTACATTCTGCAGCTGCCCAACTCCAGCGTCAGCCGGACTCTCCACCCGTGTCTCCTCCTCTCCCCTCTGAGCCTCCTGTGGACTGCATAGTTGAAGAGAGGAGAGTGGAGGTGTACTCTGCCAGCCTGCTGGACCACGAGTACACCGCGGGACCAGGTCCGTTCAGCCCTGGGGGTCCAAGAGGAAGTGGTGCCATGGCCCCTGGTGTGTTCCTGACTTCAAGACGCCACTCTCTTTCTCCCCAAAACAGCAGCAGCTACTCCCCCTCTGCCCCCTCACCCGTAGGTCTGGCAACTCCAACATCAACAGGAGCGTGTCAAGGTATCTAGCATTCCAGCACAGTACATTTAACGGTGATATGCTTGGAATTACACTGAAATGTTTTCTCTGTTGCTTTCTCACAGGGAAACGTCCAAAGAAAGGACTTGCCACAGCTAAACAGAGACTGGGAAAGATTCTGAAAATACATCGAAACGGCAAGCTTCTCCTTTAGATTGATATGGAGAAGAGACTGCAGGGAACAATAGAGGTGGAGAACACAAATGAGGATGAGAGGACCTGAATGATAATGGAGTTAAATTATGTGACTGTTTTATGGTTCTGCTTGACTGGTTTTATTTGCTACATCTGGGCGAAAAGTGAAAAACAGTAACTTGCTGTGAGAAAACTCAAGTGAAATCCATTGAGCATGTTTTTTTTAGGATAGAAACTCTATTTGAAAAGCAAATAGAGCTAAACAGACATATACATTTAACAATGGATACCAGTGAGCGATGTCTGTATTGCTAAATTGCTATTTTTTTTCAAGTGCTCCACCTCTAGGATGCATACATGTACACTCCACCTAAACCCTCTTTGATTTATAGTTAAGTTTTAGTTTTAACATTGTATATTTCTAGAAAAAAAAGCTAAATTCTGAGGAGCACTTGATGTTAGATCAAATTGCCTAAGGCCATTGGAAAAAAACAATTAGAACAAAGACTGGTGTATTTGGAAATTTGACATCCCCCCCAAAAAAAAAATTGTCCCATGGAGGAGAGATCTAATTCTTCAGTTATCAGCTCACCCATTCTCAGTGCTATTTGTCCCAGTCTAATCTCCTCCTAAAGCCATGCATATTGTTTGTTTACATGCTTCATTTAGTGTGTGTTCATATCAAATTGTTTTATACCATAGAAGGCAATTTGATACACCATCGTAATTTCTGTAGATGAAGTCCTGTAGTAACGTCTCTTTGCTTGTTAAATAATGTTTTTACCGTAGTTTACTAACTCATTTTTATCAACAAATGTATTTTAGATGTGTATATATATATTTTATATAAGTTTGTCTTGTTTTGTTTGTTTGTTTTCCACTCAGCATGGGCAGTATAATGTCCTGCCACCATTTGGCCATGGTTGTCTTGTTGGACTTTCCATCTATAGTACAGCTCCGAGTTTAAATTGGGTTGAGTTCAGTGGTACACATTTTAGTAATTGTAAAGAACATGGAAAGTGATTTTAGAGCAGTTTTGAGATCTGATGGCTGATTTTTGTAGGTTCAGTGTATATATTTGATGTTTTATTTGATTTTTTTTTTTTTTCTCGAAAGAAATTGCATTGGAATCTTTCTTGACACACCTTGTACAAAATATTCACGTTTGATTAAGTAACAGCATAAGAGTTGTTTAGTCAGTTTTATTTGTATAGAATAATTATGCTGTTATTTTTCATTGATGCTTATGATATTAGCAATGTGATAAAGTTAATGTATTCTACTGCTATGTCAATGTTATTGTTTATTTTATTTTCCCCCCACTTATCAATAATATTGTGTTGTCAATATACTTTAGTTTTGCGTTATATATATATATATATATATATATATATATATATATATATATATAATTTGTTTTTATTTGCAAAATATAACATTTTCTTGTAATTTTAATGTAATGGAAACAATACTTTTTTTAGTCTTCTCCCTTCACAATTATGTCCATAATCAGCACCAAAAATATTGATAAATCAATGGGCCAGTGTAAATATTATTTTACTGTATTTTGTTTTTCCTGAAAATGTCACACATCTTCACCCCGCCGAACTGTCACTATGCCATCCGAATGTGATTAGAAACTTGTTTTAAAGTGGTTTGTAGAAATTAGTATTGAACTTGAAATAACAGAAGACAGTTGTTAGAATATTCTTTTTAAAAAAATTCGAAATTTTTTTCAGATAATTCTGCAATTTAAAAGGAAATTTCTGGAATATTTTGAGTTTTTTGTACATTTGTTTGGTTTGACTACTACTTCACATCATCTCTAAATATACGCTCATATTTTACTAAACATTTGTGCCTTCAGTAATGTCCCAAACATAGTAACCTCTCTTACTGAAACTTCTACTGAGACACTATTCAGGATCTCTAGAAATTGACAGTGAAAAACGGAAATGATGTGAAGAAAGCTGCGCAACAAAGAAAGTGTTCAAAAATCTCAAAATATAAGAGGACTGGCTTTTAAAGATGTTTTTTATTAAAACACATTTAATTAAGTTATTATCTTCTTTATCGTCTTGAATTAATTGTGTGGATTTTAGGATTAAGTTATCCTTTAACCTTTTTCTTGTATGTTGATGTTTATTTTGAACAATTAATGTTGATCATACAGTTCCTCTCAGGGTTTATTTTGTATCTAATATCATTTTGATAGAGCAACAGTAGTGTTAGGAGTAAACATTCAGGACCACTTAAAAACCAAGTCAAATTTCAACCCATTTAATATTTATAATTGGACGTTGTATTTTGCTATTGTCACCACCTTTGGTTTTTGAAACGGCTTGAGCAGTTCTTTCCAAATGACCTCTATTAAAAAGTATTTTTTAAAAATTGTTTGCATATTTTTTTCTTTATAAGCCTATTTTCATCTACAAGTCTCTAACGCGCTTAGTAGGTCAACTCAGCATTTGCTCGCTTCTTTGTTGTGTGCCACTGCCAGTCAGAGCCAGACGTTAAAAATAATGAACCCATAAACGGGAGTCACGTGATTTAAAGCCGCATCTCTGTTGCCATAGTGGTGTCAATGGCGGTCAGCTATTGGCTGATGGCACGTCTCCATCAGCCAGTCAAAATGCGCGCTTTTTACAAACTACTCCGGAAGTCAACACGCTGCTGCTCTGCTGAGCATTTTCCCTGTGAGAGGACTGAGGAGTGTCTAGATGTGGAAAGTCCTGTTGTTTGAAAACAACATAAAAAGCTGCAGTTATTAGATATTGCTAACCCAATTTCCTGGTACGTATGCGTGTGTTAGTAAAATTATATGCCTACCGATTTATTCACATGAATATATAACGACTAACGTTAGGTACGAAGAGCTTGCATGATAGTACTTTGATGTTATCTGATGTTGTAGGCTGCATTGCTATAGCGTTAGTGTTATTTATGATTGAGGTATTCGTTCGTATTTATGAACACGTCTTCGTTAAGGAACATTTATTATTATTAATATTATTATTAATCTCAAGATCCGCCTTTTTACAGGCACTGAACCCTGTCGAGATGGCGTCCTCTAACCCTCTGCGACCCCATAACAGAAGTCAGCAGGATCAACCAGGGTAAGTGAGCTGATCATTCACTCAACGAATATTTAATATCAGCTTTCTCCCCCTCAAGAACCATACATTTAAATGTCACTTCCTTAATTAATTATTTGACGGAATATTTCAGAATAACCTACATTTTTTAATGCTATTTTTGTTTTTGTAAAAGAAAGAAAGTTTAACAGTTTTACATTTATGTCTTTAATCCATTTAGCAAGTAATTTTATAATTATATGGGTGGATCTTTCTACGGTTGTCAAGAAATATCAGTGTTATTTTAGTATCTTTGAGATACCATACCATTTTTATTCATATTCAGCACATGAGCACAATTAAGCCCTCAATTTTCATTACTATAATGGTTCGTGTACTGTCTTTATCATTATTTTATTTTAATGATGATTCAATATTCTTTTTTTGTAAATTCAAACCAAATTCAATTACTGAAAAAACCCCATTAAATTATCAAAACTGAATAAACTTTTTCTTTTTTCATTTTTTGGAATTAGTTTTGTAAATTCAAACCAAATTCAATTACTGAAAAAAAAACCCCATTAAATTATCAAAACTGAATAAACTTTTATTTTACAGTGATGCTGTTTTATTAATATCTGATCCATTATATTCAATGCAATTAGGACCTTGATGAATAAGGATATGAAGACTAAGATCAGTGCTTCCTCCTTTAAAAGAGGATCTGAGAATCTTGACCCTAATGCTTCTGCTGAAACTGGAAAAGGAGTAAATAAACTGAAAGGTGTCAGCAGGCTTCCAGTCCTCGCCAAATCTCTGCAGCCAGCCCTAAGTGAGCTCTCCCAAAATCCCAGTCTCAACAGATGGGAACAGAGGCCTCTTATGGTAAGGACAAGCGTTTCTGGTCATTACACAAATCTGAAATAAATTACAATGTCTACCAAGCAATTTTAAATGAATAATTTACCTGAAAAAATAAAAAATCGGACCACATAAGTATTATTTATGTATTTATTACAACAATCTTAAATTAAAAAATATTAGATAAGTTTGTGCTTTTTATTCATTTATATATTTTTATATATGGCTTTATTTTAGTTTAGTTTTAGTAATTTTAGTACTTCTACTTATTTCAGTTGAAAGTTTTATATTTTTCATCTAATATAGTATATTTGATCTTATTTCAGCTTTATTTTAATTACTGGAAACGTTTTTAACTGCTACAGTTTATCATCAATAACAACACTGCTACATGTATAATGATTACTTTTTTTTTTTTTTTTGTCCCTAGGGTAAAATGCAGAAAAAAAGGGCCTGCACCAAACCCATTCCTTTCAATCTGTCCCAGTCACGCTCACGCAGTCAGAGAAACACAGACATTCCTCAAGAAAAAGCACCCCTGACGCATTCTGCCCAACTAACACCTGTGGCAAAAGTGAGGAACTTAAATCCAAGTGGCAAAACTGAAACTCAGAGCCATAAGGCTACTACACCAGGTATCCTCAGGAATCCAGCAAACAAGTCACAGCGATTGCAGCCTGGTAGTCATGTAGAATATGTTGGATTAAATAAAAACTCCACTGATGTTCACCCACCTTCACAAGAATCCAGATTCTGCAGTCACACTGATTTAAGTTCACGTTTAGGTAGCATCACTCTTGTACAATCTAAGCTTGCTGAAGACTTAAGTTGGAGTCATTTATGTAAAACTCCACTTGTTAAAGATGATGTTAATTCTGATAATCAAGCACCAAAGGACAAGTACTGTTTCCAAACTGTCCCTTCAACTACACAAAGCCATGTAAGCACTGAAGGTGAGTGGCTTGCTATCTGATCTTTTCTTGTTGTGTCAATTCAATGTTCAAATTGTCTTAAGTGTTCATGGTTCTTTGTTTGATTTATTCATTGGTTATTTATCATTGATGTATGTGCATGTGAGTACAGGATCATCATCAAATCTTCCATCAGCTGTACGCAATGTCCTTCCATGTGAGGGATCGAGTGCTGTTGGAGCACAATGCATGATGCTGCGTTTATCCACCTGCCCCCCTGGACTGGGAACCTCCATTCATGTGGTTAGAAATTGTAGAAAAGCCCCGTAATGAAACCAAATTGTTTGCTGACCCTTGATAAGGATCATGCCCGTTGTTTTTCACTTTTCAGTCTAGTATGATGATGTAATGGTAATTATTTTGCTCCAGATAGCATTATGGTGTTCTGTTTGTCTGTATAGTTGGTACTTAAGTCTTTTTTTCTTTCTTTTTTTTAAGCCTCAAAGAGTTGTGAACAAGAGTCATCATGGTGTTGATGGCACTGCAGGTTAGTTCACCTTTAAAGACTTTTGCCTCCGGTTTCACAGACAAGGCTAAAGTCCAAGGCCTAATTTCTTAACCCTGTTTGTGAAACCAGGCCCTACTTTTCTCACCGTACAGAGAGGGTGAGCTTTTTATTTTCCTTTCATTTCAAGACAAAGCTGGGACGTTTTCCCCGGACCCATCGGCACTACGTAGTATTCTACAGAGTGATGGAATGAGACTGGAGGAGCATGTTGGAGCAACAACCAGAGTATCAGTCTGTCCCACTGGCAGAGGAACTTCTATTTATTCAGTGAGTCCAGTCCAGTGTAATGTCATTCACACAGTGATTATGATATTTTACTTCTAAATGGTCCATTTAGGCAGAATATGTTGTGTGTGAAATAGACATGAACATGTTCACTTTAGGCTCAACGAGTACCTGTCAAAAAGACTAAAAAAGAAGCTCCAGCAGAGGCCAAAAGCACTACAGGTATGTATTTTTGTTCATCATTGTGATCTTAGCAGGACTATTTAACCTGATACACTGGGATTCAACATTTTGGCATCAGTATTTTGTAAATGTTTTTGAAGTCTCATGCACATCAAGGCTGCAGTTATTTGATCGAATACAGTGATACAGTAAAACGGAAATGTTATGAAATGTTACAAGTAAATTAATTGTAATATGTAATTTATTCCTCTATTGGCAGAGCTGTATTTTCAGCATCATTACTCCAGTCTTTAGTGTCGTGTGATCCTTCAGAAATCAGTCTAATTTGCTGAACATATTTCTTATCAATGTTAAATATGCTTATTATAGATATTCATTCTAATCTTTGATCAAAATATCAGCATTTATTTAGAAATCTTTTGTAACATTATAAATGCATTTACTGTCACTTTTGATCAATTATTTCACTCCATAATTAAAATTTCTTAATAATGTATTCACACCCATGTCATCCAAGATGTTAAGGGTCTTATCTAGCGAAACAAATGCTTGTCTTGCACTACCTCTGGATGCGCATCCATGACTGCACGCATTACATAATCACATTAGAAAGGTCATGCGTTACATTGGCGGGAAAAACTCCAACTTCAAAATTTGTCCGATAACCTTTTTGTTGTAAATGGCGTTTGACTTAGTCTTTGCACATTTGCTTTGTAAATACTGTGTTGATGCTTATATAAATATTACAGAACTTTTATTATTCAGCTCTTTTCATCCCATAAGGTTGATTTGGATGTCATATGATCCTTTAGGAAGTGCTGTGTCCTTCTCCCCTGACCCTGCAGCCCTGTGTAGTATTCTACAGAATGAAGGTGTGAGGCCTGTTGGAGCAACACCCAGGGTTTCAACCTGTCCCACTGGCAGAGGAACCTCCATTTATTCTGTGAGTCTGTTCAGAGTGATTCAACTTTCAGTTTTGTGCTAAAATTTTGCATTTTTACTAATGGAACTTTATCTCAGGCCCAGAGAGTCCCAGTGAAGAAGAATAAACCAGAAGCAACACCAGCAGCATCTCATTGTAAGTATCACTAGCTATGTTTCCATCCACCTTTTTTTTTTTTCATGCTCATTTTGGGGAATCGCATTAAAAAAGCTGGATGGAAATGCCAAGATGTGTTTAAAGTTTAAACTACAATGGAAGCGCATTTTCTGAACAAAAAACTCACATGACTTTGCCTCAATGGTGGATGTGATTAGATAACTGGAATTCAAATTTCATTCCACAGCACCTCAAATGTGGTTTGATCATTCTGAAATGCCTGAGCCAAAGTCTGTTGGATCAATTGACTTCCAGAAGGGTCTCGCGTGATTGCATCCAATCGTGAGATAACATGACAGCGTTTATTGTGTTTTGTCTGTGCGCTCTGAGACAGAAGTCATTTATTTTAAACACGTGGAATGGAGACTACTTGATACAGAAATTTTTTTTTTTTATGTGATATTTCAATTTTGCGCATACGATTCGCAAATTTGGATGAAACATAATTAATCTCATGTGCTCCTTCTCCTTCAACATCATGCTTTCATCCCTATGTCACTATTTCTCTGTTGTGATGCAGGTGCAGTCAGAACACCGGTGATGAAATGGACACCGCAGCGGGTTGCAAACACCAAAACACAGTCAATGGTGAGTGTTCTCTTTGGTTTATATTTTTTATTTTGAAACTATTTGTATCCCAGGCTAATGTTTACTGTTTCTATGTACAGAGGAAGCTCTGTACCAGCCAAAAGATGTCCAGTTTAAGAGGCTCTCCAGGTTTGCGTGGAGCCCACGACCCCAGCACTGGACTCTTGATGTGCCATGAGGTAAAACAAGCCCATGTCACAAAAGCTTTGTCGTTTACTTGATCTTAATGATAGAATACCAGGTTAACACTGGGTGTTGATTGTGTTGTAGGGGGAGGATGTTGTTCAGAGGTTATTTGAAGACCATGGGCAGACCGACGATGACCGGATTGGCCAAAATGACGTTACTTCGCAGCAATTACTGAAAAGTCATCAAACTGTATGATTGCTTTAACTGTAAAACGTTAATTAATGCATCACTGGTCAATTTTTTTTTTTTTGATGGTTTAAATTAAAAGTGATCTCACATTGTCTTTTCCTCATTCAGGCTGAAGCTCAGTCAAGAATGAAAGAAAATTCAGATTCAAATCATTGCCACACTGAGAACATAGGCAAGAAAACAGCCCCGCCGTTCATACAAGCTGCACACAGAGGGTCGGTCATTGTTTTCTCATCAAGCCAAAGACTTGTACCAGACCGGTCTCAGGATACTCTGAAGACCACTGGAGCAGACGTCCTTTTGCAGCTCTGTGTAGACCGGCCAACATCTCATAATGCACTACCACTGCTATCAGACCAAAGAGATGGATCACAGATCAATCCTAGCTTAGACCTGGCTAAACAAAGCCAATCAAACGGTAACCAAAGTGAAACTAAAATCAACCTTTTTATCTTTTCTTCCACACAGTGGTATAAATGACCATATCAGTCCAAATGTTGTAATTAATGATGCTTAAGCAGACATCCTAAAGACATTTAAGCGTTTGTAGTAGTGTGTACAGCATTAAATGTGTCCTGATATGTTGGTAATGTGTATCCATCTGTTTGTAGCTCCCACCGTTGCACACTCTACCGCTGTGTCTGCTCTGCGGCGGCGTCATACGCCTCTGGAGGAGAAGATTCTGGATGAGGAATGTGCTACGTACACCTCTCGCCTGCTGTCCTGCCCACTGCAGCCCCGCTGTGGCAACCCGGTGGCCACCACACTTCTGTTTAAAGACTGTACTGTGAGTGATTGGTCTGTTCTGAATTGTGCACAATAAACTAAGCTGGTTGTCAATTTGAATAGCTGTTGATGCATCTTGTTATTTCTGTCCTCTCTTCAGAGTTTTTTACCCATTGGCCTGTCCTCACCGGTACATTTGAATCCAGTCCCTTCTGGTTCCTCAGTCAGAGCATAAAGGCAGATTTCCCACAGCATATTTCTTGAGTAGGTCTGTGTAAAGTTATGTAATACTTCTGAAACAGTATTTCGAGTTGCACTTTTGAAATGGCATGTTGTCATACAGGTAGATGTAACTGGATACAGATTCCACAAGCAGCAAGTCTTGGACCGATATAATGTTTGATGGGATTCACTGTTGACAGCACTTGCATAATTTTTACACTGAACTTGTCACTGACTAGAAACACTATGTGCTTTCAGCTTGTCTCTTGTTTAAAGTGTATAATAAATCTATATATATAAACACAAAGTTTTACTTTTTTTTTTTTTTTTTTTTGATTTGTTCAATCATTAGTTTTTTCCTGAATTGAATTGAATGATATTATACGTATATTAGGGCTGGGCGACAATCCAAAATAAAAGTTTTTATATTTAAATAATATATGTGTGTGTAATTATTTTGTATATATAAATACACACACATGCATGTATATATTTAAGAAAAATGTGTTATTAATATATCAAATATCTATATTATGTTTAAATATAAAATATATATACATGTGTGTGTGTATTTATATATACAAAATAATAATACACACTACACACACATATATTATGTAAACACAAACTTTTATTTTGATGTGATTGTATATTATATATTGCCCAGCCCTAATAAATATATATATATATATATATATATACACTCATCTAAAGGATAGGAATGCGTTATCTAATCAACCATCACATGGTAGTTGCTGTGCAACTTGCTGTGCAACGGCAGTCCTGTGAGCGAAATACCTTGTTGATGCTAGAGGTCAGAGGAGAATGGGCCGACTGATTCAAGCTGATAGAAGAGCAACTTTGACTTAAATAACCACTCGTTACAACCGAGGTATGCAGCATTATAGTAGACACTGCAGTCGCTTAGACGCCATGCTGCTCCAGCATATCAACAATAGCGAATTATGATGACCGCTTGCTCAGGGCGAGGATGTGTTGAAACGCTGGTGTCAATCAACAATCGTATCAACAATCAAAGGGGTTTCCTTTTTTTTGACGTCACAAAAACGAACGAAGCGGTTACCTAACATAACCTCGGTTCTCTGTAGATGAGGGAACGAGTATTGCGTAAGTTTAGCTTACGCTACAGAAAAGATTCATCTTATCGAGATATTGATGCCAAAACATTATCTTTGTATTCATTGTCAAGCAGTGCAGCAGCTAGCAGACCTAGAGAAGCCTGCTCATTGGCTGCCCTGCATCAACTGCAGCAGCCTACCAGTGAGCCCGACGTGACGTCACGTCTAATGAAGTGCGCTCGCGCCCTCAACAAGCAGGAGGTCTCTGCAGAACAACAAAAGGCGTTCCTCAATTTTGGGGCGGGGTAGGCTTCGTAAGTTTAGCTTATGCTACGGGAGCCCTTTGTCAACGCCGTGCGTGCCAGCATCCACTTCAGTATTCACTTTACTGATTGGCTTCATCACTGTCTCCTTAGGAACTTAGGTTAAGGCTAATAACCTTAGGTCCAGGTTATAAAATCTGACAAAGGTGGACGTGGAGGCCCAGCCCACCACCACACATTTGCCATGAATAGAAATTCCGCTGGACCATGGCCACGAAGAGAGGCCATGCCTCTGGTGGAATGAGCCCTGACGCTCAAAGGGCATTGCAGACCTTTTGACGCATAAGCAGCAGCAATAGCGTCCACTATCCATCTAGGTAGGCTCTGTTTCGAGGCGGCTAGTCCTTTGGTGCACCCTCTGAACAAACCAAAAAGCTGCTCTCAACAAACCAAAAATTAACAACGCCCTCACTATTTCTTTTTCAACAGTGGCGGCGGCTTCTCAAGATCCAGTGATGCAGTGTGCTTTGCTGAAGAGATGAAAATCAGAGATTCAGCCTCCGAGCCCTGCTTATATACGCTAAGCCACACCCATTCTGGCGGGCTAGGACATGTTGAGGGCACAAGCGCCCTTCATTGGACGTGACGTCACGTTGGTCTTACTGGTAGGCTGCTGCAGTTGCCGCAGGGCAGCCAATGAGCACACTAGACAGCCTGCTCTAGGTCTTCTAGCTGCTGCACTGCGTTGACAATGAATACAAAATTATGGATAATTTTTGGCTTCAATATCTCAAAAAGATGAAACTTTCCCGTAGCGTAAGCTAAACTTACGCAATACGAGAGAATCGACGAGAGAACGGCTCAATTTGAGGCAGGGGAAAACATATAAGGAGATTAATACAAAAAGATGGGATGGATTTTTATCATAATATGATGGATGTGTACAGCTACTGTCAACACACATTTCAGTACAATCAACTTGTAAAAGTGTATGTACCATGAAATGACCCCTTTAAGGATATTATTTTGTTATTTTGAAAGATCTAGATTAAAATAAAAACATTATACATTATGTTATTTCTTTTACATTAAAAATGATGTAAAGTCTTGGTTTTAGTCAAAAAGTAATAAACTATTATAAATAAATTATTATTAAAAAAAATAAATCAAATAAAACAAAATTAAGACTATCTAACATTGAGACATGGTAAACTTGATAATAATTTTATTGAGCATGTAACCTTTGCTTTGTAATTCAAGATGATACTTGATATTTAGCTGAATCAGGGGGTGTGTGACTGCGACATTTGTGTTTGTGAAATGAAATCCAGGGGGTGGGCACAACTTACTGGAACACTGTCCTATAAAACCCTTCCTACTGGAGCCCCTGAATTGAGAGACGGTGCAAGCAGACGGTGGAAGCCTCCTTTTCCAATTCCCATTGCCACCAATTTCTGGAATTCCTGAACCATGTCAAACATAAACACAGCTGGGGACCAGACAAAGATGGGGGTCGGACGGTCCATTGCTGTTCTGACGTCAGGTGGTGATGCCCAGGGTAAGTATTGATCTGCCTCTTAGATATTTTGATAGTTCATGTTTCCAAGAGGGTGGTAAAAGAAAACATTCCTGTGTGGATAATTAGATCACTTACTTTTGGATTTTGGACTTACTTTACAATACTTTTGGTGCAATTTTTGGACTATTCTTATACCTAATGTAAAAGAGGTTTTCCCCCCTCTGATCAGGTATGATAAAGTTATAACAATTTTAATAGACCTTTTCTATGCATATATAATCTATGGAGAGGAATTGAATATAACAAGAATTGCTCTGAATTTTACAAATGCCATAAAAATAATTTACAATACAGTTAAAACATGTTCTGAAGCAGAGCAAAAGCACAAAATGTACTAAAAAAAACAAATCTTCCGTAGTTTTTTGATTTGCTAAAGTCTGGTCCATTAATGTCTTGTAGCCTTTAGCTTTAGCCTGTAGCTCTTAGTACCCTGTCTACCTATTTCCATAATTGAAGGCTAAATTTATCTCCAGTGACCTTCTTCTGAAATGACTTGGTGTTATGGAGAGTAGCAGGCTTTTCCACAGCTGCTCACTGTTAAAACTGACACTGAGTGATGTTTTTTTTTACACAACACAATCTAAAACACTTTGAGCTTTACTGTTGAGTTCACAGAATTAAGTTATCTCAGACTCTTACATAATTCCTCAACCTGTGGAATGAAATGTCATGAGGAATCTCTCTTTACTTTCCCTGTGGCCATGAAGCTTCTTGTATTTTTACAGTTAAAGAAATGATTATGAGATGAGAACACACTAGAGGTTTTCTTGTCTATTGCAGGGATGAATGCAGCCGTGAGGGCCACTGTCAGGGTTGGTCTTTACACTGGAGCCAAAGTCTTCTTTGTCCATGAGGTATATTGAACTTCATAAGAATAAAAACAAAAGTATAGATGCCAATCATTTAACAATGTTGTTACATTTCATGTCTGTTCACTGTTTGTAGGGCTACCAGGGATTGGTTGACGGAGGGGATCACATCCGTCCCGCTACATGGGAGAGTGTGTCCATGATGCTACAGCTGGTGAGCCTGTACTTTCAGATGACATAATACAACATCACTCATTTGCTAAATTAAAAAAAAATATGCTGAAAGAATAATATACTCATTAAAGATGACAATGGTGTTGGTCATTGATGGTGACAACATCCAAATTGAGTTTTTCTTTCATTTGCACTATTCTTTATGTAGTGTCCTAATCGTCTGAATTCTTTCTGTGTGTCTGAAGGGTGGCACAGTCATTGGCAGTGCCCGCTGTATGGATTTCCAGACTAGGGATGGGCGTTTGAAGGCTGCCTGCAATCTTGTCAAGCTGGGCATCACTAATCTCTGTGTAATTGGTGGCGATGGCAGTTTGACCGGTGCCAACATATTTCGTACTGAGTGGAATGACTTGCTGAAAGATCTAATCAGCAAAGGTAAAGAGCGATCTGTGCTGAAGCTACTATTAAAATAATTCATTGAAACACATTAAGTCGTGTAAACATAACCTGTGTACATTTGTTTTATTGCTTAAAGGCTGGAATCCCTAATTGTGATTATACTGCATTGTCCCTCTGCACACAGGTAAGATCACCAAGGAAGAGGCCAAGGCTTCATCTCATCTGAATATTGTTGGTATGGTCGGCTCTATCGACAATGACTTCTGCGGAACGGACATGACCATCGGCACAGACTCTGCCCTGCATCGCATCATTGAGGTGGTGGACAGTATCACCACAACAGCACAAAGGTCACAAATATGTGTAATTGATCAAATATCAGCAATCACTGTTTTTTTTTTGTTCAGACATTTGTGGCTAAATTGTGATTTTGAAATCTGCTCTCACCCACAGCCACCAACGTGCTTTCATCCTGGAGGTCATGGGAAGACACTGTGGGTAAGAGTGTGCTTGTGTATGTGTGTTTGCTTACACACTGAAGTCAGCTTATGTGTGCAACAGACGCTCTAACTAAGACCCAAACCTAGAGCCAATCCTGACCCCCTTACACCCAGATCAAGATGCAGGAATCCCACATTTAATTGTGTGTGTGTGTGTGTGTGTGTGTGTTTCAGTTACTTGGCTCTAGTTGCTGCTCTTGCATGTGGTGCTGACTGGGTGTTTATTCCTGAGATGCCCCCAGATGACGGGTGGGAGGAGCACTTGTGCAGAAGACTTACTGAGGTACAAAGCAATAGACAAGACACACACATACAAAAAAATTATATTAATAAAAACACACACAAAAATTATTTATTTTTTAGTCAAACATCCTTGACATATTTAACAATTTGGTATTGTTTCGACTACTTAATGTTTTTGAAAAAAAAAATGTTTAAGCTCACCAAGACTGCATTTATTTAATAATAAAAACTGTAATATTGTGAAATATTATTACAATTTAAAAGAACTCTTTTGTATTTTAAAATATTTTAAAAGTCATTTATCCCTGTGATGTCAAAGCAGAATTTCAGCATCATTACTCCAGTCTTCAGTCAGTGTCACATGATCCTTCAGAAATCATTCTTATATGCTGATTTGGTGTTCAAGAAAGAAAAATCTTATTATTACCCATGTTAAAAACAGTTGCTGCTTAATATTTTGTGGAAACTGTCATATTTTTTTTCAGGATTAATGGATTATTCAGGATTATTTAATGACTAGAATGTTTATATTTGAAATATTTTTTAAAAATTATTATTATTATTTAAATGTCTTTACTGTCACCTTTGGTACATTTAATGCTTCCTTACCGAATAAAATTATTCATTTCTTTAAAAGAAATTGTACTGACCATGAACCTTTGAACGGTATAGTGTCTACTGGAAAAGCAAAACTGAAAAAGTTTATTTTTGTCTTTTGGAAATAGCTTTTTTTATGTTTTAAGCATAAATCTAACTAAATGTTGTAAGCATTATAGTTAAATCAAGATAAAAACCTTTTTTTTTCTCTGTAGGGCATTAAAAATAGTTTAATTTAAGATTTTCTTACAATATCTATCATTATCCTGTTACATGTTACATAAAACACAGCACTGATAATAATAAAAGACTTTACATACAGACTTAAGGGGACTTTGCATTGATTAAGAATTGTATCTCTCCTCAAACAGACCAGAAATGCAGGTTCTCGTCTAAATGTGATCATTGTGGCTGAGGGAGCACTCAATAAAAAAGGGGAGCCAATCACCTGTGACCAGCTGAAAGATGTAACTTAATTCCTTAACTTACTAGTGATGTAACTGCTGTCTATAAGTGCACTTTGATTATGTTTTTCTCTTCTCATACAGCTGGTGTCAAAGAGGCTGGGCTTTGATACTCGTGCCACTATCCTTGGACATGTGCAGAGAGGTGGCACCCCCTCAGCTTTTGACAGGGTGCTAGTGAGTCCCTCCCTCTTCACGCCTTCACATTATCAATTTTCGCTTTATATATTCCCCCCTTTTTATTTCATATGAGTTTAAATGCACATGTTTGTGGTATATCAGGGCAGTAGGATGGGTGTGGAGGCTGTAATGGCTCTGCTTGAAGCCACTCCAGAAACTCCTGCCTGTGTGGTCAGTCTCTCTGGAAACCTGGCTGTCAGACTCCCCCTAATGGAGTGTGTGCAAGTGGTGTGTATATGCATACATTTTTAAATATATATCTAATAATTTCATGACCTTTTACTTGAAATTAGGTCAGATTTCTAAAAAAAAAAAATTGTTTAATTGTCAAATTCTTTCTAGTAATGTTTATGAACTGTTTAATTCGTACAAAGTAATTAAAATGTAAAAGGAATTCAAACAAAATGAGTGCATTATAGAACCTTTTCTTCTAAATAGAGTGTATAGATTTTTTTTTCTTCAAAATATAGACCAAGGATGTCACTGTTGCAATGAAAGAGGGTCGATTTGACGATGCTATAAAACTCAGGGGAAGGTATGATCAGAAATGTCTCTTTTGCTCTCTTGTTTTATTATTATTATTATTAGTAGTAGTAGTAGTAGCATTGTGAACTTGTATTGTGTTAGTATTCAGTGATTGGTTTGCAGGAGTTTTGAGAATAACTGGAACACGTATAAACTCTTAGCCCACGTGCGCCCCCCGGAGACAAAGGTGAGGAGATTCATTAATTTATTCTCACTTCTTATCTTTTTATTCTCGTTTTTAATCATGTGTTTCTTCTTTCGGTTCACCAGAATGGCATTAATGTGGCTATTTTAAACGTGGGTGCTCCCTGCGCTGGCATGAATGCAGCAGTACGTGCAGCCGTCAGGATCGGACTCATCAAGGGTCACAACATGCTGGCGGTTCATGATGGCTTTGAGGGTCTGGCTCAGGAAAAGGTAAGCAACATCAACCAATCGAGCAGTGTTTCAAAGTTTGGGATTGTTAAACAAATTTTTCAATGGTTTTTAAAAATGTCTCTTATTCCGACCAGAGCTGCTTAATTGATCAAATATACAGTTCAAACTATATATGATGGTATAACAATATATAAGATAATTTAACAATACTACAATAAAACAACTGTTTTCTATTTTCTATTAAAAATGTTATTTATTCCTGTGATGTCAAAGCTAAATATTCAGCAACATTACTCCAGTGTCTCATGATTCTTTATAGGAATACTTAGAATATTAGGATACTTTTAGGAATAGAAAAGCCATTTTGAACAATTAAATGTGTCCATGTTGAATAATAGTAGTGATTTCTTTTTTAATCTTGGAATCCATTGTAAGGGTTTTAAAAAGCCATTGTCGTGTTGTCATATTCTGTTTAACATAATGTTTAGATTGAGCCCATCACTTGGAACACTGTTGGAGACTGGACAGGGAAAGGTGGATCTGATTTGGGAACCAAAAGGTACTGATCACTTAGATTATTTTTCACTTTACATCATTTATAGTTCTGCAATACTTGAAAGTATTTCAGTATTTTTCTGTTAATCCAGAGTGTTACCTGGAAAGTACATGGAGGAAATCAGTTTGAATATTGCCAAGTACAATATTCACGCTTTGATCATCATTGGAGGTTTCGAGGCAAGTGATGAAATATGTCCATCTCCTATTCTGTCCAGATTTTGATTATAGGCCATATTAGGGTTAGGGTTATTTATTACTCACCCTCATGTCAGTCCTAAGCTTTTCGTTCAGCTTCCGACCACAAATTAAGATACATAAATTCCTCAGATATTGTTAAAAACTATCTTCATTTGTGTTCTAAAGATAACGCCATGAGGGTGAATAATTCATGACAGAATTTTTGGGTAACTATCCCTTTAAAACTGCAATCTTCACGTTCCCGTTTTCAGGCATTTTCGGGTGGACTAGAGATGGTTCAAGGCAGAGAAAAGTATGAAGAGCTGTGTATTCCCATGGTGATCATTCCTGCTACTGTATCTAACAATGTGCCTGGCTCAGACTTCAGCATCGGAGCCGACACCGCCCTTAACACCATTACCATGGTACAGCACACACACTGTCTACATTTTATGGATGCAATGTACAGTATACATCAGTACCATATTGATTATCAGCCAATTTTTTAATTTGTTTGTTCATTTTTTTTAAACATATATTTAGTTATATTTATTTATTTAAATATTTTGCTTTTACTTAAATGCAATCTTTAGCAAATCTCCAAATGAATATATTTACATAATGTAAATTATAAGGCTGTGATGCCTGAATGGACTTGCATTTAATATAACACATTATATGGCAAGACACTACAGGCAAAACAATTGGGTCTTTTTTGTGTGCACTGATCAATTTTGAGAATTTGGGCTTTCTTTCAGACTAGTGGAAAGAAAACACTTAAAATATACAATTAAGTGTTTATTTTACTACACTATCTATATGCGTTTTTATTTTCAATGACAAAACAGGGTCGTTTTCTTAAACTGAGTTTTTTCTCATGCACTTCAGTAGCATTTACATAGAAATCAAACTGTAAAGTTTGTTGTATCAATAATCTGAAGGTTTTTACCAAGGGATTTGTTAATATATCGTTCACCTGATATATTTGTATCATTGTAATTCCTAAAAACATGTCTGTTCACAGCTTTCTTGAGTGATAAAAAGAGATATCCAAAATCTCCTCTGTAAAAACCCTTAAATCTAATATGTCAACAAAATTAAACACATTTTAACCTGGTTTTATCCAATGTTTAGATTTCAGTTCTGGATATTTATGCAAAAGTATGCCTCATTTGCATATTTAATCGACATTTAAAGGCATACTCCACCTCCATATCCCTTAAAGAAAACTTTTAAAACAATTGTCCTAATGTACTGTGATCAATCTACTATGGTGATATCTATTAGTTAAATATTCACCCAATTCACCTGAGGTGTCTTGCCTGAAGCGTTTTATTTTTGATTTATTAAAACAAAATGATAATTTATTGGCTATTGAACTTAACATGTAAAATAATGATCGCCTTATTAGTTTCAGCCAGAAGTGTAATACTAGTGCATCCACAGTATATGTTTATTCTGTATTGTTCTCACATGGGACGTCTGTAGACCTGTGACAGGATCAAGCAGTCGGCAGCAGGAACCAAGCGCCGTGTGTTCATCATCGAGACTATGGGAGGATACTGCGGCTACCTGGCCACCATGTCTGGTCTCTCTGCAGGTGCTGATGCTGCTTATATATATGAGGAGAAATTTGGCATCCGTGACTTAGAGGTAAACAAGCAACTCGGAAAAAATGGCAAAGAAAATTGGTAACGCTTCCTTTTACAGTCCAGTTACCCATATAAATACTATGTACTTATTTTAGTAACTACAATTACTGGGTAATAACTAGTACTAACCCTGAACCTACCCCTAAACCTACCCCTGTTCCATGTACTTACCTTAAATTAGCCAGTACTTTCTAGGTAAGTACACTGTAAGTACACTGTAAGTACTGTACTGTAAAAGGAAGCGTTACCAGAAACTTAACTTAATCAAATCACTCAAAACGGAACTGTTCAGTTTGAATATCTCAGAATATCTTGAATATTCAGTATTGAATATCCAAATAATTAATGTTTACAGACAAATGTGGAACATCTTGTTGAGAAGATGAAGACCACTGTTAAGAGAGGCCTAATTCTCAGGTTTGTGTCATTCAGTATTCGTAATATTTTAGTTTGTTTTTACCTTTGAGGTGAGATTTCTTAAAATAATAACTAAAAATAGCATATTTAGCATGCATCGGTCACTTCAGCAAATAATAGTACAACATAAATTGTCAAAATAAACCTTCTACATGTCTTGTAGAAATGAAAACTGCAATTCCAATTACACCACTGATTTCATCTTCAACCTGTATTCAGAGGAGGGAAAGGGTGTTTTTGACTGCCGTAAGAATGTCCTCGGCCATATGCAGCAGGTTAGATGTCATAAGCCCTGTTTATTTTAATACCTATTAAGAATGCACATTTATTGCAGTTGTTTTTTAAGTATTTTGTCCCACATTCATTCTTTTTATAGGGTGGCACTCCGACACCTTTTGACAGAAACTTTGCTACCAAGATGGGTGCTAAGGCTGTTCTCTGGCTGACTGAAAAATTAAAGGATTGTTACAGACATGGTGAGAAAAAATGCAGTCTGATATTTCCTTATATTTGCTGTTGTCCATGGCAAAACTATAAATCAGTCTGCTGGAAACCACTACATTCATGATGCTTGTATCACATCGCTCTCTTGTTTCATACAAATGCACTATTAATATTGTTGTAAAATTGTTGCAATTGTTGTTTTTGTTGATTTGGCCAATCTTTTTGTACAGTTGAATGGACTAACTATGGTTTTTGCTTTATTTTTGGTCCGATGAATGCAGCATTAGTGAGCATAGGATTCTAAAATGATTTCTTCTCAAATCAATATTTCATGTCCATGTATGTATTTATTTGGTCAGAAGCCATGTTATAATGTTCAGTCAGTCAGTTGCAAAGTATTCAATTATTATTTAATATTTTGTGACAATGACCGGCTGGCTGTACATTATCCCTTTAAATAAAAAATGTGTTTCTGATTTGACTGTACAGGGCGAATCTTTGCTAACACCCCAGACTCTGCGTGCGTGTTGGGCATGAGGAAGAGAGGACATGTGTTACAGCCTCTGGTTGAATTGAAAGAACAGACAGATTTCGAGTAAGAATCTTCCTTCATCACATGCATTTAAATACATATCATTCTGAAGTTTGTGACCCCTTAATTAATTTCTTATCTCTTTTGCTCAGACACCGTATTCCCAAAAGCCAGTGGTGGATGAAGTTGAGGCCTATTATGAAGATCTTAGCCAAGTACAAGATTAGTCTGGACACCTCTGAACATGCTAGTATAGAGCATGTCATAAGCACGAAGCCTCCAGTGCACATGACCCTCACAAAGTAATCATAAGCAAAAATGAGGACAGACAGATGTGACTGACTACACAGAGCATTTTAACAATCGTGTGATCATGAATTAATGTATCTTCTTCTTCTGTCTGTGTATTATTCTTTCATTTTGTTTGTATTTATGCTAATACTGTGTTGCAATATGCAAAATAAAATACTCTTATAATCATATACCCTTGGTTTTCTTTTATATATATATTTTGATTGAGGAAGGGATTTAAATGTCAATATACCAACAGCATTTTGTAACATGCACTTTTCTAGTAACCTTCAATGGTTATACAAACAAACATGCAAACCAAAATGTATATGTATATATGTAATATAAGTATAAACAACTAAATCCATAACATACTATTTCATCTGATACCAAAAGTGTCTAAAGAAGTATATAGTGTAAATTTAAACTTTGGAGACTCCTATTCAACAAATAAACTTTCCCACAAGTCTCCAGTTAAAGAACTATGTTCACCACCAGATATCAGTCATGAATAGATTATCTTTGATCTGCTTTATTACATCAGTACGTTTATTAATTTTCATCCTCAGATTATAACAATAATGGTAAAATGCTCGTTTACACTATTAAACTTTAGGCCTACAATTTGTTTCTGATTGAAGAGCCTTTGATTGATTACTAGTGTCTGCCTGTTAAAGCACCTCTTTATTTTGATGGGAAGCAGCAAGAATGTCTATCAATATATCTGAATAAAATTATATAAAAGAATTCAACAAGAAAAAGTGGGACTGTTGTGAAATTAAACTTTTATTAAGGAAAATACTTTTATTTTGGCAGAGAACCTAAAGTCAGCCATTGCTCCAACCGGAAGCTGAGCAGATCAGCTTCAGAGGATCTCAAGAGGTCGCAGAGGAGTGTGGGACGGTGGCGGACTGTGTTAATGTCTGCCTACTCATTAATAAGGTGCGTGTCCCCTGTGTCCGCTTCGATCGCCCATTTAGGAATGTGCCCTATGGCACTGGAGTTTGAGTAAATCGCGAGGAAGGCGCGTTTGGAGCGAATTCGCTATTTTCGGCGCTCGCGCTGTCATTTTCACCCGTCAGTTGCCAAACGTCGGAGCCTGAGCCGTATTTGTCGCTGCATTGATAGCTAGTCAGCTAGTTAGCAGGAGAACTAGCTCATTCGGTGGCTAGCCAGCTCGCACTCTGAGCTTTCATTACCTAGCACTCAATAAATTCAATTTATTTAACCGGACCGTCATCTGTGCGTATTCTGGTGTATTAGCCAACTACTTGATCAGCAAAAAGGGTGAGCCGAGGGGGGCAGGGAGAGAACGACGGAGGCGCGGTGAGCCAGGAGCGGCCGATGAGTTCAGACCAGGGCGGAGAGCCGCAGCTGCAGGAGGAGGCTGAGCCGGGACCCAAAACCCGAGGGGAGGACGAGATCACACCCGGGACCGGGGGAGACTCAGGCGTCATGGTGAGTAGGGGCCTCTTCAGCCCTCCCCAACAGGACGATCGGTCTCTGGCCGGTGCCCTTCTTATAAATAGGGTCATAGGAAGTATGATCGCTCGCTATATAAGGCCATCGGTCGGTTCACACAGCTTGCAAGCTTGACATCACCTAAATTGCAGGCAGTCCATATTGTTGAAGACTCTTCTTGTTGTCATTTGAAAGGATGATTCATTAATCTCTGTGTTGGCCCGCTTACAAGAGACATTTCTAATCTGCGGCTGAACTTTGCATCATGTTTGTGGTTTTAAGATTGCTCTGTCGCAAATAAAGACGACAGTTCGCCCACAAAAACTTAATTTCCTCACCATCGTGTTGGTCAAAATCCGCATGAACATAAAATGAGATGTGTTAGGCAGAATAACAGCAGCATTCACTATTTGCTTCCATTCCATTAGGGAAAAAGGTGCAATGCAAGTAAATAGAGACTGAGGCTGACAGTCCCTCACATCCTAGTCAATATAAGGATTTGTTTTCTAAGATGGACCCAGAAAACAGTATTTTTTTTTTAGCACAAATGCATGTAATATTGTCATGAATCTTTTATAGAGTTGTTTATTCAAAAATGTCTACTGAGGTTGTTTTACAACCTTTTAATATGACATTGTGTTGTTCGAGCATGACATGCGTAACCGGGTAAATTAGCCCACATGCTAGCGAATATTCACATATTAGAAGTTTGTTAGTTACAACTTTATCCAATTTGGTTTAAGGACAATGGTTTTAGTCAAATTTTCCAGTTATACCCGCTGTAATTCGGCGACGTACATTCAGCGGCCTGCTTTCATAAGCTTATTCACGCAGTCATTTGACACACGTGAGCTCACACGGAGTTAAACCGACTAGAACAGACGAACTTCGAATAATGTTTATAACATTGGCTTGGGAAGTTGATATGGTTTTCTGAGTAATACGTAGCAAATATTTGTTTCAGCTTGAATACTTGTGAGCCGACGTCCTTCTCTTAAATAACGTATACCAAACATGTCCTGCACTTCAGGTTGGGAGGACCCGTAGCAACTGAGTTTTTCAGAGAATGACAGTAATGTCTGCTTTTGGCCCAAATTATGTCTTCTTCCGGGTGACATCCTCCAGAAACACTTAATCCTTGAATCCTAGAGGATCTTTTAGTGTTGTTTGTGTTACAGGCGCACAAAGCGTAACAGCTGTTTTTGATAGTTTATGTGGAGGAGGATGAGATTTAGGAAGCAGGTGGCTGTTCCCAATGGCGCCCCCGTGGCCATGTAAAATGAGCAGGTATTAATTATTTTGGATGCACAATTTGTAGCCAAAATATTAAACGTTTAATAAATGTACACATGGGAACCTTTGACATTTCACCTGCTTCAGCACCTTCCTTTTAATTGGGAAGACTTCAGATTCACTTCAATGATATTTTAGTTTGAAGGGGAGTCTGTTAAAAAATAATTATTTCTTATTTCTTTCTTATTTTAACACTTTTTAAAGTTTGTTTTTCAACAGTGAGTTAAAATAGAAAATGTTATTGACCTGTTATTACAACTGTTTTCTGTCGCTTCGTGATCCCTCGTGTGTGGGGGATATGAAAATTGTTAAACTCTAAACGCTCTGCTTTTCTCACATATGCTGTCCCAGACCAGCTTTGTGACATACACAACTAAATTCTTTAGTTTATTTATTTATTTTGTAGGTGGAAATTGGAGAAGATTTCTACTGACTATCTGGCCAGGTTCTGTCTAAAATGCAAGTTACTTGATTTTAATTTTTTATATTGAACTGTTATATAATAGCAAAATCACACTCACCATTGTGCTGTTTTACTAGATATCAGCTCGTTCTGTGAAAGCTGTCTGTTGTTAGGATGAAATTGTGCTGTCAGGTTTGAATGAAATGGTCAATATTTCCCTGTCTGGCAGCAGAATGAACTGGCCGAGAAAGATTCAAGCTCTTGATTGATTCTTTATTGACAGGCCTTGTGATCAATGGGTAAATTGGTAGTTTTGGCCACTCATACAGTATGTTGTAGACTTGCGTCTATGTGCTTTTGCTCACATTGTGCTGCCTTTGTGTGTTTGTATTGACTGAAGGTGTTGACCGAGGATGTAGTTTAGTCCATTCTCTCAGCAAAACATACCACTAACCTTTTATTTCTCCAGGACCAACAAGTAGATTACATTTCTGTGCTTTTTTGAGAGGAGAAAGAAATGTGTTAGCACTCCCAGCATATTCATATCCATGAGAAACGAGATCCCCTTTTCTGTGTTATATGGTATGTGGAAAATGTAACATTTTCAAATTTGTGTTATTGACTGAAGTGCCATCTCTCATGTCTGGTTAAGCACGTGGCTTTTTCTGTGGGCATTTCAGGTTGCTTTTGAGGGGAAGTGAAGTGGTGTCAAGGAAACTCGGGTTAAGTTGGCTCGTCTTAAGTGACACGAAGAGCAATAGCAATGACAGACATGTAAACAAACCTCAGTGTCATGGGAACGACACAGGAAGACTTTTACATGTCATGTCTATAGAAAAAGACCTAAACATGTTATAAAATCAGTTATCAGGGCCTGAATGAATGAGGGATTTCAATATTCTTTAAACATGCTTATATTATAAAATGTCTCCTGAAGATTTTAAAATAAATCGTCCAGTTTAATGATTTCATTTGCATTTCCTTGTATTGTACTAGGTCACTGCTAAAGGAGCTGGTCTGAACCCTAATGCCAAGGTGTGGCAGGAGATTCCTGCAACACAACATGAAGCTCCTGTGGATGGCACTGTGGCCTCCCCCTGGTCCCAGAACAATACGACTGAAGGCAAGTATATTTTCAGACATTCTTAATCTTAATTAATCGCTGTGCATATGTTATGCATAATCTGTAGGTTTCTTTTTTTTTTTAGATGGTTAGTTCTGTGAGATAAAAGGTCATAGATAATTAGCCTTTTGACTTTATTATTAATTCCGTTCCATTTTAATTTTTTTTTTTTGGGAAAGATTTAAAAAAAAGTTTTTTTTTTAAAAATGTCTTCTATGTTCACCAAGGCTGTTATAGTGCAAAGGAACAGCTTTAAAATCAAAATATTTTCTAACTAAATGAATGTCACTGTGGTCATTTGACCAATTAAATGCGTTCTTGCTGAGTAACAGTATGTGTAAAAGTAACAATTGTGTCAACATTTGTTTAACTGCTACATTTTAGCTGATTTTTTGACATCTTATCCTACAAAGGTTGCAGAAACAAATGACAGAGATGTAAATATATAAATGTATTTATATTTGATTTATGTATAAAAAAAGTGTATGTATTTTGATTCGTTTTTGTCATATTGTGTCTGCGTTCACTTAGATACCTCTGTAGGTAAACAGTACACGCCTGGCTTCTCTGCTGTCGAGGACAACAGCACCTCTAGTACTGTAGTTGGTGTGGTGAACGGGATGGACCCCCCTGACCAAAGCTTCCCGGTTTGTGAGCGCACTACAGCAACTAATGGTAAGTGTTTTTCATAATTGTGAAATATGATTTTTCACATCAATCAATGCACATGTTAATGTAAATGCGCCACTTTTATCTATTATTGGTGTTTTCAGTTAGCAAACATGTGCCACACACTTACCTTTAATGTTTACATGCATTGTTTCCAAGCAGTGGAGTCCAAGCTCCCTGAGGAACAGCCCGTCTCTGAAGAGACTTTGCGTGAGTCTCTAAAAAAAGAATTGGAGTTCTGTTTCTCCAGGTAAGTGCAGGCCTGTAGTGCAAAGTAAGCTTTCAATTTAATGCAAATAAGTAAACAGCACTTTACAGCCACTCTCCTTCCATCAGCTGCGTTTACTGATGCTCCTCTTTCATCCCCCAGGGAGAACTTATCTAAGGATCTTTACCTAATATCTCAAATGGACAGTGACCAGTTTGTCCCCATTTGGACTATTGCCAGCATGGAAGGAATCAAGGTCCTCACAACTGACATGGACCTCATCTTGGATGTCCTGAGATGTACGTGCCTGTTTTGCATTTAACATCTATGCTTGAATTTATTGTTTATTTAAAATACACTATTAATATTGTTCTGACCGCCCACAGCATCTCCTATGGTCCAAGTCGATGAAAAAGGGGAAAAAGTGCGGCCAAATCACAAGCGTTGCATCATCATTTTGCGAGAAGTTCCTGAAACAACACCTGTTGAGGTCAAAAAAATTACATCAAGAAATGGGATAGCTTGGTTATTTTAGATATTATTGGATCCTCTCATAAATGTCTATCTGATTGTTTGTTTTTCTCACCAGGAAGTGGAAGCCTTGTTTAAGAATGACAACTGTCCCAAGGTAATAAGTGTGGAGTTTGCACACAACAACAACTGGTACATTACATTCCAATCAGATACAGACGCTCAACAGGTATGAATTTCCGTTATGATTGGGAGACAAATTGCTTGCCCTTGGAACTATTACAACTAATTTGAAACTAATTGTTTTTTTCTCCATCTAGGCATACAGATATTTAAGGGAAGAAGTGAAGACTTTTCAGGGAAAACCAATCATGGCAAGTTCTATACAAAAATGTGTGGCATTACATTTGTTTGCATCTCAGATGGCTTCTTACTTTTTTGCATTTCCTATTTCTAGGCCAGAATAAAAGCCATTAACACGTTCTTTGCGAAGAATGGTTATCGAAACCTGGACTGCAGTGTGTATCCTCAGCAATCTCACACTCAGTCGCAGTACAGCTCCCCTCTCTTCATGCAGCCTGTTTACAGCCCCCAGCAGCAGTACCCACTCTACGGCATAGTACCTCCTACCTGGACGCCATCTCCTACTCCATACTTCGAGACTCCCCTGGTAAGACTTGGTATTTTGACACACCAAGGATACACCTGATACACTAAGCCAATCATTTTTGTTGTTATAAGTTGGTTTTATATATCATAATTTTAAAGTTTCCCTTTCATGTAGTGTGTATTATATAGCTGTTTGTGAAATATAAAAGGTCTGTTAAGTTTTAATGAACAAAGTGCATGACAAATTAAGTTATTGTCTCATAAAAGAAAGAATTGATTCTGAGCTGCCGAAATGAGTTGTTTCGTCAGCCATTCCACTCTCACTTCCTGTTACATACCCATGTAACACATTTGCATAATTCCAGTCTATTGTTTTCATTGGCTATCCACGAACAAACAATGTCTGCTTCGTCCTCCAACTTTGTAGTTGAAGTTGAGGCCTGAAATAATTTGGTTAGTGTTGTTCATGTTAACATGCCGAGTAGAAACTGTTTTCAGCTCTGCAAATACACTTTGGATGTTTTCTTAAAAAGGATGAGGGCTCGTGCTGGAATTGATATGGAACATCCGCCGCCTTTGTGCTTGATAAATAGTGATATCAACCGGAGCTGAAATTCAGATATGATAATAAGCGTTTTGTTTCCGACACGCACTGTAAGCTGTAGGCCAGTCACAACAGGCTTGCCTGTCTGACCAATCAGAGCAGAGTATGCTCGTGAAACAGAGGGGTTTAGAATCTTCAAACAGTTTTCAGACTCTTTTAGAAATTTGATGGTGTGCAATGTATAATATGAGACAAAGCATTTTTTGACCTTGGATGCATATAAACTTATTGTAGGAGACCTCCAAAACAAAATGAGGAACTTTTAAAACTGCATAATTGAGGCGCTTTAACTGATGGTGACATGCTGTGTTTTCCATAGGCTCCTTTTCCCAACAGTGGTTTTGTTAATGGATTTAGCTCACCTGGACACTACAAAACTGGCTCAAATTCTCTAAACCTTAGCCGTCCCTTCAGCAGGAACCGGTAGGTTAAGTCAGGCCCTTTCATTATACCACCTGTTTATTTTGCATTAATTGACTGTATAGCTCTAACCTCACTATAGAAGAAACAGACGGGTTCCGGAAAGTAAATATCCTATTCATTTTTAACTTTTATAAACCATTAAAGACAGACCTGCTTTGAGTTATTAGGTTGTTAATTGATGGTGTACGATTTAATTTATTTTAGCTTCTTATTTTTCTAAATAAAGTTTTGTAGTGGAATTCCTGGTGGAAACTATATTACAGATGATCATCAAATACTTTTGTTTTAAATTGGTGTTTGTAATATTATGATTCAATTTCTGTCTGGTTGATTTGGTTCATGTCTTGTACTGTAACTTTTTAAAAATCCCTATGGGAAAAATGAATGGAAAAATTACTTCTGGAACCATGGTCACTTAAAAAAGTGGGCAGGCACTTTTGCACACTATTGAAAAGGGAAATAAAATCTAAAATTTGCATTCGCATATTTTATTTTGTTAAAAGAAGTAGGAAAGTTTCATTGAAGTACAAATGTATTTTCTATAGTGTAAGAATGTAGGCAGTCACAGTAGATCACTTGGATATTTTTTACTGTTCCCACAGTGTTCCACTCTATTCAAGAAAGAATGTAATAAATGCCTTCAGGTACAACTTCTAATGTCATGTATCAACAATCATCAAGCCATTCTTATTGTCCTCTCCAGACAGTTAAATTACCTGCTTTGGTGTTCAGCTCTCCAGCTCAGAAAATTCTGGTTAACTAACAAAACAGCTTGGGAAGGGTTGCAGGAACATAATAAATGAACACAACAATGATTATTGACTTAATCCTAACCATCTGCCAATTACACAAAATGCATATTATGCAACTTCTGTCAGAAATAGAATTATCCTTCCTTCCTTTATTAGTGTGTCTATTTCACTCATATTAACTTTTCATAATTTCATTAACATTTTTGTTTAAGATGTATTTTTTTTTACTATATTGGTGCTCAAATCATCACACTAACAGCTTTTAATGTTGAATGATTTACTTATTCATTTAAAGAAACATTTAGATTAAGGGATTTCAGGGGTAACGTAATTTGATTAAATTGTACATGCAATTTTTTGACAATTTACAAAAAATAAATGTAAAACTAATGTAAGTTCACTGGCAGGAGTAATTATTTTGGTTTTAAAGACAGAATTTGCCTGTTTGTCCATTTTTGTTTTGGAGCCGTTGCATGCTGCTCGTAACTTGAAAGGCCATCATCTACATCCACGCTTGTATAAGTTTAGTGAAAAATGTTTGTATGGAGAGGAGACGCAGCAGCAAATCTCATGCAGGCTTCTGTTTCTGCTTTTCGAGCAGGAACCATGTGAAGCCTCAGACGAGGGCTAATGATGGACTCTCTTCCACTGTGTCCCCGGTGGCTCTTGTGGATGGACTGTCTGGTCTGCACAGTCCCCAGCCTCCCTCCAGCGGCGGGCCGGTGCTGTCATCCACCGAGATCAACTCATCTTTTTCACACCTATCTTCCAACGATCCAACTGATGATGGCATCATGGCGGGACGTGGGAGGTTTGTTACTTTTTTGGCTCATTTTAGTTTAGTTTAGCTAAAAAATGATTGTGGAGTTTCATAAATTTATTCGGATTGCACATTTTGTAAATTGGATTCATCTTTTGTTTTAGGAGAACAACGTACAGAGGCACTCGAAGGCGGCGAGAGGATGATCGCACAACAGTAATTTCAAATTTTGTGTTGCTGTTTACAATTAAGAATTAAAATTAAATTAACAATTAAAAATCTTATTTGTTTGCATAGAGAACAGTTCCCCTGTCTCAAGTGAAAGTACCGCCCCCCAAATTTGACCTGGCCGCCTCCAACTTCCCTCCGCTGCCTGGCTGCTCTGTAAGTTTACAGGGGGAGCCTGTGCTGGAGAACCGCCTCTCTGATGTTGTGCGGGGCCTGAATAGGGAAAAGGTTTGTTAAGCATAAGACAATAGCATTTTCACTTGAGCTGAACAAATGTGGGAAATTATGTAATTGTTTTTTTTTTTTTAACCAATATTGTTGTTTTATATTTATAATATATCGATTTATAATTATAATGTATTATATTGAGATTGAATATGCTGTTATTAAGCTTTTTTCTTCCTTATTGTTCAACAAAGACAAGCAATAAATCAGTGTATGTGGTGGTGGGGGGGGGTTCCGATTTCAAAACAATTTATTAATTAACCATATTAATGTAACTTAATCTTTTTATTTTATTTCATATGTAATATGTCCTTTTTAAAATAATTACACATTAAAAAATTGAAGAATTTTTAATATGCAAACTATATATATCTTCAAAACTTAAAAGCTAGTAATTAATAAATAGAAAAAAATGCACATAATACAAACTATAAACAGAGTGCCTTAAGTATTTAAGAGTTGGCTATCTGAACTGGCTATCATTGAGTTTCGTATTTTTAATACGAACCTACCCCAATTGTATAGTATAACCAACACAATATTAGATTAAACATAAAATGTCTTTCCTGTAGTCCAGGCCTACAGTGGGGCCAAAAAGTATTTAGTCAGCCACTGATTGTGCAAGTTCTCCTACTTAGAATGATGAGAGAGGTCTGTAATTTTCTTCACAGGTATACTTCAACTATGAGAGACAAAATGAAAAAAAAAAAAAAAAATCCAGGAAATCACATTGTAATTTTTTTTTTTTGTAAATTATGGTGGAAAATAAGTATTTGGTCAATAACAAAAGTTCAACTCAATACTTTGTAACATAACCTTTGTTGGCAATGACAGAGGTCAAATGTTTCCTGTAATTTGCTGTAATGTGCAGTTTCTGCAGTACAGCCTATGAGTGAGCCAGTGCAGCTGCAAATGCGTTTTACATAAAGATTTCAGTAAATCAGGAAAAAGCATTTTTACCACTGCGTATAGTTACACAACACGAAGTGACCGTTCGAAAGGGAAATCTCGTTTTATCATATTGCGATATCATCACAAATGCAATCAATCATTCAGCCCTAATTTTCACACCACTCAGATTGATTTTATTCATTGCTTGTCATTTTGTTTCTCTCCAGCAGCAGGATTCAAGCAAAGAGTCCGTTGTGAGTCCCACAAGCCCAGCCACAGAGGAGACTATCTCCAGGCCCACCCAGCCTGTAGCCAAGATGACTGCTCACGTTCCTGAACCCATGACCTCCATGTAAGCGATTCTTACAAATGGCTAGCATACAAAAACTTGTTTCTATCAGTGTGTGATTTATTTATTCAGTGTGTGACCTGTGTTCTATAGCTCCAACCACCTGGAGAAGAAACCGGAGAACGTGGAGTCCCCGGTCTATAAAGAGACGCCTGTGACCTCTACTCCTGTCTCAGCCGTGCTGCCCACCCCTGCCCCAACAGCACCTGGTCCAAAGCTTCAGCCTAGCTCGGCCACGACTGCAGCCCCTCAATCTAACACTGCCCCCTCCAGCACCCCGGCGCTGGTGAGTTATAGCTTCCCTCGGGCTAACGATTAAATTTAGAATGGACAAGTGGTCAGTGTCTACCTGAATTCTAGTCTCTGTTCAGTGGGATGCAGGTTCAAGATCACATTCTTCATGGCTCCCTTTACGCAGGACAAAAACACTGTTTCAGTGTGGACATAAGGCCAAAATGGAGAGAAAAATATGCTTTTTCAAATTAAAACGTCAAGGCCTGAATAAATTCTCAAAAAAAAAAAACCTTTATGGTTTAACATTTGAAAGCAAAGAAATTACGGAATTACGGCAATAGTATTGTCATTTTAAATAAATTGCTTGATTACATCAAGCTCCCTCCATTTTACTCAAACCTAAAAGAGACATAGATTCAAGACATTGAATAAGTCTTTAAGACATTTTTATATGCCACCGCTTTCTAAAGTTCTGTTAACCCATCCTTTGATAATACCAATCCGATGCGTCTCCCAGTACTTAGAATCTAATGCTAAGTGAGAACTTCTAAACATTTTTCTCCTTCTCTTCAGGAACCTCGCAAGCTCAGTTACGCTGAAGTATGTCAGCGACCACCTAAGGATCCCCCTCCTCCAGCATCCACTTCCTGCCCTAACAATGCAAGTGCACAGCCTTTGAGAGAGCTGCGTGTCAACAAGGGGGATGAGCAGCCCTCCAGCCCTGCAAGCAAACCTGATCGGCCTCAGGAAACGGTGGGCAACTGCAAGGCCAGGGAGGGCCGGCCGGCCCGTGACTCCCAGAGCTTTTCTCGCAGCAACGGACCCCCCAGAACCAGTACAGGGGGATTCAAGCTACGAGAGCAGCAGAGACGCCCCCCTTTCGGCCATCGCGGTTCACCCCAGGGAGGTTCCAGACACACTGGAAAAGAGCAGAACATCCCCCCCATATCGCCAAAGTAAAGACTCTGAACAGAAATCCTTAATGTATGAATATTTACACACACACACGTACATACACATGCACACACATACACACATGTGTGTGTATGTGTATGTGTGTATATATATATATATATGTATATATGTATGTATGTGTGTATATATATATATATATATATACATGCATACATATACAGAGAGAGATGAAATATAAGTCAAAATTTTAAATGGTATTCACCTCTCCTGCCTGGAGCGCTTCCAGAGGAAAAGTCTCATGAAGTGACAATGCACAGACTGGGGTATCCAGGCAAAATGGGCATCAGAAATTGGAAGCATTTGTTGCTTGCTGAAGGACACCATCAAATAGGAAAAAAATGAACATTTTATGCTTCTAACTTGACAATGTCCCTTCAGAATGTAAATCCATGTGAATTTTTCCTTTTTTCCTTGAGAGGTGGGTGGCCTCTCTTAGCCCTGCTCGGGAGAGGTGTGAAAGTGGGCGGTTGGGTGGCCCTGATGGTGGTCTGCAAAGAGCTTATGCACTAAGAAAAGGAACATGCATAAACAATGTCATGTACCTATACAAAGATATCACTTTGACATGCAATGATTCATCTTTCTTTTCTTTAATTTTCAGTTGATTGATTCGCAATTACAGGACACTGGGCGCTCGACCCCTGGGGTGGTTTGACCGTGTAAATGAACCTGTGTGTGTGTGTGTGTGTGTGGAAGGATGTGGTTTGCTTTAGAGTCGATTCATCTGGGATTTAGATCCCGTGTAGAATATGTGGCGCGTGCTTGAAAGTGGATTATTTCGCAAGTATCTTTAGGGCTGACAGTGCGTTTTGGTCTGGAGTTTTGCATTAGTTTGCGTGACATACTGTAGCTCGTGATTAACTCTGTAATGGGCGCTCGGATTTACTTACGATCAATTTTGGAGCCTTGTTAATGATTCAAATATATATATAGCCTACTTTCACTTCATGAAGTCAAAGCCTGCCAATTATGATGCTGTTATGTCACAGATTTGCTGATGGGTGAATCTTTTTTTTTTCTTTTTTAATTTTATGTGTGATTTGTTATTTGTTTTTGTAGTTAGTTTGAGTAACCAACAGCCTGTGAATGATAACTTTAACAGTCAGGTACATAGGCACTCATGAATTTTGTGTCATCTCAGATTTGTTTTGTTTTTGTGCATTCTCCTTCCTGGACTGCTTTGAGCATTCTCAAATATCCTGATAATCAGTCAGGTTATGTTTACAACTAGGTGATGGTGGTTTGGGCTAATGCAAGGCAGAGTCAATAATCATGATCATTAAGTGGATTGGTTCTGATTTAGGTTTCCTGTTTTTATAATCGTATATTCAGAGTTGATTAATTGGATGGAGCTGTTGGTCATGATGATGAGATAGGTCAAGCAGGTCTGACGTTTAGTTTCTATCCATTACATTTGAAATGATAATATGGTTACCACTGTTATATAACAATCACATAAAGTGATTGTTCCTTAAGGCACATTCATCACCATCACCTCACCTAGTTTCAGTGAAAGAAATCCGGTGTTTATGACCTATTGGGCATTACCCAATTACAAACCATAATCGGCAGTACTGGTTTCATTTGAAATCGTTTTTAATGATGATTTATGTGTGAAATCAATGTCCAGAGTGGGTTATCTGGCTCAGGGGTGACGCATCTCATCTCATTCCTGTCAAGTTAAATCCGTCTCTGGTCTCACATTTATATGAACTTCCATTTCGGTCATTTCATGACGTTTTTATATTTTCAAGGACATGATATTTAAAGGAGAATTGAATGTTAGATGCTTGGTATCATCTGAATGTGTCCTCCATTAATTGTAAATCACACCCTTTATTTAAACGACGACATTTCTTCCCTGAACAGAGCGTTTTGACTGTTGGATAAATGACAATATCGGTGCAAAATCCTCTTGAAATGATTGCTGCAAGGTTTCTTATAGCTTTGCCATGGTTAATGTGAGTGTCGTCATTGCTATGCCAATGCCAGAGTGTTCTTTTTGATGGGGTGGCATGTGTATGGGTGATTTAGAAATTGTTGCTTTGGTAGATGGCACCTGATAGTGATTAAGTTGGGAATATGAATAGCAGGGATGCATTCACTACAAAAAAAGTGCTGTGGTGAATTGGTGCTGTTATTTGAACGTTTAATCAGGAGGATACAGTATTGCTGTTGAATTCATTGTAAAGTATTGCTTTTAAAAACATGATTTTTAATTTATTTTAATTCTGATGTCCCCCTCCCCCCATGCAACCCCCCCCACTCCCCTGTCCCTTGTAAGTTTATCATGACTATGTACAAAAAACATTGGGAGAGAGTCGCAGATTTAACATATTTGTATATTTTTTTTGAGATTTCAGCAGAGAAAATACTTGATGCATTTACTAGAGGCTTAGTAATGCGGTAAATAACAAATCACTGGGGCTTTTTTTTTTTCTTGTTTTCATTAATGATTTTGAGCAGCTAGTGGTTTAGGATAAATGAAATGCACTAACTTGTTAAAAATATCTTGTTATGTAATGTGAAATTATATTAGGAGCATAAGGTTATTATATTGATGTTGACAGGCTTGCAAAAATCTACAGAAAATAGTAAATTTCTCTTAATGTTTGGGTTATTACTGTTAATTGATTTAGGGATTGGTGTGGCAAAGGGAAGAATTATTTAACAATGGATTGAAGTGAGACACTAAATTCTAGCTGTCTGCATAAAATGTCACAAAAAGAAAATAAATTATTTTGTTTTGGCCTTACTCTTGACTGGTTCATTTGCTGCATTTTTTCCTGTTTATATTATTGAACACTTCTGTTGCTTTTTGTCTGGTTAAGAAGAGATTTGTAGTCAGTAAAAACATTTACAGATCATTTAATTATTTTCCCAAAGAAAGAGTGTTTAACAAAGTACTGAATAAAGTACTTTACCTATTTTTTAAATAAAGACTGTTTCCATTTTTTATCATACACCACCACAGCCACATGATCACACTGTAGCCCAACATTTGGTGCCAATTAAAGCTAAACGGGTACTTGTACCTGGATGGGAGACTTCCTGGGAAAATCAGGTTGCTGCTAGAAGAGGTGTTCACGAGGCCAGCAGGAGGTGCTAACCCTGAAGTCTTGCCCAATTATAGTGATACCTCGCGGAGCTCCTCAGAAGGCAGAAATATAAAGGCAGAAACTCCCCAAAACAAGAAATGGATGAAAACGACTGTATCAAAGGGTTGTCAAACCATTTCAAAGGATGAAACCAACAGTCTGGTGATGTCTATGGGTCGCAGGAGGTCCACTGTAAATAGGCTACATAGTGGATTTAAAACTAAATACTAACTTGTACATTTTCAATTATTTAATGTCCAAATACTTAATAAAACTTTAATAAAAGTTTTTAGTTGGTAAAACGTAGGTTTAAACAGACAGAAATAAAACGTGACATTGTGTTCTTTTGCCTTATGTTCATCTTATTAATGTCTTGACTTCACTGCACCGATTTGAAGTCAAGACACTAATGGATATGTTGAGGACAATGTGCAGACAGTAGGCTACATTTTTTTCACACACACACACAAAAAAAAACTAACATTGTTACATAAGGCTGTCATATATAATATTGGTGCATGCATACACAACACTACTTTAATGTTGACTAATTTATATAACTGCTATTTGAGAGGGCACATTTTAATTCATTTTAAGTATTATGTAGCTTGTGGGCAAGTTTCTTTAAGTTCTGTAACATGGAAACGATGGCGTGTGAAGGCACCGAGTGACATAAAGTGACATTCATTTAGGGGCCCTCAGCACAGGGCCCATCATGTCTAATTTAGGCATGAACAGTACTGTACGGTATGTGAAGAATGGCCTCTCATACATACACACGCGCATTACTAATTTTAGCCGTATTTCTAGCCGCAATTACTCGATACAAATGTGTCTCGCCAAAGACAACAAATGGATAAATGGCGTTTTAAAATTGTTTGTCACTTCCTCTCGTGACGTCACTGTGTTTGTGTTGAGCGAGCGGACAGAGTGTCAGATTAGCTCCAAACCTGCAGCTGTTTCACTTCGTGCAGGTACTGTTTTAACAACTAATCGTCTTCAATTACACACTTTACGGTTTCCTTTTTTCCGCGCACTTGCACCTAAAAAGATTCAGAGGTAAGAAAATGTTATTTCACGTCCTGGGTGTCGAAACTAGCTCCAAACGGCTAACGATAGTTCACTCCGGTAGAACACACACAGAAAGGAGTAATACACACTGTATTTTGTTTTTCTTTTTTGAAAACACTTAACGTTATGTTATTTGCAACTAGACTTTTTTTTTTACGAGCACTATTAAGCTGTCATGTTTTAGACTTCATTTGCTTGTCAAATATTGTGTGTTTTTGCTAGCTGATCTGTCATGCGACCTTTTGTTGACAGCATGACAACAAGACGAGACGAACAGCACTCGTTTGCCTTATTTATCTATATGACTCAGGCTATGTGCATATTTTGATAACATTTATAAGACTGGGTCGAGTGTGTCAGGCACCTGCTACAGGCAGAATAAATATATTTTATAGTATAAACAATATGTGAATGGTTTCATGGCTGAAGCTTCATTTAACCCACCAGAGTATTACCTGAACCTAGTACTAGCCTACCGAAATTTTACAAAATTAAAAATGAATGAATTATTGTTTTGAAGAGATGCATTATTTTCCCCTTATTCATATCATATGGACAAATAGAAATTAATGAATGGAGTTTGACATTTAAGTAGTGAAAGATTAAATAAATAAATGCAGAAAATATAATTAAAAGCAACAATCTATAAATGAAACAATAAAAACTGGTACAATGTATGTAAAATGGCTAGGCCTTCAATTAATGTACCTTTTTTACATTAAATTACAGGCAAATGTAAAAACAGTATTAGTGTGAAAAAAAAATGTTTATCTTTTATTTATTCATTTATTAAGATTAATTTATTGACATTTATTTATTTTTATTTCATTTGAATAATTGTCAAGTTAAAAATAATAATAAATAAAAAAAAACATTGTTTAATATTTATAATATTTAATGACTATAATTAGACAATTGTCAGATTATTACTATCATTAAATAAATTGTGGCCATAAGAACATGCTCATTGACAGTCGGTATTAAAGAGAATAATGATTCATAATATAAAGAAATGTATTTTTTGTTCTGTCAACATCATTCTCTTGTTAATTGATATTTTTTTTCTCCATTTTTTTCTTCTCTTGAATTATTTTTTTCACTTTCACAGCCATCTCATCCCACTGTGGCGTTACCCAGTCCGGGTGAAATGTCCTGTTGTTCCACATGAGCTCTACTATGTGGTACATCATGCAGAGTATTCAGAGCAAATACTCATTGTCAGAAAGGCTTATTCGAACCATAGCGGCAATTCGCTCCTTCCCACATGATAATGTTGAAGACCTTATACGCAGGGTAAGTTGTGTTACCAAAGCTTTAGAAAGTTGTTTCGTATATCACATTCTGAATGAAAATGTGCTCTTTTGACAGGGAGCAGATGTGAACAGGATGCATGGCACGCTGAAGCCCCTGCACTGTGCCTGTATGGTGGCTGATGCCGATTGTGTGGAGCTCTTGCTGGAGAAAGGCGCAGAGGTACATCATATAGTTTAGAAACCAACCATTTCCCTAAATTCAGCATTTTGACAGTGTTTAAATACTTGTAAAGGGGAAATTATTTATTTACAGATATCAGAAATAAATAATTCATAAATAGCATTATGTTTTTGGGAAGTCACCCCATAAAATATTTTTTTAAAAATTAATTGTCATAAATAGGTCAAAAAATCTTACAAATCCCTATAGTCCTCTTCATCATTTACAGTTTTGTTTTTTTATTTTCCTGCATATTATTGCATGTTGGTTGCACCACGTGACTTTGATTTGGCAGACAAAAGCTTTTCAAATATTAATAAGAAATGAAACAGTTTTGTATAAACTGTATAAATTTTTTTTTTAAGAAATGAAAACTTTTATTCTGAGTGTATTCAAAAACTGTAAAGACGTTAAAATCTTTACAAAAGACTTCTATCGTATATCAAATAAATGACATTCTGTTGACATTTCTAATCTTCAAAGAATCCTGAAATAATCACAAATTCTATAAAAAAATATCAAGCAGCATGACCATTTTCAACATTAATAAGAAGGATTCTTTCTTGAGAAGTAAATCCGCATACTTGAATGATTTCTGAAGGACCATGTGACACTGAATACTGGAGTGATGCTGCTGAAAATTCAGCTTTGCCATAAGAGGAATGAATTAGATTTTAAAATATTTTCAAATAGAAAACAGTGTGCAATATTGTAAAATTAAAATTGTAATATTGTTTCACAAAATTAATGTTTTTATTGGATTTTTGAAAATACAATAAAAACAGATAATATTTTTAAATACAAATACATTTTTTTTAAATAATTCTTACCAACTCCAAACCTTTGAACGATAGTGTATATATTTTATTATAATATTTTCACATTAGGAGTACATTGACAACCAACTTTTCAAGAAGCTCCATCTTTTCATGTGGCATTTTTTTTTCATCATTATTACAGATGCATCACTCCCCAATTATTATATATATTTTTTACTTTGTGCTCCCCAAAAAAGATATAAATGAATTTTAATTCAGAAATTAAAAGCATGCATATTATAGAAAATGTATACCATCTCAATTTCTCACATAGGTAAATGCCTTGGATGGTTATAACCGCACTGCCCTGCATTACGCAGCAGAGAAGGACGAGGGTTGTGTGGAGCTGCTTCTAGAATACGGGGCCCAGCCAAATGCGCTGGACGGAAACAAGGATACCCCACTGCACTGGGCCGCCTTCAAAGATAACCCAGAGTGTGTACGGGCCCTGTTAGAGAGCGGCGCCTGTCCGAATGTCCGAGATTACAATAACGACACGCCCCTCAGTTGGGCGGCCATGAAGGGCAACCTGGAGAGCGTACGTGTGCTGCTCGAATACGGCGCTCAAGTCCACGTCACCAACCTAAAGGGCCAGACGCCCATCTCGCGGCTGGTGGCGCTGCTGGCTCGGGGCCTGGGCACGGAACAGGAGGAAGAGTGCCTGGAGCTGCTTTGCCGTGCCGCGGGGAGGTTCGAGATCCGCAGGGCCGACGGCTCCTTACCGCGTGAGCTCACTAAAGATCCTCAGTTACTGGCTCGACTCACTAACCTGGTAGCCCAGCCGCCCTCGTTGCGAGCCTTGGCGCGCTGCGCTGTTCGTAATAGCCTGGGAGTCCAGTTCCTCCCGTCTGCGGTGAAACAGCTCCCGCTTCCGGAGTCAGTGAAAGAATATGTGCTCCTCAGAGACTGAGCGAGATGACTGTTCTTAATGTCAGGCGTGGAGGATGTGGATGTCTTCTGTGTATGTGAACGTGATTGTAATCAGACGGCAATCTGAAGTGTGTCTATCCATATGCAGTGAGTTAATATGTGAGGAAGTTGCCCATTTAGGTTTTTTGTTTTTTGTTGCTATAATGTCATCAAACAAATTCAGACTTGGGTTTTAGTATGATTATGTGCTTTGGTGCAAAGAAATAGTGATCTGGTAGGAGAAAGATGTTGATGAACCCATAATGTAAAAATAGCAACAGATGTGAAATATTCTAAATGCAAAGACACAATTATTTAAGTAAATGCAGTGGAAACAAAATAACACTTTAACAGCACTTAAGTTATAATCATATATTACATTTTTGTGTTTCAAACTTCTTTAATTTAGTTTTTTTTATTTATGCTGTAATGTTTGATGTTTTTAAAGGAAATAACTGAAGCCTCTAGATCAAGTTTTAAAGTAAAATAAATATTAATATTTTTGTTAAATCATTTTATGAGGTTTCCCAGTTATCGAAAATAATTTCATCCTGGAAAAGTTGGGAAAATTTGTAAAAAAAAAAAAAAGTAAATTTGCCAAAAACAACAGCATTGTTTTACTTTTGTTTTCTAATCTCTCTCATTTTGAAGTAGGGCAATGTAAAGACACTATTGGATTTCAAACCAACTTATTTCTCTTTCACTTTCATACTCTCATGACACATATTTCTCTGATTTAGAGTGTTGGACTGTATTATACTTTTTTTTGGTGCTAATGATTGCAGAAAATGAGCTGTGCTTTTACGTTTGAGATGAAAACATTACAAACCTTAACAAGAATCTTCTGTGTCAATATTGGGAATGTTCATTTTCTTTCAACCTCAGTGTTACGTTAGCATGATCATTCCAAATGTTAGCAAATTGTGTATGGGATGTCTTAAATGAATGGACTTCTACACTTGTCACATCTTGAGAACCCCAAGAGATTTTTGCAGCTCTATTTTCATTTCTCTGTTGTTGTTGTTGTTATATTGCTTGCTTAAGAGGTATGTAGTGCTTACATCTAGTTTTATGCATGCAGAGTAACCAGTAAAAGACTTCATGCATTGTTCAAGCGTTTTACTGCAGTTATTTCCCCAAATCAAGTGAACTGTGAACATGATCGAGGGCACATATCAAATGCTTTATCAATGACATGAGACCTTAATGAGCTATGTGTATGTTTTACCAGTAGAGGGCGCTGGAATACCACATGATATAAAGCAGTCAGATAAAGCTACAGAATTTTTCAGTTGCCTTATTTGTAAAATAATAATAATAAAAATGTTACATTAAGAGAAAAAGACTTTTACATACAGTATCAACCCTTAAGGAAAAAAATCATCTCAGTTTTAATTGCATATATTTATCCTACTTACAAGTTACAATAGCTAAACAATCAGCCATTATCTATTAAGACTATTTTACATTCATAATATTAGCTGAAAAAGCAAAAAATGTACACTTGATTGTTTTTTAGCATTTGCTGTATGGTACTAAGATAATTGAATAGGGAAAGGAAATTGAATAGGAATTTTCTGAATAGGAAATTGAATAATGAGAAAAGAGCATACTTTTATTGCATATTATCATTTCAGTTCCTTACTTCAGCAAGCACAGTTTGTGTTTTCCATCATGCTTTATTTAAACTCCTATCCAAGCACAGGATGTCCTCTTTATGAGAATGCAAATCAGCCAGGAAGGAAACTACAGTAGGACTGAATAAACTAACCTTCCTGTCTTTTCAAAGCCGTCACCTTCAGTTTACATCAGTTTTCATCTTCATCATTGCCTTAGGCCTAGTTAATCAATAGCAGAGGATTGAATCATTGAACACTTGTGAAGAGAGACGAGATGGAAACCACACTTGTTTTTGTCAACATTGTCATGGTTTATGACATAATCTTAGGGTGTGAATAATAATAATACAAAACATTGCAACATTGCTTCCTACTTTGCCACTAAGAATTGGAATGCAGAATCACTGTTAAAATAACAAAGACGACTCTACAATCATATTTTACTGACATTCTTTATTTTAACTGTTTAAAAAACGTTTTATTGACAGAATTTTGATATGAATAAAATGTGGTGTATTATTGTTTAAAATATTGAGAACATTAATATTAAATATTAATATTAAATAGGTCAGTTTAGAACCAAAGAAATCTAGCCAATTAAATTTCATATTATATTTATCCTACGAAATACAGATGGCAACTATAAATTCTTGACATTTATTTTTAATTATTTACTATTTACTATCTATTTTAGAGTAAAAACATTAACATTTATATTACCACAAATTTTTAACATTACTCCAGTCAGAGTATATTATGAGCTATAATTCGTTCTTGGCCATGAGTAAAAGCATCAAGAACGTCAGCATATGGAATTACTAAACGAACGAGTTGACAGGATCGTAAACACTTTCTTTAACCCTTATGCTGCATTAGGGACATTTTTGGTCTTTTGCAGTTTAATTTCTTTGACCATTTTGGCTGTTTTAATGCAAATGGTATGAAATTTGGCAGAATTGTGACTTTTTGGATACATGTAAAAAATGTGATCCCATTTTGCAAAATATATATAACACACACTGTGTAGATCAAATAGTAACACTCAGCACCATAAAGACCAAAAATGGCCCATTGAAACCCATTAAAACGTTGTTTAAATCTGAGGCTGTCACAGTAATACATGAAACATGATTTTTGCACAAACATCCTTTCATTTTGAAGCAAAAGCATTATATTTGCATTATATAGCCTAGTATATTCCACCAGATGACGTCACTACATATTTATTCCCTATGGGTGGAAATGCACCTTATTTTAGGCAATAGGCAATGTTTAATAGGTGGCCATTTTTGGTCTCTAACGCGCTAAGTGGGATTTTTTGCAAAGTGGGACTGTGATAATCCAAATCTAAAGTTTTCTCTTTGCATTTAGTTTATTGAAAATAATTGAATTTTTGTGTTTTTTCCTCTTATACAAATCGATGGTTTCGCAAACAAAACCGGTAATTAAAGGGTTAAAATCCTGAAATTGAATACATTTTTGGTAGTTATGATGAGGACTGATGCTGGTTAAAAGATTTAACTTGGTAAAAGTGGAAAATAATAATAATATATAATATTTTAGGCAATGTTTAATATGTGGCCATTTTTGGTCCTTAATGCACTCAACGGTGTTAAAAATCTAATGCAGCACAAGGGTTAAACCATAGATAAAGGCCTTTATCTATGCTTTAAACACCCCAGGTGAGGGACGCCACAGACACGCTGTGTGTGACGCCAAAATCTCGCGATACTTCACGGGGAGGGGCGTGTCAGATTCCAAGAGAGGAGAGAGAGAGAGAGAGAGAAAGAGAGAGAGTGGGATAGAGGGGCGCTGTGGTAAGTTTGTAAACAGTCTTATTCTGTCAAAAATGTGAAATCGATGATTGTGTGGATTTGAAACAGTGTCCAAGCGTTATTTATTTTCGTCAAAAAGGTTTGTCTGTGATCGAGAGTAACTTTAACGGGGCGGCTGTGAGGCTGTCAGATTGGCAGTGGTCTTCCACCGAGGTCTGCGCGTACACTGCAACTCGTTCAGGGCTCTTGACAAGCGAGAGCAGAAATTTTAGCAGTAAGAAAAGTGTCAAGCCGTCACTTATTTCTACTATATACTATGGAGTTGTTTTTTGATTTTATTTGTGCCAATACATATTTTTTTTACTTGTATACAATGGCAAATTAGGTACCACAGTTACTTTATTTGCTTTAAAGTACTAGTTGCATACTTTTGTTTCGGGACGGGGGGGTTTGGGGGGGTTATGAGCTGTAAGTCCGTGAATTCCATTTTTGAGTGGAATTTCCGTCCGCCAATGAGACGCAACTAATAATCTTGATTGACGTTTATTGTAGCCAAACAGCAATTACATCTATTTGATTGACGTGCACGTGACCAATCAGAACAACAGGAGGGCGGGCACATGCGGGAAAAGGCTGGGTTTAAAGTTGGCATGTCCGCAAGACACCAGTTAGCATGGGTTTGCTAAATAGTTAGCGATGTTTATTTAATTCGGCGAGAACACTAGAAACGACCGTTATTTTATGGTGTAATGCAGCAATCCAACATAAAGGGAAGAAATTGCACATTAATATGTCAGAAAATCATATTTAAACAAAACCCGGCAACCGTACCTTTTGTTTTTAGTTGCCATAACTGTTCATTTGCCTTAAAAAGTTTCCATTTTTGTTACCCTACATACAGAAACAATCATGAGTTAAAGTACGGTACATTCCAGAGCTGTATGAGGTTTAGTAAATGCTAAAATTTATTTTATTGATTAGGTTTACATTTTTGTGTATTTATTCATGAATAAATAAAAGAGGTCAACCCCACACAAATGTCAGCATTCTAAATCACAATATTTGCTTGTCCATTAAACATACAATACTTGATTATGGCTTGTTTGTATGATATATAAAATGCTATACAAAACAATCACCTGCTGTTGATCAGTTGGTTATCCCAAGTATTGTGTGCATTTGGCCAAAATAATTCAAATAAAACAAAATAATATGAGCATTTCACATCTTTTTACATAATGCATGTAGTGTGAAGAGACAACCCTTCACAACCCCCCCCTCCCCAAACCGCTGATAGCAATCAACTTTATTTCTTGTGAGCATGTGAATGTCCCATCTTTAGAGTGCCTGTAAACACCATCTGCACATCTGACGACCTGTAATTGTATATATAGGTCATCTTCGCATGGCGCTTGTTGAATTCCAATAATGTTACTCTTTGGAATGACTCTACGTCCCCATATAATACATCATCCTCTCAGTAGATATATTTGTTTGTGCACAAGTGAACATTTTTGCAGCTGTTACAATAATTGCTTCACAGCGACTTGATTAATGAGAGTTCAGAGCCTTGCTTGTTGCTTTCACCTACGCTATAAGGCATCTGCTGTAGCTCATGGTGAAGACACAATGTGAAGATGTTTTACAGGAAGGAACTTCATATGCCAGTTTCACATGATGAAATCGGCTCTCTTTCTGACTTGTTAAAACCATGCTCTGTGATTAAACGTCAGTGAACTGTGAATGAAGGATTATGTTATGATTATGTAACTTGTCCTGGCAACAGTTTTATACAGGATAATGTAATTGACTGCAGGGTTGGTTGTCCGGATGCATCTACAGAGTAATAGAGCAGACCAAATAACAGACTGTTCAAATAAAACAGACAATAAGGGTAAACTGCCAGCCGTACTTGAGTTGATTCTGGGCATCTGTGCTCTTCTAATGTTCTGTAATGTTTGGTCTGGTCTAAAAGGTGTGACGGCTTAAGTACTGTGAGAGAGCTCTCAAAAATTGAGGGAGATACTCCATTTTAGAAAAAATGAATGGACAATACGATGAGTGGCTGGAAAATGTTTTCATCCGATTTTGGCAAACATGTCAGGCTTGATGGATTGCTGTGATTTCGGGATCATTAAAATATTATATTCACATGCCATCATGTTGCTGTAATGTTTAGAGAACTAGCAAAATATGACAAAATTTAGTTGGAATGTCAATTAGAATATAATTAGCAGCTCATTCAGAACATTGCCATACTCGACAGCAATATAATCTTTTTTTCCAGTCTTTTAATATAATCTTGATGTGTATTTGCTCTGGAATTTCTTTAAAAAAATGTTTTGATCTTTGCAAGAAGCAAATGGTAAAATGTTCAAAAAGTAATTTAAACAAGGAAAGGAACAACATTTTTCTTTTTCTTTTATTTAGGCCTGCATACACTGTCATTCAAAAGATTGGGGTCAGTGAGATTTTTAAATATTTTGGAAGAAAAAATTATGCCAAGGCTGCATTTATTTTAAACCTGTATCAAAATACATTAAAACGTTATATTGTGAAATATTATTACAATATAATAGCAGTTTTCTATTTTAATATATTGTAAAATGTAATTTATTCCTGTGATGGCAAAGCTGAATTTTCAGCACTCCAGTCTTCAGTGTCAAAGATTGCTTATTATTAGCAATGTTGAAGGTTATTAATGTTGTGCTGCTTAATATTTTTCTAGGAACACATTTTTTTTTAGTCTTCTTTGATGAATAGAAAGTTCAAAAGAACAGCATTCATTTTGAACTAGATATCTTTTGTAACATTATAAATGTCTTTACTGTCACTTTTGATCAATTTAATGCATTCTTGTTTAATAAAAATATTCATTTCTTAAATAAAATCGTATTGACCCCCAACTTTACAATATCATTAGTTCCATAATACTAGATGCCAGCAAAATCATTGCAATATATCATGGATATTAGATACATTTCTGCTAAATGTGGGAGTGAAGAAAGACTTTTGTCGACTTGTAGCATGTCCGACATTGTTGTAGCAGAGTTTTTTTTTTTAACAGAGGGGGACTTTGGAGGGGGGTCCACATTGTTCCTAGCGGAGTACTGGCCCTGGGGATTGCATTGGGCAACATTGTGTATTTCCTCACCATGGATTTAGCACCGGGCACACTGCAGTCATGCAGACATCGATCTAAAGTTTCATTTGTTCCATTTTCCAAAGCTCAGGTTCACCAAGGTTACATAAATCCAAATCGGCCATAGAACGCACCCCTGATCCCCGACACTATCCACCGGACCTTTGGCCTTTACCTGCGAGTTACCAAACACCCTCCTAAACCGTTCGTTCCATTCTCTGCTCCCTGCCCCACTTTTCTGTCGCTCCCTTTTTGTGGGGTCTCCCTTACTCTCTGGCAGCTCACTCACCAGATTCCTCATTCTTGGCTCCAGTTGGAGCTATTAATACAGTTTGTTTTGTCAGTTTCCTAGCAGACAGCATCAAACAGTGCACGCCTGAGGCCGATTATAGCCGGACCTCGCTACACGTCCACCTGCTGAGTAGGAGAAATCCAAGTTAACAGCAGGATGCTGCTTGTCCCCGTGTCGGGCCCAATTGATTCTGAGGAACCAGACTTTGATTAAAAAAATTCATGGATTTCACATGGATTTTGGAAGAAAATAAAGCCACTGAAATGTCATCCTGAAAATTTTCAGTAAAACAATTTTATAAATTGTTCTTAATACATTTACAAGTCTCCATAAAATGATTTTTAAAAATCTAGTTTTGTGTTTTTAAAAAAAATTATGGAAGTTATGGAAAAGTTATTTACAAGGGTACCTCTAATAATGCCAGTTGTTCCTGTATGAGCTGTTAATATAAGACTCATAATTTTTAAGTCGTTTTGGATTAAAGCTTCCTCTTAATGATTAATGTAAATGCAAAAGTCATGGAAATCGATTGGTCGAAAGGTGTGGGAACCTCTAAATGCATTGCATTTTTAAAAACTACAAAACCAAAGCAGTGCACTGCTAGAACTGCCAGCTGTCTTCCTGTTTGAATTGTTGATGATAGACAAACCCAGCTGTTTGATTTATCTTCGGTAGTACAATCAAAGATGGGTGTTGGCAGAGCCGTGGCCTAGCAACTAGCGCTAGCGTAGGGACACATTGAGCTATACTCTGATTTGAGTCTGGTTGTATGCGTTCCCCTTTCTTCTCATTTTCTGTCCTGTTTCTACAGTAGCTATCAAAACAAAAGGGGACAGAAAGGCCAAAAACGTAGCATTTTCAGCAAATAAAGTTGAGATAATTGGTAATTAAGCTTGGTATGGTGTTGTGCTCCCAAGTGATAAATTAACCAGTTATATCCGGCAACTTTATCAATATTTTTGCCAAGCAAATTATACAGATTGCTACTTTAGCATCCTTTTTTTGGTCACTGTGAAGTGTGTCCAGTATCCATCCACCCAGTTATTTTTTAGTTCATCCACATAAATAGCCTAATTGCTGACATGGTTAAAATGCGAAATTGAAAGCGCACAATCAATGGTTTTGGCCCTCCAAATCTATTTAATCCAAAACCATTTTTTCCCCCAGCCAAATATTTTTGTTTGCAAATGTTTTTTTTTTGTTGGTCTTTTTAGGTGCAATTTTGTTCATGCAGACTCTTTAAAATGTTATGATGTCTGATTTATAAAAGGTTTTATTTAGAATTTGTTGGAAATAATTCAGTACAAACATTCAAATGCCATGCAAATAAGTCTTAATCATAACAGGAAGTGGTCTTCGATTACTCCAGAATGTCTTTGTTAATAATCTATCTTGGCTGTATTTTTGTTTTGGATGGTCAGTTGTAGCACTCATTGATGCAGGTGGGCCGATCTCTGTTTGTCTGATTTATTGTGATGGTAAACTTCAGAGAGTGCGCTCCCCTAGTTTGAGGCTTGCTGACATGTGGACACTTCACCAAGGGTATAACGAATGGGTGGTTCTCATTTGTATATAGTCACTCCGTGCATTTCTCTGACCAAACTGTCTGTGTGTATTGCAACCAGACCGAAAGCTCTGGCACCAAGCTGTTGGCTCACTTGTAGAGCGTGTGAGGTCTGCAAGGAATCAAGCTGCTTAGCTTGTACGCCACTTTGATCTCGGCTGTAATGGGAAGGGCCTTTCAGGGGCAAACATGATGCAGTTACTTTCTTTATGGAAAACAGAGCTAGGGTTTTGGCAGTGGCTGCTAATTTCAGCTTAATAACTAATAACAACGTAATAACTGCACGTCCTTCCACACGGGACACTTGAACACTAACACAATTGAAATAGTGATGTATATTGGTGTTTATGTTTAGTCCATCCATACATCCATCCGTGTATCCTATATAGGGTATTCTATTCTAATTAAAGTCTAGGCCTAATATTGGATTTTATTTATTTCAAAATTAATATAATGTTTTATGTATAATTTTCTTATTTTATATGTTGACAACTTGCATTTCTAAAAAAAATCTTTGGACATTATCGTTTTTTTTTTTTAGGGATGTACAATATATCGGCGACGATATAGATTATGTTAATTTTTAATTCAATTGTTATCAGCCCCAGTGCCATAATAAAATTTGGCTGATATATTGATAAATAATGGATTATTTCCTTCAGACACTTCAGATACACACGGATTTGAATTGCTTGAAATATGATTGGAATCGCTTCAAAATAAGGAAAATACACTTAAGTCCAACATGTGCAGCGCAAGTCTGTCATATACGATACATAAAATTATATTGATTGAGAACATTATAATTGTGTGCTTGGCACATAACTTTTAATTATGAGACTTTAATCAGGCTTTCAGAAATTATATAAAAATTTGGATTTAGATTTATCGGCAAATATATCGGTTATCGGCTTTCAAATATAAAAAGTTATCGGTATTGTGCAAAATTTTCATGTTTTTTGTTATTGGCTGTTGTGTCACATCTTGGAGTGTTTTTTTGAGCGTCCTCCCGCAAGTGTTGTGTTTTAAGACAATGTGAAGTTAAAAATAGTCCCTTAAATAAAAAAAATCATCTTTCTTGAGACCACAGCATTGTTTAATTCTTTTGGGCTCCGTCTATCTGTTTTTTTTTGTACGCGAGGGCTACATTTGAAGGAATGTTTTATAAACGCTTCCTAAACCGCATGTGCATAGTGAGTAATAATTGTTTCTTAAAATATGTATATTTTTTTGTACATTCATATTCCATTGGCACCTTGAGAGCAGTTGCTTTTGTTTGCTATAAACTTTGCATCGCCAGTGTTACATAAATTGGTGGCCATTTTAAATGACTTTTTAAATTTTCACAGATGACAACGCAAGCTTCACCCATTTAAATCCCTGCTGTTATAGTCAAGGAAGGTGTTTGGTTCATTCTTCACCTTTTGTTTGCACTGGTGATTGTGTAACACACCAGACGTCATTCCGAGCTGGTGGGGCATGTTGAAAGATTAATGAAACTTCCCTCCATTTAAATTTAATGAACGTGTTACTTTTTCCAAAATTCCCAGCCTCTCCACACGTGGACCGTTGGGTTTAAAGGAGTGAGAGAGTAGATTGCTTTAAAGACAGATTCAACCATCCCAGTCAAGATGGCTAAATGCCACCACTAAATATAAAACGCATGTATGATGATACTAAACATATGTGTCAAACATAAATAGATTTAGAACAAAAGCTGGGTAATGTATTGAATATTTACTGTATGTTCGTGATGTTGTCATCAGTATAAAATGAAGCGACATTGTGAAGATTATGATTAGGCCGATAGGTTTACTAAGGACCTTGACACAGTTTTATTATTTTTCCTAATGGCTGGAATACACTAGACAAATTTCCTCTCAATTTGCAGTCTGAAGGAGTTGCTGCTGGTTGCCAAAATTCTTAACCAGTCTTCACATTTTGGGCAGTCAGAGTTGATCGATTTGACATAAAATTGCGTAATGCATAAGGGGCCGATTTTTTGTTGTTGTTTCAGATTCAGAATGATTTCATCCAGTTGGAGGATAAAATAAAATGTTAAAATTCACGTAAATCAGTTTAAACTCTCTGTTACAGTGAATTGATTTTCAAAACTCAGATTCAGCGATACATTTGCTCCACTCAAAGGGATAGGTCACCCAAAAATGAAAATTCACCCTCATGTTGTTCCAAACTTGTTTGAATTTCTTAAGGCCCCAGTGACTTCCATAGTATGAAGAAGAAGAAGAAAAAAAATACTATGCAAGTCAATGGGGCCCATCAACTGTTTGGTTAGAGACATTCTTTAAAATATCTTATTTTTTGTTCACCAGAAAATGAAATTCATCCAGGGTTGGAACAACTTGAGGGAGTAAATGATTTTTGGATGAACTATCCTTTTACAATTGGGTTGAGGTCTCCATGTTGGAGATATACGTATGAGTGTATGAATGGACATGGAAAACATGGAAGTTTTTGCATTTTAAAATTGTGATTTTCAGGCCTGGAAATGTCATTGAAATTTAATTTGAAAAAGTCTTGGACATTTTTGTAATCACTACTGGCCTAAGTGAATAATTAAACATGAACTAATTCATTTAAAATTTGGCTACAAATGGCTTTTTGTGCACATAACCTGCAATCAATAAGTCATGAAAAAACCCTGTGAAGACGTGCCAGTGCTATTCTGAACATAGACCCTATCACGGATCCGGGGAAGCTTCCATGGTTTGGTGTGATTACAGAGTAATGTCAAACATGCGTGTGTTTGTGTGGAAGGTGCTGGCAGTTTGTCTGGAATAACTGCAGTGGTTCAGCTAATAGGAAAAGAGGGAGTGTCTACGACGAGCCAATACACACGCATGCCATTCCCCTGGATCAGAGGGCTCATTCCAGACATGTCTCTCCAGAATTGCCATTAGTGCACGGCCCTTTCCTTCACTTAAATCACACTCATTACACTCTCTTGAGTTAGATGAAAAAGCAATCGATTGATCTTATCTCCATGGTAAATCAGGTCCCGGCGTCAAGCAAAACGGTACCAGCACAACCTCTCGATGTCAATGTAGATGTCTTGAGTTCCTGTGAAAAGTGATGAGCGTCTGGGAGTGTGGGTTGCCGATATTTGATCCTGAGAAACGGGTGGAGGAGTTCAGAGAATGACTGCGGACAAAGGTGTAGAGTGGCACTAGAGTCGTCGCTCCAGACAAGCTTTGTTGAGATAGTGTCAGGAAGACTACAATGAAAAGTAGAGGAGGGGCCAAAAAGACTGAGCAAATCCCAAACACCGCGTGCCATTGGTCTGCCAGATGCCCCCAGTGTGAAGAAAGTATCACCGGGGAAACTTGTAGTTGCTGCATTAACATGCATGTGGTCGTTTCTTCGCATTGTTTTTAAACACCCGTCGTTTCCGGAGCTGAGCGAGGATCCAGGCAGAAGCATCCCTGGAAACGACTGTAGAACGTTTTCTGGCTTAAACCTCTAGGAAAACCCTTCAGTAATGTTCTCGCCTTCTCTTTCACAGTTACATTGCAAAGCCTTTGCAAAGATGGGGGATGACAAGCCTTTTGTGTGCAGCGCTCCTGGCTGTGGGCAGGTAAGTTCACTTTCACTTTGTCTTGGGTTTCAGGTGTGGGTGTTCTTTGCTGGTTCATTCTCCTCTGGTTATTGAAGAGTGTCGGCGTGCACGTCGTCCTCACAGCTGTATGGTGGCAGTACGTCTGCCCGGCGTGTGTGTGTGGAGGGAGGTGTGCCTGCTGTAAACATGTTATTTTTGTCACAGGGCCACACTGATGGAGCTGATAGTGCACTTGTGAAACTGCGTTAACGTATCTTCCACTGTCTGACTCACTCACAAACTTAGCCGATGACTAATCGCAGCTCAGTTATCTTATACACTTGTCTGGTTTGAGTCAAAGTCCATGCAGACGCTATGATGAGATTGTTGACTAATATGTAATATTAATAAGTGTGTTTATGCTGGTGATGTCGGTCAAGAGGTTTCTGTATTTTTGTATTTGATTTTGATTTTTTTTTTTTTAAATCAACCTTAAAAAAAAAAAAAAAAAAGCAAAAAATGGAAAGGAAATGTTAGAAAGTAAAGAAATATTTTCAGAGAATGTATGTGTATGTGTATGTGTATGTGTGTATATATATATATATATATATATATATATATATATAAGAACAATTCTCTGAAAATAAGTTATAATGTCTTAAGCAATTTTCCTTCTCAAGAAATAATATTTTCCAGTGTAAGAACTGAAAAACAATGTGGCCTTTGGAGGCTTGTGCTGTTTTGAGGGCATTGAAAACCGAAAGAGGAAGTGATCGAGACCCATCCTACTCAGTGAGAAAGTGATGTTCATTTTGTGGTTTTGATCTGAATGTTTTCCTCCACAGTTACGTAGAAAACATCGTGAGAAATGTAGCATGGACCGAAATGAGGCAATTTAACAGTTACTCCTTGCCTCTCCAGTACTGAATGCAACAATGTGATCATTTAACCGTACCGTTAGTAGCATAATCTGGAGAATTGAGAGGAACAACATGAACATGATGAATAATTTATGCAAGATGTTAGTTGTTTGCAGATGTTTATTTCTATAATCCACAGGGACCATGACTGTTTGCTACCGCTCAATCTGACCTAGCCAGACTTCCTTATGTAAAAGGGGCCTTAAATATTGGAACTATTGCGTATACTTTTTTTTTTTTTTTTTGCAGATGATTAAAACAGGTGAAAAAATCACATAGACTTGTGCTACCGTTCAAAAAATTGTGAAAAGAAGTCTCTTTACAAAAGAAGTCTCTTTAACGGCGCGTGATGTAATCGAGAAGGCAAAACCATTGCCGAAACTAGTAGCGAGTGACTCCCGGAAACGAACGTAAACAAACAATGGATGAAGCGGTGAGTGTTGAATTGGCTGTCCTGTGTTCAGAAAAAAGTAAAAAAAAAAATAAAATAAAAAAAAACCCGACAATGGACATGTTCCTGGATTGCTAGACTATCACAGTATGGGCTGTCAATCCTCCAAAGAGAACTTGAGGTAAAATATTGTTTTGTTATATATTTTTACTTTTAGTTTTAACGTTAGCACAATCGTCTCTCTTTCGTTTTGCCATTTTTGTACGGAAAAGCTTCTGTGCTCCTATTGGTCAACCTTATACATGTGACGGAACCGTCGTGAACGACCATTAAAAAAAATTAAACATGCTAGTCTTTTTGTCGTGATGTCGTGAAGCATCGCAGACGTGACGTAGGTTGTCGCCCACTATGACACACTATACGAGATGATACGATCGAATCTTGTGTCCCGACGCCCGTTGACATTTACGAATCCCCACGACACCCTACGTCAAACGGATCGTGCCAAAATCGGGCTAAAATCGTGTAATTTGAACCAGGCAATATCATTATCAATGTTGAAAACATAAATGCTGCGTAATATTTTTGTGGAAACCGTGGAGAATTTCTTTTAGGATTCTTTGATGAATTAGGAATCCAAAACTTGATAAATGTTGTCACTGCCACTTTTGATCAATTTAATGGATAACATTATTGCTGAGTAAAAGTTTTAATTGCTTTAAACAACCAAAATAAAAAACTGACCCCAAAGAGTTTTGAATGATAGTGTACATTGAAGCATTCTGAAACATCATAGCAGTATCATGTTGTCAGGTGAAGACATTTTTTTTTAAACAATCAGCTCCAGTAAACCAAAACTAAAAGCCACATAAAAGTAAATAAAGGAGATTGGGTGAAATAGAGATCAGGTTGTGCACATCTGTCAGGCTTTTACTTGCGGTATTGCTCTTTTGTTGACAAGCAAACGCTGTTTGCGTCATACTGAAGTCTATAGGGGTTTAAGATTGTTTTGCACCATCCCAGTGAACCAGATTTTCACGTGACTCCACTGTTTTGTCAACCTGTTGCTGAAAAATAGCACTGAGATTTGAGATTATCAATGCTAGTGCTTGTTTAAAGATATTTTCAGAGTAAATAAATGCTTTTTAATGTACTTTGATTATAATGACTGATATTTTACACTAATTTCTACTGTAATCATACAGTTTGCAATCATATAAATATAAAAAAACGATTGTGCAACAAAATTAAAATTGGGTTCAACTAAAGGCTGCACTTTAGCTAGTGCTTGCAGGTCAGTTTGTCATTTAGATTTTAACAGGGATTCCTGGACATAGACTACCGTTCAAAATTTTGGTGTCAGTCATTTTTTTTAAAGTTAAAGTAACGATACTTTTTAGTATCCTGATCAAACTCAATTGAAGCAGCTAGATGTTCAGGAGCTCTTGATAATTATTACATCAAGTGGATCAGCCTTGGATCTGAAATTTGCTGATAGGTGGATCTCCAGGAACAGGATGGACACCCCTGTTATAAATAATATGTCATGTAATATTACATTTACCTCAGAAAAGCCACTTGTTAGTCAGCTGAAAAAATAAACTCTAGAGACAGGCATTTTGCTAAATATATGCACTATATTGCATATTCATTGTATTTTTACTTAAAGGGATACTTCACCTCTGGAAAGATGAATGTGTATTTAAAATGGGTCATTTATGTAGAAGAAATGTGAAATTATTTTTGAACTTGGAGCTTTCTAGACTGAGAAAAGCCAGAAAATGTATTTTTGGCTTATGTGGATGAAAGACAACAACTCCCAGAATGCACTTGCTTCACTGCCCAAGGAGGCCACGCCTACCGGTAACAGAGCGCAGTATTTAAACAACAAGTCTAGGCTACTAGTCAGTCTCCGTGATGATTCTGCCCGAAAATGTGTTTCGAGATCGCCCAAAATGTCCGGGATTCGGCTTTTGCATTCATTATGCTTATTGTGGCGAGCAGGACGAGACTGAGGGCAGCGGGAGAACGTTAAATACTAAACTGTGCCGCTATATAAAGCAGTCGTTCTTGATTTTTAGAATAGGACTATTTCTTGTATTTCCCTATTGTCACATTCTTCTTTCTTAGAGGAAGATACAAAAGAGGAAGTATAAAAACTAAGTATGCAGTTGGCATGCAAGGCAATCTAGCTGCATTTCTTGTTTGTTGGTGTTAATTAGTTTCTCTGTTTGCTTCAGTCAAGCTCTTGTCCTTGTGTTGTCATCATGTGTTGTCCTTGCCAGAGTAACTCATTTAAGTTTAGGGAGAAGAAGCTATGAGACATGCAGTTGTTGTATTGGTGATGCTGGCACAGCTAAAAATAAGCTTCTGACACTTGACTGTGTTTCCACTTTGCGCTGTCACTGCTGAACTGTAGCCATGACATGGAGCCAGAAATAATCTGAAGAAGACTGGAGCCCAGTGAACATGACTTGAGTCATGAAATCCACTCAGAAAGAGGAAAAGATCATCCTAGAGGCTCTGCATGAGTTGTTTTGCAAGGATTCAGTAGTGCAGGTGCTTCTTCAAACAACTGTTCATTTCGGGAAACGTTCCAAAAACCTTGAACTGAATCACGTTTAATCAGTGTAGTCCGATTCCAACGCTTATGAGCTGGTTCTTTTTAATGAATAAAACAAATACAGCACAACAAGTGTAGTCCAAATTCATGAACAAATTACACTTTTTTTTCAGTCAATCAAAAACATGCATTGCAACCACTGTAGTCTGAATCCCAAGCAAGCTATTTTGAGTCAGTTATTTTTATTGAACCAAAATGTAACACAACTTACGTAGCCTGATTTCTGAACAAATCACTCCTTTAGATCAGTTATTTTTTACTAAATCAAAAACACGGGGCTCAAACAGTGTTGTCCGATTATCAAGCAATCTCAATCTATTTTGAGCTGGTACTTTTTAGTCAATCAAAAACAATACATCGCAACCAGCGTAGACCGATTCTTGTATTAATCGACCCTTGAATCTTTTCTTTTTAATGAAACAAAAACATGCAGCACAAACATTGTTGTCAGATTATTTCAGATTATGTCAGCAAATCATTATTTTAAAGAGGTCATGAACTGGCTTTTTAAATTTTATTATATTGTTGTCTGAGGTCAACTTATGACGGTCGCTTGATTTTTACATTAAAAAACATCAAAATGAATAACTAATAGGCTATTTTCTACCCTAGTTTTGAGCCCAGCTCAAAAATGCTCGATTTTTATGGGCGTCTCGCATCGAAGACTTGAAAGTAAACGCCCACTGCTGTGAGTGGATAACAGTTTTGCATATTATAATGAGTTTCACTCTCGAACCAGTTTGTCATCACGAGGCTGGCCTATGTTACTTAGCTATGCGTGTAATGCACGAATCGGTGGGCGGGGCTAATGGCCGTGTTGAAGTAGGCGTTGATCTTCTTCTGCGGGGGTGGTGTTTTAGGCACCGTTTACACAATGGGAAAACGCAGATATTTCTCTGCGTTTTTCCCTCTCACTTACACTTCTAAAAACTCCGGGCAAAGTGGAGATTTCTGAAAACGCCGGTTATCTGGGAGAAACGGCGTTTTAGGTTCTCTCTTGTCGATTCTGAGGATTCTGATTGGCTTGCATGGCTTTATCCTTAACCCCTACACTGCCGCCAATAGGTTTGGCATAGTTATGATGGCGCTCGATGGCGTATTTATGCGGGTGTGCGAGGGGAAGGATGTTATTTTTGAAAACGGAGAGGGGGAAAATATTCGTTTTGCTAAATACCCGGCTTTGTGTAAACGTGGCCTTACTCTCTTTGACGTCATAGTTCCCCACTTTGAAAAACGAGTCGTTTGCTGAGCCTGGTGTCAATAAAAGCTTTTATTGGACTAACAAGGACATTTTCAGTTCTGAAACTTACAGGATATTCTTATAATATGATGACCTCTTAGATGTCAAAAGCTCAAGGAAAATTTGATTTCTCAGTTCAAGGTATAGTCTGATTCCCAATTTATGAACAGTTCTTTTTAGTGAATCAAAAACATACAGTTTACATCTTAAAGTGTAAAATATTATGTTGTACTTACTCCTGTTGTTCATATTATACAATTAATACAATTCATTTATTATGTAGTTGACTATAATTTGAAAATAGGCTGCTTCTATAAAGACTGATCAAAATGACTGTGCAAATAGCTCTTTCAAGAATTGTTGTAAATTTAGAACTATAATCTTTACATTTCATTAGATTCCCATTCCTACTTAGCACAGCTGTTTCACTGCTATCTGTCAGTTTGAATTCATCATATTCCAAAAAAAGCATCTTTAATAATTGTGGAAATGGTTTCTTAAATATCTGCGATTCACTAGCTGTCCATGTGCAGCACACAGTTTTAACATCAGAACAGCTGTTTTATTAAAAATAAGATAAATATAAAAGCACATTGGAGAATGCATGATTGCCTGTCATAAATGTTAATTGAATACATCTGTGTAGTTTGCTCAGTCCATGAGCTGTTGTGTCCTGCATACATAACATCATGGCTCTGGCACTGGTGTGAAACCACAAACCTCCTCCACCTTAGCATCAGCACTTTTGTCATTTGCACAATGTATTTTTGGGCTGTTCGGAAGGAATTTTTTTATAGTTTGACAAATGTGGAAGTTCAATACTTACAGTGTAATGCTTTAGCTGCACTTCTGAACGGAAGCGTAAAGAAACGCAAGCATAGTAAGCCTGGAGGTTGTATATTAGGGTACAAAGGTCCGCTGTGAAACAGAAAGCCACTTCTACTGTAAGCCTTTGACACTGACACTGTATAGTTACATCCTATACCTCAGAGACATTGAGTAGGGCACGGGTTTGGTGAAAAGCGATCATTATGGAGTCCTCTCTGGCCTACATTATCTGTTTCGAAAGACAAATCTTGTCAATGCCACTCCCTCTTCTTCCTTTGGAAGTGTGTCTCTGCCCTGAGGTCATGAAATGCTCCTCTTTCTTCTTCTAATCCATCTGTTCATCTGTGTCCCTCTGTAGAGGTTTACTAATGAGGACCACCTGGCTGTCCACAAACACAAACATCAAATGACGCTGAATTTCGGACCCGCCAGAACGGACTCAGTCATCATTGCAGGTACTTTGCACCAGATAGATATATGTAGTGCCTCAAACATATTATTTTTAATTAAGTGACGTGGCATGTAGCCAAGTATGGTGTGTATATTTTTACATATGATTATAGACTGGTTTCAGTATATAAAAAGAAATCACAATAAATAATATATAAATGTATGTACAATTTAATGATATAATATATATATATTTCAATATTATATGAACTGCTCTGAGTTAACTGCATGAACGTTTTACCCTTTCATTTGTCAAAATAAAAATCAAAGTTAGGTTTAACTTAAAGAAATTACAACAAAAATATATGTTTATTGCACAGCAGAGTCCACTTCTTCAAGTGATAATAATACTAAAAATCCATTTTATTAAAACGCACAGAAACTCAAAGGTCTTCATTACAATCTACCAAAATAAAAGTTTGTCCAACTTGAAGAAATTATGAAAGAAATGTAATACTATTACACAGTACGATGTACTTCTTAAAGTAATAATAATAGAAATACAATTTATTAAAACATTATTTTTAAGGAATATTACACAAGTTTTCATACATGTTGAACAGTCAGAAACTGACAGAATCTTAAAATGCTCTGTCATACATTATGCATTATTATATTAATTAAATAAATATTTATAGTGATTATTCATTTGTCTTTGGTATGTTCATGTTCCTACCATCCATCCTCCTATTTACATCCATGTTTTTGTGTGTCACTACTTTTGTGGGAAATGGTAACCAGGAATGCTGGTTTCAGTGGCACTGACAAAACAAATCGTGTAGAGATTTAACAATGCAATTTGATATCATTACTTTTTAGCAATTGAGTGAAGCTAAATCCCCTTAAGCTAGTAGTTTTATGGGGAAAATTTCTCAATGTGTTTTTTTTTTTTTGTCTTGTTAAACCTTTTGGGAAAAAAACCCCCACAAATGTAATGACCTTGAACTCTCACAGATTTATCATGTTAAATCGTAAGCAGATTTGGTTTGTACTGCTGCGTAGAGCCATTCAGCTGCACGGCAGAGTTTATATTGTCCATGACTTGCATAAAGGAAACAATGAGATCTCTCGGTTTCTCACTCTCTATCCCAGACCAGACGCCGACTCCCACTCGTTTCCTGAAAAACTGTGAAGAGGTGGGCCTTTTCAATGAGCTGGCCAGCTCGTTCGAGCAGGAGTTCCCTAAAGGCCAGGAAGATGAGGACAAGAGGTCCAAGAACCCGGTGAGCTGCGAGACTGGGTGGAGGGATTCAGTCATACAGTCATACGTGCTCCAAACATGAGGAGCTCTGGCTGCCTGCTGCCAGAACTCAGATTTATGGACTGCAGAGTTGCCTATCGGTTCTCGTGTAACACTGTCTCGTCTAGCCCTCTCTCCGTCTATCACATTCTTCATCTCTCTTTCTTTTTTTCCATGTAGTTGCCGGCTCCTAATTCGGGAGCACTAGACATGAGTTTGCAGACGCCTTCAGACGTTAAGGTGAAGGAGGAGGACCCCGTGGAGGTGGATTCCTCTCCTCCTGACAGTCCTGACTCCTTCTCCAGCATGTCAGATAGCAGCAGAGAGCCCATAGGCAGACGACAGGTACAGGCTTTATGCAAACCAAACTGTGCTAGAGCAGATACAGTAAAGCCCAAAAGAATGACTAGGTCACTAATCAGGTAAATTTGTGACATTGGTCATGTGAATCTTTGTACAGATAAATCAGATGATCTTGCTTTGAAGCACATGCCAACTTTGTGGAGTTTATGCAGATCAACACCGCTTTCAATAAAGCAAAAGGAGTTATTTTTGAATTGAAACATTCACTTCTAACATTTTACTTTTCACTTCTGTGTTAAAATATTATTTGTAATAATACAATAATTTTAATAATAAAATGTTTTAAATGTAATCTATTCTTTTTAATTATAAATCATTTATATATTTATCCAAATAATGTATTTCAATTATTAAAAGTACAATACTTTTAAAATAAAATCAAAACTAGCTAGCACATATTTGCAATTCAAGTGGCCACCGAACTGTGGAGACCATAATTATACATTTGACTAAACTATGTATTTGGCATTGAATGAACTAGTTGTGTTGCATCACTGCACAAACAATCATGACTGGGTGACATCCATTTTGGAAGTAAACAGTGTTGCTTTTGAATTAAATGCTATGAGATGTTTGTGTTTAGCTGGCTGATTATCTACCTTACAGGATTCTCCTCCAAAGCCTGCCTTCAGTTCGGCTCCCACCCCTGCCATAGTGCGTCCTGGCTCTCTCCCCCTGCACCTGGGTTATGACGCCCTACAGCCCACCATGCCCTCCCCTACCTCTGTCATCACACATACCCCACCATCCAACCGCACACTGGGGTAAGAGAACAGCCACAGCGTATCAATGAGGAGTCGATGCTTTGGGCAGTCAGCTTTATTCTCTATGACTCATTTCTATATGACTCACTGTTCTGCTTTAAGTTGGTGTGGTAGTAATTCTTAGGAAAATGTGGGCAGCTGGCTCATTTATGATGCCATACTTGACGTCCCAAGAATGCTTGGTCGGATAGTCGACAGGAAGAGAGCAAAACTTGCCTAGGGAACATTACCAAAATCTATCTGGATTTAGCAGAAACCAAAAGTCCAAAACTCATCCGAATGATTATAAACCAGCAATTTTTGGACATAAGAGCAATGTTCCCACAACAAATGTTTGCAACAAATCAGCTGTGTCAGTGTATACGCATCCCTGACCAAAGTTCAGTTTTCACTGCAGAGGCAAATGCTCTATTATTAGCATTGAATGAGAGAAAAAAGAGAGCAGAACAGTTTGTTCATTGATTTGGTTTTGCTGCTTGTGCAATCTGGAAATTTCTCTACTTCTCTTTCAGGTCTCCCACAGTGCCGTACCCAATGATGATGTTTCCCAATGGTCAAACTGTTCCCGTGCTTCCAGGTCCTATGCAGATGCCCTCTGTAATATCTGTAAGTTTGAAGTGTATTTATTAGTACGGAATCCCCTGATTTACTATAATTCATGTGAACTTTAACTGTAATCAGAAAAAGTATAAGGCAGGGGTGTCTAAACTTGGTCCTGGAGGGTCACTGTCCTGCAGAGTTTAGCTCCAACTTGCCTCAACAAACCTACCTGGATGTTTCTGGTATGCCAATAAGACCTTGATTAGCTGGTTCAGGTGTGCTGAACTCTGCAGGACAGTGGTCCTCCAGAAGCAGGATTGGACACTCCTGGTATAAGTAGATGGACAACTCGAAGGAAAAGAATTGGAGAGACTGTAAAGGCCCGTTCGGTAACTATAATATTAACTATATTTGCATCCACACCAATGCATGATATCATTCTTTTTATTCTATGCATGTGCTGCAGTTTTGTCGTCTGCCACTTTAAATGCTCAAGCTCTTTTAAAACAGGATGGATTCTGATTGGCTGTCAGTTTTTATCTTTCATCAGGTGGGAAAAAAATCGTTCCGAAAGTGATTCCAATGACATTGTCTCTATGGCATTATTGTTAAAGTTAACAATACACGGTTTGGATTAGTGTGGCCAGTCTTTTACATCGAGAATTGAGATTTGTTTTTCTTTATCATTCTAGTTATCGTCATTGGTGTGAACGGGCCTTAACACTCGACTTTTTGTTTACTGTAAAACAGTTTTTTAAACTAGGGTCTGCAAAATAGTGCTGTGGAAAATTCAGTGTTGTTATTGTTAATTGAAACTAAGGCTGTTTCTCAATTCCAAGAACGGACTTGCGTTTTCGTGGAGGCCGGTCTTGCCAGGCTACTTTGAAAGAACAAACTCGGAAGGACGCGAGGACACAGAACGCATCCTTGTGAGAATTGAGATGTGCTGTGATCTTGTTGCTCAACTGACCGTCCCAGCATATTATAAGTAGCAGCCAATGCACTATAAATACAACATAACATCACAAACAAATCTCATATGTTATTATAGTCATTTTATTTTCATATAATTTTATATCGTTTTTATTTTACCGCATGTTTGTGAAAACGAGCATATTATGTTTAATGTTATTTATGCTTTGTCAGTGTTAAGATATTTGTTTAATATGCAAGTTCAAATACTTTCTCCAGATCTTTATCACTTTCTTAAAATGAAGCAAAACAAAATGATAAATGTTTACTTTCACGAGACGTCTTGTATTTGCGAGCTTGAAGCGAGAGTCTCTCAAGGCTTCTTTATGTCGTCGATTCTCTCAAGTCTGCTTTCGATGCACCCTCGCTATCAAAAACACATCCGGGTACTTTAATGCGTCTTCTGTACTTGCGTTCTGGAGTTAAACTTTGACGGTTGATGATGGCGTAGTATAAGAACACAAGGATGCAAGATCGCATAAGAACGCATATTGAGAAACGGCCTAAAACTATTAAAACAAGTTTTTTGTTGAAATAAAATATAAATGAAATATAAATATAAAAAAAAACTTGTACTTAAAAACGTGAACAAAAATTTATAAAATTAAATTAAATAAGTTTAAGTTGACAAAAACTAATACAAATGACAAAGCATGTTACAAATTTACTAAAAACTACCCTAAAAATAAAACAAAATATAAAAAAAGCTAATTTAAAAATATTAATACATACTCTAATAGTATATAAATAATACTTAACCAAACATTTCAGATTAACAGTAAGTGCATTTTATAAATAAATTATTGATCATTATTTTGAATTTTTTTGAATTAATGTCAATATTTTCCAGGTAACATTTGAATAACTTATTTTGACTATAGTTCAATAACAATATTAATATCTGTTATTTAATTTTTAATCAAAAGGTTGTTTTCATAATATCATATTATTTTTCTCAATCTTAAAATATACTGTACCTGCCTTTTATATTTTAAGAAAGGGATCGTTTGCAAGAGAACCATATTTAGAGGTCCTTAAAACACTTTCTTGTTGCATATTTTCAGTTAAAGAAGCAAACTTGATTTTGATTAGAAATATATTATTGAAATGTAATCCTGGCAAATATTTTTGGAGATTTCAGTTCTTTGATCTCATTGAAGTACTAGAATAAAACAGAACAGGGTACAGGAACTGTACCTTTATACCCATTACCTATATATAAAATAGCTGCTCTTGTCCATTACCAAGATGGACACCAGCTGAATTGACTTGTCTTAAAGGGATACTCCACTTTTTTTTGGATATAGGCTCATTTTACAAGTCCTTCAGAGTTAAATAGTTGAGTTTTAACATTTTCGAATCCATTCAGCCAATTTTAGATCTCATTGACCTCCATAGTAGGAAAAAAGTATACTATGGAAGTTAATGAGACCAGAAACTGTCTGGTTACTAATATTCTTCTAAACTTTAGAAAATCGGCTGAATGGATTCAAAAACGGTAAAACTCGGCTGTTTAACTCTGGGGGAGTTGTAAAATGAGCCTATTTCCAAAAAAAGTGGAGTATCCCTTTAAAGGGACTTTGCTGTGATTCAATTTTAAAGGCCAAGTGTGTTTTTTATATCATGCAACCCCCTTGTTTCAGCACAGTGCCACTTGTAGCTCAAAAATTATTCACTTCTATTTCAATATGATGTTTCTGTGAGCTGTTATTTTTGATCTCTGGAGTAATTTATAATATGTCTCATAATATGTTTTGCGTTTGGCTCTGTGGTGTAGCTGGCGAGGCCCCTGTGTATGGTGCCTAACATTCCAGGAATTCCCGGCCCTCCACTAGGGGGCAGCAGCAGCGGCTCATCTTCGCCTTCCGGTTATAACCCCCACGCTGAGACGAAGATGGTGAGGGCAAGCTTTTTTTCTTTCTTTGCCAGCCTGTGGATCTTTTTGCAAAACGCTCAGATGAATAGCTTTCTCTATTAGTGTTCCTATGTTGAAAGTCTTAATCCAGCACATCACATGGGTGATAGTTTTCACAACAAACAAGCACTGGCTGTTAAAACTAAGCAGTCTTTATTTCAAATACATTTTTGATTGTTATCCAGGGATATGCAAAAAAATACATATTTTCATAACAGACTAACCTAGTGAAGGGTAGTCGGTCTACTCTACATAATTAGGCGTCCACCAGATACGTTTCTTAGGACATTCTCTTAAGATCTGGAGAAAAACAAAAAAATCTACACGATCATCATGACCCATAGAAATAAAATGCAGAAGTTCACACGTGTTTATTTCCCTTCTGTCACATGGTTTCTCTCATCAGTGATTGATGAGTTGTGGTTCAGTTTTATGAAATGACTTTTCTTGCCATTCCACATAAAAGAGAAATAAAATTGAGCGTTTCAGCTGGATCAGCTGTCTATAATTAGACAGAATGCCATCATGTGCCACATTACCATGGTGTGTTTGTTGTTATTCTCAGAGGTTGAAGGCAGCACTATCTCAGCAGATGCCCGCTGCTCAGGGTTGTCTTGGTGTGGCGATGGGGTCCAGTGCGATGGTACCTCAGAGGGTTGAGCAAAGCCAGCTGCTGGTCCAGCATCCAGACGCCCCATCCCCTGCTCAGCCACAGGTATAGCACGTTTTCATGCTCAAATTGTCTGAACTGCAAACATTTTAGGCCCTATTTTAACAATCTAAGCGCATGGTCTAAAGCGCACGGTGCTAGTCCAGTTAGTGCGTGTCTGAATCCACTTTCGCCGACGGGAAAAATGGTCGGCGTGTCCGGCGCATGGTCTAAAAGGGTTGTTCCTATTCTCTTAATGAGTAATGGGTGTGTTTTGGGGTTTATGTACAATAAACCAATCAGAGTCTCATCTCCCGTTCCCTTTAAAGATCATATTGCAGGTAAAAAAAAATATCGAAATTTATAGATAACCTTGTATGAAAATACCATATGAAAAGTTAATGCAGGATTTAAAATGTTTTAAAACAACATAAGGACACTAATTTAGAAGATAAAGTGAGCGTTTCTTGGACTGCTAGTAAAAACGGCTTTTTTTTCAACATCGCGTCATTTGACGTCATATCAGGGAGCCGCAGCCTCGGCTCAGTGGAGAGCAGGCTGGTGTTCAGTGAGAGCGCTCGTCAGTCAGTGTGCTATCGTTAGTTTTTGCATTTTAATTTATCATCGTCATGGTAAATTATTGTGTTTGTGGAGATTGCAAAAACTCCAGCCTGTCAGGACTTCAAGATTGAGTCCACAAGTTTCCATTACAATAAAAGGGACGGTGCTATATAGCCTATCTTTCGTTCCTGGTGCGGGTTGAGAGACGGGATTTCTCCTCTGCATCGGCTCGGGAAACGCGGTCGTGTGTAGCGTTCACTTCAGATCAAATGATTAGCATCCCGGCGATATGATGGAGTTCAACATGGTATGCCGAAGCAAGAATATTGATCGTGGTATACTACCAATGGCATCAAATAGTGTTATATAGGTAACTAGTCATGTCATGCCCTAAATAAAACTTGTAATTGAAAAACAAAATTGGTTGTTTAAATACTCAAACCTTTAATGTTCTGTTTATGTTATAACCAAGGTGAAAAATATGTATTAAAAATTTACCTGAGTATAGCCTATGCTTTTAGTATAGAAATATACTCAAGTAAAGTTTTTATACATTTAATAGTATATAAATCTACCCTAAACATACTAATGTCTGCTGGCCTGTTATAGAATCTGTACAGTATTGTGAGCACAGTGTATCGTTAGCGAACGTGTATACTATAAGCACGTCTCTCACCTAAAAGGCACCTGTCCTGTTCTCCACTGGTTCTCCTCACATCACAGGTCAATTTTTCTCTGACCATTCTGTCTGACATTATCCTGGCCTGTCCCTGATCTCTTTAGCATAGCAGGCTCATAACTTTATGGCTTGATCCGTCATACGAGTATTTCCTCAGCGTCCGAAATGTCATGCGATCCATTGTTTTCCTGTTGTGTGAATCGACCGCTCTCCCGCTCATTGCGTCACGCCCGCCACGCCCATTTTCAGACGCGGAAGTAAAATTTTCTCACAAAAACGACTGCAGAAGCTTCTGTGGCGTGTTTATACGTATATTTTAAAGAAAATCTAGTTCCTACATTGTTTTTCTATGCATTGACTCGTTGGGTCCTCTAACCTGCAATATGCCCTTTAAATGCCAGTTGCGTTCACGCCATGGCAGATTCGCTGTTTACATCACGGACTTTGATAGTGGATACTGAACTCCAGAGCGCAAACAAATCTACGGGACATGCCGGATTCCACCATATCTTTATGTACACAATAATAATCTTTTACATTGTTATCCTTTTATATATTCTCCACACAGTTTTTAGGGCTGGAGTTCTTTCAAAACAATTTTTCTGGGTAGGAACCCCCTTTTCTGCAGTGGAAATGTGCGGAACAGTTTGAGAACGGACACAGGCTAGAAACCCGCACTGGAACGGTGTCAGTGGAAAAAGAATAAGGGAGTGCTTACACAAATATTCACGGGAGCGTTTGAAAGCAGAGCATTATGTTTGTCAGGGAATATCTTTCACTTTGCTGTGGCATTAAGCAGTAAACATCTCTGTTTACTCTGTCCTGCTGTGTTCAGGTGTCCCCCGCTCAGCCCACCGGGGGTCGCAGGCGGAGGACAACTGATGACGACCCTGATGAGAGAAGGCAGCGCTTCCTTGAGCGGAACCGAGCAGCAGCTTCTCGTTGCAGACAGAAACGCAAGGTGTGGGTCAACTCTCTGGAGAAGAAGGCTGAGGAGCTCACATCCATGAACGTCTCACTGTCGGTTAGTGTGCAAGAAAAACTCTTGAACTTGTAATTTGATGGTTCCTCCATGTTCTTCAAAATGTATGCAATTCATGGAGTACCTACATTTTCTTATAGAAGATGCATGCAACCAGAATATACTGTGTGGGATACCATTTCCCACAATGCAGTGCGGTTGTCTTTAACTTCTATTTAAAGAGTCAAAACTGAACCAGAATCAATGCCAACTGTGATATTTTGTAATCTCTTTAAGTGGAACATAAGATAAAGTTAGAGTTAAAAGATACATTATGTTTGCACAAAATAGCAACAAAAAAAAGAAGCAATTTATTTACCATATAAATGTATCTCACTTAATGTAAATAGGTTATGAGGTTATGATGAGGTTATACTGTTTTACAAAAATATTTTTCATTTCTTTTATATCTTTGCATAAACTGCACTATTGTTAGTATCTCATTTCTAAACATAGCCTATTTGATGTATATATATATAAAATTATACTTATATATTATGCTTGCTATTATAATAAAATAAAATATATTTTAATATATTTTATTTTATAATTATTTAATATTTTTATTTATGTGTAAGTATGCATTTATTTATCATATTGTTTTTGTTGTTTTATTTTATTATACTTATTGTAAATATTTCAACCATCATTAATATTATTAGCAACAGCAAAAAATGTTAATATTATTATTTTATTTTTATTTATTCTAAAAGAAAATATTTTTGATATTTATTTATTATAATTTTTTCTCATTACTTATTTTAAAAACTGATTTATACTATTTTCATTGCTTTTGCTGTGTGCATTGATGGTTTGGTATTGTTGCATGTACTTTGAAATTTGAGTATATACAAATGTGTTTGCAAATGTTCACACTTTGTTTTCACTTATTTGTATGTGTACAAGAACGAGGTGTCTCATCTGCGAAACGAAGTCGCTCATCTAAAGCAGTTGCTGTTAGCTCATAAAGACTGCCCTGTCACCAACCTCCAGAAGAAAACCGCCTACTTAGGTAAGTGTAGCTTGAGTTGTGGTTCTTTCACTTTCATCTGCATGATCTAATCTTCTTCTTTTTTTTTTTGTCTCTCAGGAGAGGAACACATGAAAGAGACGTCTGAGCCCACGGGCTCCCCGGCACAGGTCATTCAGCACAGCTCTCTGGCCCACAGCCCCTCGTCTACAGTAGGGCCCAATGGCCTGAGCTCCCGTGCTGCGGCCGAGGCGGTGGCCATGTCGGTGCTGGCAGGGATGGGCAGCCAGCGAGGGGAGAGCGGTGGGCCATCACATGTCATCATGGCCACACAGTCCCACCCGTCCAGCAGATGATGAGAGCAGCTAACAGTCTGCCTGGGACTCTCCGCATCCCGGGAGAGGGGGCAGATCTGTACACATATAGAGTGAGGCAGAAGGAGATTGTTGTTCACTATGCCATAGACTATGGGGGCTGGACTCCAAACCGTGTTCTCCTTTGCATCCTCTGTAACTCTTGCTCCTTCCTTCAACTTCCTCCTGCTCCTCCACTGGCTGTAGGACTGCAAAGCACTTCCTGTCAAACGTATCCCCATAGACATATGCACATACACACGCTGCAATAAAGACATTGGCTGAATTGTGACGGTGCACTCGGTGTATGTGTACATGTGCAAATTAATTCACATGCAGGCTGCGTCTCAAATTTGTGACGATGCAATACTTTATATATTCTTATATATATGTATTAGTATGTGTGTGTGTGTGTGTTTGAGAGAAACATGACGCTTTAATGTTCTGTACGATCTTTTACCTTGCTATTTTAGATTTTTTCTTTCATTTTCAAGTGGCCACCCCCCTCATCTGACCCTCGCTCATCTTACCTCATTATATACGTTTATAATCGACGTGTGCATGTGCGCTTCCTGTGTGGGTGTACAGGGATGTACAACGGAAAATAGCAGTTTGTGAAGGACTGATACACTAAGACTGCCTTGTTAGCATGCAATCTTTTTGCTATATATAAACTGTATTGTATTGGCACATTGCATTCAGTTTGGGCTACAGAACCTCATAGTTGTCGTTTGTTTGGTCCTATCTTTGTTTTCTTGTGTACGACAAACTCGCAAACCGCAAATAGCATACTGCCCGGGGTCACGTCCCAGGACCCTTGCTCACAGTCCAGTGTCTTGAGAAATCCATGTCTTTCCAAAGTCAGCCATTTTCTTTCTCTGTGATCACAATGTTTTAAATTCAACTTTAGATTGAGTAAAGTTCCGTAGTTCTACAGCCCTAATGCCTCTATAACCTCCCGTTCAGTCACGACTCACTTTCATGATTACCAGACTGTTAGAATTGATATCCCGATACTTTGTAACACTATTTGTTTCTCTGCTCCCTTATCCACTCATAAACAGACACAGTCCCTGATAAAAAATTTTAAAGAGACAAGGATTCTGCCTTATGAATCACACGAGTGCCTCTTTTTAAGTTATCCTCGCTCCATGTCGCTGGCCACCTATCGCATTCAGGCGTCTGTCAGGAGATGTTAAAAGCTTTATCTGTATCATCAGTCCTGAGGTAATGAATTAACAATAATGCCTTTAAACAGCCAGAGAGCACTGCCCTTCATTTCGAGCATATTCTATACTGCCACCTGGATGTAATAGGGTGCTATTACATCAAATTAGAAGGCAGCAGGGACAAATCTACTGTTGTTTGAATGGTTTTACCTGTACCTGATGTTTATCCAAACACACGGTCTTGTCTTTTTTACACAATATCGGACACTTTCAAAATGAAGGCAGCATATAAACAAGGGACTAAGATGTACTGTTTGCTCAGTATATGTAACTTGAATTCTCATTCATTTTTTTTTTTCTTTCTGTCATTATTTGCAGTTTGGGGTATTTTTCTGTTTGGTGTCTCAGAGATTGTCAGGTTTTCTTTCAAACAGAATATCAAACTTACCACTTGACCGATATCTCATGAATGACTCCTGGTTTAAGTGTTGATTTCTCCTGGCTTTTCTGTTATATTATGTGCTGGCACTGTAATTGTTCAGCAGAACCCATATAGAGGATTGTTGACCTGAAATGAGCAGAATGGAGAATTTTTAGCTTCACTGGCACTTTTTTATTTTTTAAAACTTTGTTTTTTCATTGTATGCTGCCAGGACTATAGAAATATCTATAATAAATCTTTCTTTGTGTGTGTTGTAAGATGTAAAAGTAGAAATTCTTTTGTAGACTTTCTTTTCTCATTCTCTTTTTGTTCTTCTAATACTTTGTACTCAAATATTTGTAGTTATTTTTATTTGTAAAGACTAATAAGGATGCCTTGAGACGGTCCCTGACTGATTCCCCCCTCTCACTTTAATCACTTTAAAGTATACCATGATGTCTGTGTCTTGATGGACTTAATGTTCCATTATTCCAACAAAATGCACAAATAATTTATTATGGAATTATTTCATGCAAGTACAATTGAATGCAGTTTCCCTGAGATGGTCAGACTGAACAAAACAAAAGTCATTTAGAATAGGATGATCTTATAGGCTAAAGAAACAATTATACATGATTGTTTACGAGTATGTCTTTTATGGGAAATAGCCTCACTCCAAGCTGGACTGATAAAATTGTCCCTTGTAATGTACATATGTGTACCATATATATTTACTATTTTTCATGCATGTTGAAGTGAAATACTCTGAACACAGTGCTGCAGTTTTGATTAAACACAGAAAAAAAATTGTCTTTAGTCTTATTTAGGCACAATGAAAGACTATACATACTTAACATGTTTTATATAATTCTCTGTATAATTTTGCTTCAATATAATAGAATTGGGCGGTGTTGCACTAAACCAAAAAGTCCTTTAATTATTTTGAGCCTTTTTATTAAAGGCTACAAAACGTTTGGAAGTGTGACTAACACTATATATTTATACATTATATATCAAAATAAATGCATAAATAGGCAAATTTTAAAAATATATATTTAGGTAATAACAAGTAGATTAATGTGTCTTATGTACCAGTTTCTGATGCACAATGGTGGTACAATGATACAGTAATCTATCGATTGTACTACCATAGTACCATACTGCTGAATGATTTCCATATTAAAATATTTATATATAATATAATATCTATATTTATATTGTAAAGAATACCATAGATAGTACATGTTCAAAAATCACGTCAGTATCACATCTTCTGTCGTTTTGTCGCTAGAGGGCGCATGCGTGTCGTCTCGAGGTGTGTGTGTGTGTGTGTTTGGGGGTGTCGTTGATCTCACACACAGGAGGTAAACGCGATCACGTGACCGCACAGTGCAGTTGGTGTTAGTGAGTTTTCACAGCATGGCGGAAGGAGTAGTTGTCCGGATGGATTGTTACTCACCTTTTAATTCATGTCTTCTGTCTTGACGGAAGGATTTTTGGCTTTCACAACGCATTTCTTCACACTTAAAACTACTTAAGGGTATTCTTTCGACGATGGCAGACCGCGGTGTGGATTTGGCAGCTCTACCGAAAGAGGTTAGAGAGCAGTTGGCGGAGTTGGAGCTCGAGCTGTCTGAAGGTAAGAGATGGAGTTATCACCTTAACCTTAAAAATGTTTAATAATATGAACCTACTATTTAAATCCCAAGGTCGTATGCCGCTAAAGAGTCACATAAATACTCTCAAGCAGACAGTGTCTACTGCTTTGTGTTGGTGTTTGAAGGTCCTCTGTTTCCCCTCAGAGAATTTTTGAAAGAGGCTGTGTTTCAAAAACTTGCGAGCTGTCTACCTAGACAGAATGTCTGGATGCCTAAAATGCCGTTTCTAACGCATCTGATGCCCAGACATGCTGTCTAGGTAGACAGCTCGCTAGGTTTCTAGACACCGCCAGAGTGTGTTGGAAGAAATTATGATTTTCCACCATCAAATATGCTTTTAATTTCGTGTAAATGAAAGAACCGAACGTGATTGAGAACTAGAAGAACATTGTCACTAAAGCGGCCGTTTATTTCACCTCGAGACTGAGACTATTGTTTGTTCAGGGATCTAGACCTCAAAGAAAAGAGAGCCCTTGACAGTTTAGCTAGACACAATACCGTAGTACAGAGACTGTCAGGAAGGCAGAGCGAGTTCATGTGGTTTTGGATGTTGATTTATGTATGTTACGATCGCTGTTCTTCTCAAAGCCCTTTGTTTTAATATTGGAGACGTTTTTAAAGGGGCATCACTTTTTGCTATACGAGTGTGTGTTCTTTAATGCGAAAATCAGTGACAGCATTGGTTCATTTTTGCTGTACTTTAGGTGATTGATGTCCTGCTAGCACACAGACACGCCTTCTCTATAGACACATTTTGCTCAGTATTATAAAATGATTATCTAATCCAACCATAGTTTATCTTGTAAACTATATTGAATGTGAAGATGCATTTTTCCACTACACCCTTTACAGACTCTTAGTCAGCTCATTATTTTTAAAATTTAAGGGCTACAGTATCACATAATTTTTGTTTATCAGTTAGCTGTGTTACCAACATTATATGAATAATATTATTAATATAAAATATTATTTTTGTTTAATAATAACAATAATATAAAATTATAGTAAAAATGTTTTATTTTGTGTGTGTGATAGATCAGCCGTTTCTGTCTATTCACATGGTTTAGAAGTTCATTTAATGTTCATGACATCACAGCTATGGTGTTTCATCCACCGTCATGCATCTTCAAGCATCTTCTCTCTGCCGAGTCATCCGTCTGTGAAAGACGGTGCCGTTCCACTCATTCACTCAGTCAGAGAGCACTATGTGGGGTAGATGTGTCAGTGTTTAGCTTAGTAATAGTGTTACACAACTGGAAGTGTGTGGGCCACACTCTCAAACAACTTGTTGATATGTGCAGCTCCAGGCTGCTTATCAAGAAAACCAGCCAGAGACACTGTAACTAGAGTAACACAACATTTTATGACCGTATGATGAAATACTATAAATTATGGACATAATTACTGATGACCATTGAGCCAAGTTTTTGAGTTTTTTGTCATCCAGCCACACTATAAAATATCTGCTGAGTGCAGAATGAAAATGTATTGGAATCTTTTACCCAAAAATGAAGGTTTACTCAAGTCATACGACAGAATTTAAATTTGTTGGGTGAACTATCATGTGATCTTTAGGTCTGTGACTTTTGAGAGTGTGTGAAAATAACATGAAAGCTCTTACAACTGTGTGTTTAGTATAAGGGTTTTAGTGCCCTTGGGGCAGGTGAGTGATCTGGAGTGTTTGGTCAATTGGAGGGCGGTTGCAGGCTCCCTCACCCCCTCCTCCCATAGGAGCAGCTGCCAGTTACGGCTGTCGCCTCCCCGGACGGTCACCTCCCCACTAGCGCATCACACTCCTGTCCTTGCTCTCCTCTGCTTGCGCCATCTCTTTCTCTCTCTTTCTAGTTCTGGGGCTGACTAGTACTTGCCGATATGACTCAAATTAAATGAATCACCACTCCCCGACCAATCAAAACACACTTTAATTCGGCACAAAGCACTTTAATCATCTTATTTATACCAGTCAGATGAGTTTAATGTCGATATTTGAATGTGTGTTAATTTTTACATTCAAGTGACTTTTTCCAACATGTACTTATTTAAAGGGATAGTATCCCTAAAAATGCTAAAATGTGTCATCTCTCATGGCATTCCAAATCCATAAGACTTTCATTCTTCTTTAAAACACAAATGAAATCTGGAAGTCTATTCATCAAACTCTCACGGTTCGGAAACGTTCATAAAGAGATCTTAAAAGAAACCCAGACGAATCATGCTTGAGCTTACGTTCCACCAAATATGAGTGCTCCATGTATCAATGATTAAATGTGAAGAAAAGGCTTAATTAAATCTGTTCATCATATAAAGTGATCATTTCTCTTCAGAAGAGGTGAGCTTGATTTCTTTTATAATCTATTTAGTCTTTATAAATGCTTTAAACTAAAGCATCATGGGTGAATAGACTTTCAGTGGAGGGACAGAAATCTTGCAGATTTCTTTAAAAATATCTTAATTTGTGTTCAGAAAATGAAAGAAAGTCTTTTGGGTTTGGAATGACATGAGGGTGAGACGAACCCTTTAAAGTTAGCCTATTAAAAATTCAAATAATTGAACACCTTCAGGAACTTTTAAAATTAATATGCATTGTTCATACTGTACATTGTAATATCGTGATGCCTACATTTAATTGTAGCATTCGAAATAATATATTTTAAGTTTTTAGTGTTATTCTTCGGAATGAATGTTGACAAAATTGTCACAACTGGCCATAACGTGAAAAAAAATAAGTATTCGATTCCAGAATTGGAATTGAATTTCGATTCCCAACCGTATTCGTCGTGCTGTTTATGTTCCCCAATGATGGCGACTCCCGGGCATGCAGAAAAGCACCCGTTATTACAAAACTATTGAGCCCGATTTAAAGTGTGGGAATTTTTTAAACCGAGAGTGAATAAAATGGTGCTCTGCGTGTCTAAAACTGAAATGGCATAGGCCGACCAGGAGCATCTAAAGAAAACATCCAGTGGCTCGCTTACCTCTTCTTATTAGAACCACTTGTATATTAATAAGTAGCTATAAATGTTTAATAAATCTATTAATTCAACTGATTGGCTTATTATTATGTGATATCCAAATGGAAATCTCCTCCAGCAATCTCTAGCATGATCTCATGAATGTCTGGACAAATCCTGGAAGCTCATGGAAAAGTCCTGGAAATGCACTGGTCTGAAACTGTGGATTCTGATTTGCTGTTTAAAACGTGTCTGCCATGTCTTGCCCTTAATTCTGGGTCCATGTGTGGTTTCCACAAAGGCACAAATTGACCTTGGAGGGTAGAAATATTTCCCATTGCCATGCTCTGCTGGGGCTTTTTGCAGTGCAAAAAGTCTTTCCAAATTTTGTCCTACATAATGACCCAATTCTGCAGGATTGTAGTGATCAGAGTAACAATAAGCACCATTGAGCTGATCTGGACTATGGAGGTTCTGATCTGAACTGGCATTTGAGGCTTTCAACTGAAACCTTTGTGTCCCAAATGAGCAGACGAGATATGGACACAGTCTGAGAGGGAGTGTGTGTGTGTGTGTGCGTGTGCGTGTGCTTGCATCCACTCTATGGTTTCCTCACCAAACAAGGAATCTCCTCAACCACTGTGATAATAATAGATATAAGCAAAATTAACACCTTAATCCGTAAGCAAAATTAACACCTTAATCCGAGTGAGACCCTAATTATAATTCTTCTGTCTAGTTGTGCTTTCTTGTACACCTTGTAATAAACCAATGCTGTCATCTGTGAGTCATGTGAAGGTGTTGCAGGAAGTCGAGTGCAGCCTGAATCTGCTCTTGAGTGTGTACCACACTTTGTCTAACCGGCTTAATGTGGAATTGAACTCGAACAATACAAAAATCATTCAAGCTCTTGGTGATGTTGTTCAGCAGATCCTTAGCACTGTAATCTCTTCTAAATAGCGTATTGTTCTTTTAAAGAACAAAGGGAATGATCCTGCTATGCGACCCAACGTTCTGAGCAGCATGGACACCTCCCATTCCATGCCATCTTACTTAAATTACTCCTTTACTTTACCTTAGGGGGAGTTCTTTTAAAATGCAGGATTGTTAGTGGACGGCTGTTATGTGGAGCTAATGTGTGTAGTTTTTAAGTATTGATTGCTGTTATGAAGAGGGTTGAGTTCAGGCTGTCAGGAGACTCAATGTTTTGGAGGGGTGCATGTTATTGCCAGAGCCTTCCTATTTAGGGCACTGAATGACCGAACATGGACTGAACCCTGTTCATTTGTGCTCGGAGTCATTCTCTCTTTCTTTCTCTCGGTTAAGCTGTCCTCTGACCATTAAGGGAAGCCACAGACATCTATTTTTTGCAATAAAGTTGTTCCCCTTTTTGTTCTGTTATTTTGTGTATCTTATTAAATTGTTCCAAGCGAGACCGGGAAATGTTGTTTCCTGATGGTCACGAAAAACAGTCGTGTCACATTTGAATACAAACAAAACATTTTCATAACAATTAGTCGATTTTATTCTATCAATTCTAATTCAGTAGGGTGAAAATATGTATTTTTATATATAATTTAATATAATCATAAATATTTGTATTTAATATACATTTTACAATTTGAATGTGCATAATACTTTAATGTATGATTTAATTTACTTCAAAACACTAAATAAAGAAAATTATGAATTGATGCACTTATTTCCTTTATGCAAATGTTATTTCTTTTCTTTTGACTTTGGGGTGGAATTTGACTCCGAAATGAGATTCATTCTGAAATTTACTGGCATGCAGCATCATGTAAGCTCTTCATTTAAAACATTAAGTCATGAGTTTCCGTAACACTGCTTTGAAACGTCATGGCTTGTGAAAAGTTCTGTAAAAATCACTTGACTTGACACTATGGTCATTAGACTATAGGCTGTTTTTGTGTTGCTGAGACTATTTGCGTATTTGTATACCCTGACCACACGAGTCGACCGTCACAGTTCCTCTTTTCTCTAAAGGACCCTTTGTTACACATTTTGTGGAGGAAAGGTTTGTCACATAGGCTACTTGTTAAGCAAACAAATTCTTAGCTTACTATTTTGGCCAAACTTAAATCTATGTGAATTTCATTTTATGTCAAAATACCAAACCAAGTTTCATTTATTTGTTGTAAAGATCAAGCAAAACAAGTTTTTTAAAGGGGTGATGAACTGAGAAATCAAATTTTCCTCAAGCTTTTGACATCTAAGAGGTCATTTGATAAGAATATCCTGTAAGTTTCAGAACTGAAAATGTCCTTGTTAGTCCAATAAAAGCTTTTATTGACACCAGCCCCAGCAAACGACTCGTTTTTCAAAGTGAGGAACTATGACGACAAAGAGAATAAAACACCACCCCCGTAGAAGAAGATCAATGCCTACTTCAACACGCCCGTTAGCCCCACCCACCGATTCGCGCATTACACACATAGTTATTAAATAACATAGATAGATGCCTACCTTGTGATGACAAACCGGATCAAGCTACTAAGCAATACAAAATATTGTGCAGCGGTTGTGGAAGCATGGTTAAACTTTATTTTTAACGACGTTCCAGTTGATGAGGGTAAAACATTGTCCGTTTGTTCGCTTCATTTCACTGAGGATTGTTTTGTAAACAAGACTGGATTTGCAGACCGATTAAGATTAAAAAATGCTGCTGTGCCGTCTATATTGGATCTGACAGGAATGGTGCAACACACGGACTCTGAGGCGAATATGTATGGGCGAATCATTCCGATTAACATTTTCAAACGTTTTCAAAACAATTTCCCCCTTGTGCGCTGAACTAAAACAATACGTATACACAGTTCACATGAAGGCAAAAAGTGTTGGACACTTTTGAACGTTTTGGTGACATTTGCTCACAGATTCCATTTGTTTTCATATTTAATATCTAATGCAGACAATTAGTATGGCTTAAGTGTCTTAAAGTGTCCAAGCCCCTTTTTAGGGCCCACTGTATGTGACCAAGTGCTACCAAGTTTTGCATGCTTGTCAAACTTAACCTCCAATCTGTCTGCAAGAACGACCTCACGGGAATCAAACACAAAGTGCTTACTTCGTGGGAGCATCGTATTTATACAGAGTGCTAAGCTTAGACAGATGGGACATGATCAGATGTCCAGGCTTCACACAGATTCCCTTTCCCTCAAACAAAAGCCCGGAGCCTCTTCTCCTGGTACTGGGCCCACTGGGTCTGCTCCCTCAGCGTGAGTTGTATAAGGAATCGGCCCAGGCTGCCCTTGGCTGTGAATGGTTAATGTTACATCGCTGTTGTCTTATAGGGTGCTGAGTCTGAATTATTAACATGCCTTCATTAAATTCCATGAGGCTTTGCTTGTATCTCCTTTTACTGGCACTATGTGAAGCAGGGTGTGTACGGGGGAAGTGCTGTCACATATTCCATACAGTAAGTGAAAGTTAATGTTGTGGTACAACAGAGCTATGCGCTGCCAAGGGAACACTCGCAACTCGCAACACAATGTGCCATCCATGAACAGGATGTGGTCTCCTTGTAGGAATGATATCTCAAAATATATCCTTTTCCTTAGTTGTTTGAAATAAGAATGACTAGAGCCATGGCATAGCAGTTGGCACACAAGCTTGACATGCTTGTACCTACTCATGAAGGTAATGTAAAAAAGAAAATTTGGAGAGAAATACATTTTCAGCAAGGATGCATCAAATTGATCAATTTATAGTTAATACATTTATAATGTTACCAAAAACTAAACACTGTAGTATTATACTTTAAATAAATGCAGTTCTTTTGAATTGGTCAATTTATAGTAAATACATTTATAATGTTACCAAAAACTAAACCCTGTAGTATACTTAAAATAAATGCAGTTCTTTTGAATTTTCTATTGATTAAAGAATCCAAATTATCACAGTTTCCACAAAAATATTTAGCAGCACAACTCAAACCAGCATATTAGAATGATTTCTGCGGGATCATGTGACACTGAAGACTGGAGTAATGAAAATTCAGTTACTTTTAAATGTAATAATTCACTTGATATTTAATTGTATTTTTGATCAAATAAACACAGTCTTGAGTCTGTTGCGGAGACTCTTTATTCGTTCTGGTGAAATCACAATTGATATCCCTGATTGATATACAACCACTGATTAACATATTCAGTTTTGATGAGAAAAAAACAATACAAGTGCGGATTAGAACCCATAACCTCTGACACGCCTGGCAAAAGTTTTGCCAGTAGCCCATGAAAGCATACAAGGTGATTTTGCGGATCTATGGATTTGTTCAAGTGAAAATTCTCGGCACTAACAATATATATAAGTAGATCTCATTAGTAGATCTCGCAAATGAAACCCAATGTATATCGAAATTGATTTCTGGCCATCGTAATGTCTTTTTTACCAAAAATTATTATTGTACACATAAATTGTACATACATATCTTAGCATTCTATAGCAATCTCCTCTCCCACACCAACATGGCATCATGACTTTTGCGTAAACATACACGCCACTTTCAAGTCAAGTGGCGTGTTATCTATACGCTTTTTGAGCTATCTACATGTATGCGTGTGTGTCTACGCCGTTAAATGTGAAAAGCGATTATGCGTGTTGAAAAAACACCAAAAATGGAAATACGAATTGGCGTGTCAAACATACGCTATTTCATGAGATCAGTCTGCCCGCACACTTGTCCCACACACTTTTTAAAACAAAATTGGTTGGAGACGCCACAAAAACGCCACTGGTTGCACAGGTGTATGTTCGGTTGCTTCGAGTTTTATTCCGTTTTTAATTCCCAAGTTACTGTACATTGACTAGGAATGAAATGGCTAGAATTTATTCACACCTCTACTATTGAATCCAATGTATCGTCAGCGCTCAGATTTGATTCCATGGTCAAGTAAGACTTGCAGTTTGTGAGGTAAATGCTATTAGGTATTTGAAAGAAGGGAGGAGCCAGTCAATATGTCCCGCCTTAGCTTCCTGTTTCAGTGACATTAACGAAGCTGCACGTTCCAAGGCACTTCAGTGGACCATTTAATGACTCACTCAAAGACAGTCCGTTGCCGTATCAATGTAACTGTGTGTTGAGTGACAGCCTTTCAATGCACAGAGACTCTGTTTAGTTTTGGTTACATTAATTACTGAAGATGTCCTTGTTTTTGTGCATCCTGAACACATCGTAACACTTATTTGTAAAGCAACAAATAAATATAAATAAATCCAAACAAATAAATAAATAGATGTGGATAATACTGCATATTGCACTATTGGGCCACTCAAAATGACCGCAAGGGAAATTCCTTCACCTAAAAATAGCTCCTTTTTGAGCCAGAAAACAGCCTAAGTGGACCCATGTCTATATTTAGCAAGTCATCAGCTGATCCTGCCAAAAAGTACATTTTGGATTATTTGAAATTTGTCAAGACAAAGTTAGTCAAAAAGTTTTGTTACAGAAAATGTGTACAGACATATTCTCCATTCCTCAGTCTGCTGTTGTTTCCAAACCTCAGCCTTGTTTACAGCTTTTATTCAAAGCACCCAGGACACTCCTGTTTTTGTATCCCTCCAGCCTGAGCTTTCCTCTGGGGAAAAGCGTTTCACACACATTCAGACTGTGAGAACCTGTTTTCCCTCCATTTGTCCTGTTGTTTGCTTGATTTGCACACATGCTCTGCACTTTTCCCTGAGTAAAAGCACCTTAAATGAGCCCTTACATTTCAGGAAAAGGGAAATATACCCTCAATTTTAGACAACCACTGGATTACCCAGAGTTTTGAGTCATGATGCCTGACATTTATGATACAATGGTTGTTTTGCTGGTGTTGCTAAACCACACTATTTTCTTGAAGGCCCAGAGTTAGTGTGAACTGGTTGACAAGTGCTGACAGATCCCTCCTGAAGTCCCAAGTCATATTCTTCAAGTCTTCAGGTTTCGGTCAGGGCTTCTTCTAATGAAATGGCAGTTTTCAAATGTTTGTTTGACTTAAGATTTATCTGACTGGCATGATATCGGAGAAGTGGAGGTCAACTTCCTCTCAGATATTTGCATTACTTTTACGACTGGCTTGTGGGGGTTCTTGTCTAATATATTATAAAAACACAGCATAGTATTGTTTAGTGGTTGACCAAATGTGCCACCAAGATGCCAGGGCTTTTTTAGACTTAAATTGTAGGTCTAATTGCATGCCAAGCACCACTAATGAATATCCATGTTACAATTTGAAGCTAGAAAATGTGCATTATTCATTGACGACTCCGAGGCTATGGATTGATGTAATTTCTGTGAATTGGCCCAGTGGGTTTGGTTATATGATACCATTAAGCTCAAAATAACTAATTATTGGCCGATTAATCACTCAGTCTATCTCTAGTTTTATTGTTCTGTCGGCATTTGACCCGGTCGAGATTGAGTCATAATATTCACGTTCCCGCTCATTTTGTGTTTCTTGTCTTGTCTACTTGGGCTCAAGTTGGTGTGAACAGAATGAGCCCCATGAGAAATGAAGAACAGATTTAAGGAACAGTTCTCCAATAAAATAACATCTCTTATGTTTTAACAAAAGTTCAACTCTAATCCTCTCTCCCAGATCTTCCTCCCCTCCCTCGTTTCTGTCTGTTCGCCATGCGTCATTGTGCTGAAGTCAGGCCTGCTGAATCAGATTATGAGCGCTCGATTGTTGGTGGAGGGTGTCGCAACTGTTAAGCATTTTAACAGCAGGTCTTCATGGTCTAATTTTAAATCCAAGTGTGAGCTCATAAACCACTGAGGGACTGGCAAGAGGGCCAAAACTTAGTCAATGTCATTAGCAATGTCAATATATTACTATTGATCTAGGGATGAAACGATTACCGGTTTCACAATATACCATGATAAAATGGCCTGACAGTTAGTAATATCGTTTAAAATTTAATTATCATTAAAACTGTTTGATTATCATGATTTAAAAAAACTTGCGGTAAATCCTGTACAGGCAGCCTTCGTCTGACGCAGTGGCTGTGGCTTTTTGAGCCAAGACGAACGAACAAGTTCAGACAAGATTATTAACGGTGACATTTAATGGATAATACAATATATTGTCTTTTTTTTTTTACAAAAGAAATAGTTACATACAGGGACATAAAATATTGAACTGAGGTGTTTTAAAATCTTACCTGTTTATAAATATTATAGTAGTATTAATACTAAAGTCCTCTGAATTTTCAATACAATCAAAAATTGAGACGCAAGATGGCAAATTGCACTTGAATGAAAAGAGAGAGCTTGTCTGCTGTGATACAAGAGACATGGATGTGCAATAAGCTCATTAAGCTGGAGTATGTAACTTATGTTGCTCTGGCGGTTATTTAACAGAACTGTATGTGTCTTGTGGAAGAACATTGTAGCCAGAGCAGCTACTTTCTGTTGAAACACTGAAATGTTTTCAGTGTGTGTATCAGTTCTTTTTTGAAGTTTTTCATTTCATTTTGGGGTTTTAGGACACAATCGGGTCACTTGATGGAGTTTTTCGGTTCCTTGCCACTGTTGCCTTTGGCTTGCTCAGTTAGGGATATTCAAATTAAATGACCCATCATACCATTGATCTGCTCTACCAAAATTGGATGTGTTTTTTCCAGTAATAAACAAACACTGTTAAGTTGTTTTGATTGATGCTGTGAAGCAGCTTTGATACAATCTGTATTGTGAAAAGCGCTATATAAATATATTTGACTTGACTTGACTTGACTTGACATTTTAATGAATAATTATAATGTTTTATGACGAAGAAGAAGAATAATCATGATAATTTTGGTCGCTATAATCATGATGTGATTTTGGTCACTATAATCGTGATATGAAATTTTCATGATCTCTAATAATCGATCACATTTATTTACACTAAAAACCCTTTTCATTAATTTGGTGAGGAACATGTCGTTTTGAGCAGCATTTGCACTCCCTGTAAGGCTGTTGACTATATGTCAATGCTGTAGATGCACATTATTTAGGCTAACAGTTAATCGATTAATTGATCATTAATTTAAACGACCATTGATCATTGGAATTTGTGTAAATTTTCATCCCTATAATGTGTTTTATCAAAACCAAACGATTTGAATCATTATATCGTGATAAGTTTTTGTAGCTATATCACACAGCCCTATGTTTAAATTAATATAACACAATTGCATCATTAAGATTTTGCAGCATGTTCGGAGCGAAGGTGTCCCCTATCGGACTTCTACACAAAGGCGTCTGTGAGTCTCTATAGTTGAGTCTTCTAAGAGTACAGTAGAACAAAAGCTGGAGGTTTTTTTAGAGGTGTGGTTGATCCCTGAGCTCTGTCAGCAGTTGAGATGTCTTGGCACTTTGCCACGCCATAAAGCTGTCAAACATCAAGGTTGTTCTCCATATGCTCTAATTTGTTGTAAACACCATTAAATCTGATGACAAAAATCGATTCACCCAAAAAAGAAAAACAAGGTGGGCTGACCAGCCATTCAACGCTTTTTCATTTGCTCTTTCTCATTTCTTGGAAGATACTTCACATGTACAGTATCCTGGACTGTCTCATGGCTCATCTATCGGTTTGCGTGTCAAATTGCTCATCCACTTGTCTATTCCACCTAAAAGTGAGCGGAGCGAGGGTCGAGAAGACGTGATGTCACAACATGGCAAGAAATGAATGAGGATCTAGCATGTGCTTCTTTCGCAATGAAACTCCCTTCCTCCCACTCTTCTCCCGGCAGACACACCCTGTTGCTTGGGGACTTGTTCCATGTTTCCAATGCGTTGGATGCAGACCAGGACACGTCAGAGCTTGGCAGCTGAACCAATCCCATGCCGTCTTATGATGGACTCTGATATACTGATCAGCCAACCTTTGCATGTATTTGCTGTGTATTTACTGCGGTCTGAGTAAACATATCCTGAAAGCAGGGCTTTCCCCTCTTGGTCATGTTTAATCAGCTATTTTCTTACAGGGCTGGCCTCGATGATGTCACAGTTTTCCGAGTAAACAGTTTGGAGTGAGCAATGCCTCTCTTGGGAAAGTAAAATCTAAAATCCAGTCTCTTCCCTCTACATTTAAAGATATAGGATGGGGGGTCTCGTTCAACTTTCTTGAGAAGAGAGGCATGAGAAATAACTTTTAAGGCATCACTGTTTCAGAAAGTGGAATTATACATTTTATATTATTATGTTTTAATGCCCCAGCTGAACATTGAACCCAAATATGTACTCTAGCATACTCCGTTTTGTACTTCAGCAAGTTTTTGTTTATTATTATTAATAATTTTAATAAATTATTATTGTCACACAGGACGGCCGCATAAGGAGCAAATATGTGTGTGTGTGTGTGTGTGTGTGTGTGTGTGTATATATATATATATATATAAATATATATCAGACTCGTAGAGATAACACGCCACTTGACTCGAAAGTGGCGTGTATGTTTACGCAAAAGTCATGATGTCATGTTGCATATATATATATATATATATATGTTAGCTAGAATATATTTATTACCTGTCTAGTGGTGTTATGTTTATGCTGAAATATAGTAAACTAATGTTTTGTATTTATAAAAAAATCTTTCATGTGTCATTATGTGTAGTTAGTTGGCTCACGTGATTTGTTTCGCACTTCAGAACTTCCGTTATGGGAACATGTGAGCATTGATGCCCCCTTGTTTTCACAGTGCATTGTGGGACTTTTTAGGGAGAAAATGTTTCAGTGCCCTGGAAGGATTCTGCTATTAAAACACCCCTTAAAATGGCTGACTCCCTGATCAGTGCCCTGACTACTGAACTAGGGATCTAATTGAGACACACCCAATGTTAATAAGGCTGATCGTCACCAGTCATGGGCGGGGCTTCCTCCTCCTTGTACGTAGGAGTAGGGCGAATATGGAACCGCTTGTTTGGAGAGACTGTTTATGATTTATGTGGATTATAAATAAGGAGTGGGTGGATTTTTTACTATTATAGCCTGGTTGTTTACACACTGTGGACACATCTTATAAAAGTGAATTTTGCATATTAGGTCCCCTTGAATGTATAATAGTACAAATTTGGATAGAAATAGGGCTTGATTTAACCCTTTAATAGTATTATATTTAAGAATGCTTCAATTAAAGGGACTTTCTTCTCATCTATTCAACAGTTTCATCAATCAAGTTAATGCTGTATCTTATAATGTTGTAATGCCTATAAATTCATTTAAGCATTAACTTTTATCAGACATTTTCTGTTTTATTCATTATCTTATCAGTTATCAGACATAAATTTCATTAATTCTATTACCGAACATGATTAACTTCTATTGTGCTGCTTAATTGATGCATGGTTCTGAGCTTGCATAGCTAGAAGCATTTGTCTTCATGAACTTGCACAGAATAAGTTTTGGGCCATAAATGTTGGTAATGCAAAAAAAAAAAAAAAAAAGAAGTATTTTAAATTGGGAGCAATGTATTAGCTGATAATAACAAGGCTTTTGATTGACACTATTAAAATACCTGTTTTGAATAGAAATTGCCTGAACAGAGAAGAGGAACATGTGCCCATCACCAGCTCCTGCTGTTTGTTTTTATGTGTGAGTGAGAGGTGGTTTACCCATAGCTCTGGTTGACTTTAACTGGCCTGTGTTGAATGTGTTGCCCAACTGTTGTTCTGACCCACTGGACGGGATCGTCTTCGTCTCTGAATCTGTGATCAGATATCCCAGAATCTTTGACTCAGTAATGCAGTGTTGATTCCACAGTCTGTCACGCCGGACAAGTCTCGAAAACAAAGCCCTGCAGACATACAGTTGCGACATCAAACCTTTTTCCGTTTCAAAGATCAAAATTTCATATGTGCAGACACACATTGTGGGTGTCATACATGAATAAAAAGTAGTAACTTGTCTGTTCATTAAGCAGTTCTCTTTTCTAACCATCAGTGTATCAGCAAATTGGATCAGGTTTAGCCGCAGGGCAGACGAGTGTTCTGAATTTGTGGATGTATTTGAAAGCAACTGTTCTTGTAAGTCAGAATGACCCCACAGGTGACTTCCCGGGCTCCGTAAAAAAAAAAAACGGCGGGCGCTCGGCGCTTCAGCGTTAAGTTACGCTCATGGCGTTTAAAAAAACGCGGCGCTCCCATTGAAAACAATTGAAAACATACGCCAGGCGCATGGAAAAACGCTTTGGTGGACACATGGCCTTAGAATCTAACCTTGACACTCTAAATGACTCCTGTCAATCCTGGATGAACCGGAAACTGTCTAAAACTCTAAGGCTAAGACAGCATCATATCAAACCCTTAAAGCTACACTGTGTAACTCTTTTAGTTTATTCTTAGCTAAAAACACTTAGTACTTTCAAAAATATATGTGCTCATGAATGTAATTTTTTTTAAAGTGTTAAAGTATTCTCGTGAGTGTATAATATGCTTTTGAAAATACATAAGGGTAAGGGGTTCTAATGTCGGTCGCCATGTTGCCCCTCCATCTTGAAAGTACATTAGCCAAAGAGGGACATACCCGTTAATTCAAGCTTCGCCTTTCACGTTTACGTTTGAGTTAACACTCATAGACGAGGTTGAACTGGAAGCCATGTTAATCTTGGACTACATTGGCCACCGTAGGAGTTAAAACGAAATCGGAATTGAGAGGAACAGAAATAATATTCGCTGGATGGTTATATACCTTTTCACCGCTAGATGGGGGTAAAAATCACACAGTGTAGCTGAGTCGCTGATTTGAAATTTTACATGGGCAAATAACACTCCTCATGCAAAGTGCACTCAGACGTGATTTTAATTTAATCAGTGAGGTGATATTCTAATTAGTGTTAATATACATGATGGAGGACACTATTTTTATTTCATCATTTTATTTTATATATTTTAATTTTTTTTCTCTTCACTGAGCTTGTTGCAGTGCAATCTGGGTTTGCATCTTCTGTGTGGGACGTTGCTTTAGAATTTTACCAAAACAATATTTCTTTGGAAGCAGCACAATTAAGTTGCCTACCTTACTGCTGGGCATCTTATTATGTTTTAAAATGGAGCAATAAACCTCATTAGTCCCACATCAGTCCCATTACAGCTTCTGTATGAAATGAATCATCCATCAGGCATGGAGATCATATGATGAATGTAGCATTGTTTACTTGTTTTTTTTTTTTTTTTTTTTTAGTTGTCAGTTTAATGTATTATGGCTGTTGTTAAAGTGTTTTGGGGAACTGATGTGGGATTGAGTAAATTTGGCAGAAGTTACAGCACTATAGAGGTTTCATGGAGGAATCTGGTCTGGTCACATATGAATGCTGTGGTTTTGGGATCGGGCTGATGTTTTTGTCATGGAGACCATGGGAATTTATGGAAGAGAGAATCGTGCTGACCCTCGGCAGTTTAGCTCTAGTTCAGGCTTGTCCATTTCTCTCACGGCCCCACAACAGAGCGCCCCAGGGGTCCATATTCATTTGAATTAAAGAGACTGTAACCAGCACATGCACGGACAAGTACGCATGCACACACACACATGTTCTCAAAGTCTCCCAAAGCCACAGCCTCGCATGGCCTGTTCATTAGCCACTTTGGTGAAGCTTACCAAGGTGTTGTGTCCTGATTTAGCCAGTTAAATGAGGACAGAGCCCCATAGGGAAGTGTCTGTAATAGATTTTAACACTGACACACATAATTTTTTTAACGGGATGTGGTGCAATGCAGCTGATGTAGATGGATGTATAGATGGATCTATAGATGGATTTATAGATGGATTTATAGATGGATGTATAGATAGATAGATGATAGAATGAAGTCAAACCGAATGACTCGCAGTTGCTTTTATAAATGCAAATCGCTGTCAGCGTGAACGCCCGTAGTGTGGTGACTCAGTTTTGTATCCTGTGTTTGATTTACGGTGGATGTTTCTCCATGTGTTCATATCTAGTGAATCATACCATTCACACAGTCGCATATTATTGTTTAAGGCCATTCGAAGGAAAGGCTCCCCAAACTTTCCGTTTATTTAGAGGATTAGTGACTAAATTCTCATGTTGTTTAAATAGTTAACATTCCCCTGAAGCTAGCGCAAGCTTGTTGGGTTGCTTCATTGTTACTGGGACCGTAGAAGTTTTATTGAGCCGTTGATGGCCGTTGAACTGCCTCGATGTGTAAATATTGAAAGCAGGAACACATCTGTGAGCACTTCAGTGATGGAGAGTGGCAACCTGCTGAAAGCCAGTGACACCACTCTTTAAACAGTGTGCTTTAAACAAACCAGCAGATCTCAAAGGTCAGTGTGATTTATTGATTTGTTTGGTGCTCTAACTATGACAGATCTCACTTGTTTGACTGAAGACCAACCTGCCACAGGAATGATTGTCACTCTGTCTGAATACTGAAGCCTAATCAGCCTGTCACATAGACAAATTGTCATTAGAGTTATAGTGGTCTCATCACATGAAAGAACCAGCTGCATTTCAGACAATCGGGTTTTTCGTTTTTTTATATTAATATTTAATATTTATTATACTGTATTATTAGATTCATGTTTTTGCTTATTATTGTTATTATTTATTAAATATATAATTAGACATGTGCCGGTATTCGGTAATGCGATAAATCGCGGTAATGAATATGCACGATATTGTTATCGCGGGCTCTTCAAAATACCGTGGAAAATAATAGATTAGAATTTAGACTTTTAGAGCGCGCATTAGCTTATTTTCCTTCAACCGCTCAAACACTGCGTGCTGCGCAAAACACGCGCGCACTCTGATGTAAACAATCCCCACATGTATGTGTGCTTGCGACAGTGCGCACTAGTCTAATGTAAATAGGGATGGGACGGTATGAAAATTTCATATCACGATTATAGTGTCCAAAATAATCATGATTATCAATATTATCACGGTTTTGTTAAAAATTTATGAAAGTGCTCAAAATGCTCACTGAAAACATTTCAACAAGTTTTATAATTGAAAATCAACAAACAACAAATAAAACAAGCCTCTCTATGCAGTTTTTAAGCAAGATTCTATTCTATGGCATTTGCTTCTTTATAATGCCCGTCGTCAATAGCAACGCATTATTACACGGCGCACATCCATAACATTCACAACGGACGCGCGCTCTCGTTTCATTCAAATACAACTTGCCGTCTTGCGTCTCCGGTTTTTGATTGTATTGCAAAAATGAAATCAGAGTTGATTTATTGTTTACAGAGTTTGATAATATTGGTGTGATATATCTTGTCTGGACGATTGTTTTACAAAATGAATTCATAAACAGGTAAGATTTAAAACATTAGCTAATCTCATTATCAATTCAATATGTCCCCGTAATTATGTGGTAAAAATAAAATCGGTTTAATACGTGATGTATCTATACTTTACTATCCCTTAAAATATCACTCTTAATAATAGTCTTGTTTGAAGTTGTTCGTTCGTCTTTGGCTCAAATCCACTTGCTACGAACTTTTCTTCGCGGAAGCTTGACGTCTATTTCAAGTGAGTGACATAAAATGTTTCAACTCAAAACAACATTTCGTGCCCAATTGTTTCCCAGTTTTGGTATTGATGTCAAAGTTAACTTGCCTTGCGTTCGGGTGACGATCACACAAGACGACTCGGCAGATTTGAAGTGTTTCTATTGCAGTGACTTTTTGTTCGGCAGACAAGGTGACCATCCTCGATCAAGTTTCCCTCAGGACTTTTGTAAAACCCAAAATATGACCACACCTCAGATTTGGTCCTCTTAAAAAGGCTGAAAAACCTCCTGAGCACGGTCACTGCCTTCCGCCATTCCTTCTCGAATAGTAATTTAAAAAAAATATTGCGTGCTGCGCGCCTGCGTCAGGCAGACTGGCCGACAGGATTCAGTGAGTTATTAAAATCGCGATAATCAAACACGGTTTTAATGATAATTAAATTTTAAACGATAATACTAACCGTCAGTACATTTTATCACGGTTTATAGTGAAACCGGTTATCGTCCCATCCCTAAATGTAAACAATCCTCACATGATGAAGAAGCATGGCGGAACGCTCCCGACGATTTATCCCCGCAGGGCTGCCAACTCTCAGACATTCCGCTTGAGACTCAAGCTTGACTTTCAGACAGGACGCGGAATACGCGCGCGACGCGCAGGGATGTTTTGTTGCTGCGTCGACCTGCATCGACCACGCCGGTGTTAAAGTTTTAAAAATAGTTAAACTTTTTATTTGTAAAATAGCAAATCGCGTTGTATCTGAAGGGCAACGTTGAACCAGCGTCGCGCATTCCGCGTCCTGTCTGAAAGGCGCTTAACGCATTTGACACTTTTCACACGCTCTCCCACAGAGAAAAATCACAGAGCAAAGAGGACACGGACACCGACAGACTAGACAGAGCAGGTTACTTTTGATATGAAAGTTGTTATTGATAAATTGAAGTTGATAAATCAGCTCTTAGGTTCTGATCACAGATCGTTGCTCCTCAGTTCAAGTAAACCGATCATGTTACTTTCGTTTTTATTTAAAGATACAGTATAACTTACCGAAAGGTATATTTACTTGTACTATCAATCAGTGTTTTCAAACACGGAAAGAGGTCAGTAACACTGCAGGAGAACAGTTGTGTCAAAACGTTACATTTACCTCAGGAAAGCCATTTAATGACCAGCACATTAGAAAATAGCAAGGAGTAATTTGCTAAATATTATATTTAATTTCTCTCTGTATGTTTACAGCATTATGTGAGGTTTTTTTTTCTTGAGAAACATTAACAGACTGAGGCCTGCCTAATATTTATCCAAATGAGTCAATATTGAATTAAGACTGAAATCAAATCCAAGAATTTAATTGAATAATACAAACAGTAACCTACCAGTCATTGTAACATGTTGTCACTAAACTTTAAACAATTTGGTTTAGTTTACCATATGTTTTGAAAATCACAATTACACATTGATACAAGTTGAGGTTTTTTTTAGAGACCCACAATGCATCTGTTTTTCTTGAAATATAATTTCATTAAAATATCGTGATAATACCGTATACCGCAATAAAAGCTCAATCAATTAACCGCAGCATGAAAATTTGATACCGGCACATGCCTATAAATAATATACTATGCTAGTATACATGTACAATAATAATTAGCAATTTATATAAAATGCATTGCAATATATGTCATAATATTATACTATATTATTAGATTTATTTAAGTAATTTCTATTTTTAGTTAATTGTAATTTCTTTTTACGCTATATTTTTAAATTTAAATAATATACAAATAAAGTAGAATGCATTTAAATATATTCTAATATAATAAATTATTTAAATAATGCTTATTTTATTTTAATTATATGTATATATTAGTACTATATTTTTGAACGAAACGTAATGAAAGTTTGAGTTAACAAAAGTTGACAACAAACACTGTCATTTATTAGAAGGGCAGTTTGTTTTCTTTTAGACTCTTAGTTCTTGAATTTTGGCAGCTTCAATTCTTATGTCACAAGTGGCTAGTCGAACATCTCCGCAAAATCAACAGCCCCCAAACACGCTTTATTTTAAAATACTTCAGTGCTGAACATTTATATTGAAAAGAGACTATGACTGTATTATTTAAAAAATTATCTATGTACTTAGACAACGAACAACCTATTCAGTTTAGGTTGAAACTAAGCCACTTGGTTTTAAGACACTTGGTGTGACTTCTCTCTTGGGAAATGATCACTTTTGAGTTTTTCTTCATTTTCTAGTCAGCATCCTATCTGTTTGTCCATCAGTGCTCTAGCACAGCCCATGAGGAGCTTTTTCTCATCCCAGAAGTTATAGACTGGACTGTTGCCCATTCATGAAAAACTGAAAATCACCCACAACAATCAACGCCTTGTTTTGATTGTCGCCCTCGTGTGATCACAAATTGCAGAGTTTAGGGTCATAGCACTAGGTGAGGGTGAGATTTACAGTGTGTCCCTGCAGCTATCCTGCTTTTTAGTAGATTCAGATCATCTCTTTGAACTACAGACACCCAAACAAAATTAGGATTGATTGTTTCCCGGCACCGCCACACTCATTTTACCTTTAAGTGCTATAGACTCCTCAATATCAACACTGTTAACTAGAGTGGTTTTAAATTAGAAACAGCAGGCACTGACGGGTTTGTATGTGATGCAGAGGTGGTGGTTAAGATTGTGGTTAAGAAGTTAAGAGAGCTAACAGGAAGTGATGTCTACACCAGACACCCCATTTTTAGCCTAAGTATCATCAAGTGTAGTTTTTCTCCTAATATTAGCAGCATGATAACAAATGTGATATTGATTTTATACAGGTTTAAAACAAGTTAATTAATAAGTTAATATTAAGTGACCTACATTTTAGACACCATATTGCTGCTTCACACACGGTGGTGTTTCCTTACTGAGGGAATCAGGTTTTTGAGCGAATTAGTTGTCTAGGATAGATTAAAGGGATTGTTCACCCCAAAATGAAAATTCTGTCAGTTATTACTCGCCATCATGTTGTATTTATAGTCTACAATAATTGACTATAATAATGAGTATGCATGCACTCACGTGATCACGATGTCTTTAATAACTTTTCTGGGCCAGCAAGTTTCAATCCCTTAGAAGCCTATGAAGTTGTCATCCAGCTCTCAGATTTAATCAAAAATATCTTAATTTGTCTTCCGAAGATGAACGAAAGTCAGTCTATAATAATCGTTTTTATCGATTCGTTTTTGCAGCCCTAGTCCATATATTGTGCGACAAGTCAATATAGAAAATATCGCAATTGGCATAGGAAGCTCACAACTTATTTGCTGCTTTAAACCTGGGCGTCACATAGACCTGCACAAATAACAACCCTAATCATAGCGTTAATTCGAAAATAGTGCTAATAATTAAAGCAACACAGGTCTATCACCAAACCCTGTACCATATGGATGAAATATGGACATAAATTGTGTTGAGTGTGTGCATGTGGGTGTTCGCATGTCCAAGTGTAATTCCACACATTCCATCTGCCTAGTTGGGCCTGTTAATATCTGCACCGGCTCATCACATAGTCTTAATAACAGCTGATTCTTTTGGACTGACCCCTGCACCCTGTGAAATGCTTTAGCAGCTAAATTTGACCCAATTTTGGCCGTAGTTAAATATGCAGCAGTGTGTTCCTGCCTTGAGGACACTTCTTCTTCTTAATGTTTTTATGAGTAACAATGAATGGCTGTTAAACGTCTTTTTAGGGTGTTTATAAAGAGTCCTCTTAAATCAGTTGGACTGTATACAGAGTCTTGTTTTCAGTGTAGGCAACAGCCATTTAGGGTTTCTTTTATTTGGAGGACCTACTTGTTAACTTTCAGTGAACCTGTTCCAAAAGAATCAGTTCACAGACTTGAGTCGTCACTGAGAAGTTCCCAAACATTCCTTTGCAGGTATTTTGTTGTGATCATGATGTTTTTAATTATGTTATATCGATTGCCTAAAAAATGTTGCTTTCCTGACAGTTTTACTACTCTAGTTTTTCCCCCTTTAAATGTGTACACACTGACAGCGATTAAATCACTGGAGGTCGGGAAGTGTCATGCATCATGAGGCGTATCACGTGAGCCCCATTTTCTGTTGTGGTTAATGTTTTCTTGATGCATTGATTACAAAACCTGCCAATTCAAATGCAGCAATTTATTTTTCTACTTACACTTTGCTCAAAAATGATTTAATAAATAAATTTATTTAATGTCCATTTAAGTTACTTTTGATGCAATAAACTTCTTAATTTCTATTTCCTGCCTAGAAAATACTAAAGAATACTTGAGTATCCAGCAACCTGTCAATCACATAAGCAAACAACAACGATCCAATTAATGCCCGATATACCAAATCAAGTCCCGCCTTTTTTTCTTGTTTGAGAAGCCGTTTCAGTTGAATATCCATCACAACAGGGAAGAAAAGACGATCACAAATTCATTTTTTTGTCTATTTTTGTATTTTTAAAAATACATTGAGTTGATTTGATGTCTACCCAAAGACTCACTTCGCTAAATGTCTGCATTCCTATTGGTAGATGCCACTTTAAATCACAGCTCATTTATATGAAGTTAAAATGCTCAGCATTGTCAAATTCCCAACGGATTTGTTGTTTGCCGTCCCAAATTGCCAGCTCTCTTTGAAATTGAACAACTTGCAGTCACAGTCAGTGTGAATGCCTTTGTGCAGTTTAGTATTTTACAAATTAGTCAAATTGAAAAAACAGTTTCAATGACAATTATCACTACACTGAATTATTATTTCACTTTAAAAAGACTGGTATGCACAACTTCAAAACATATTTTTTACAGTTTAATTTTGACTTAACCTCCGCCCAGCTTTATTTATTAGATTGTGTAGGAGTTAAATGAGGATGTCACCTCAGCCACTGATTAACTATTGTGGAATGAGAGCCATTAGCTGATGGGAATTAGTTTATGAAAAATAATCAGGCAAGTTATTTATATTCCTGTCTTTCTCATGGCCGTTCACTTCATTTTAGAGACCTCAGAAGCCTGAAGCCTAGCAACTCGAAAGAAAAAAACAACAGCACTCCTGTGGTGGGTTATTCAGCACCCTCTTAGCCGGGTTCTTTGTTTTTGCCCTCACTTTCTTGTGTGTGTGTGTGTGTGTGCGTGTGTGCACTTCCTCCCTTGTGCTCATGGGTTTTTCCAGTCACCCTGGGGCCCGATGGAGCAGGAAGCCCCACAAACTTATCATTTCCTCTGCTACTGGCTCTGCCTGAGCCTTGTGTATGGTAAACACACTCACACACACAAATCCTGACAGGCTTGTAGGGTAAATCCAAGCGCTGACACACTGACACAGATAACACCATGGATGTTAAACAGGTATTTGTAGAGACATGCACATCGAAGCCCCTCGCGGTGAGCTTGTGTGTCTGTTCAGTGTGAAGTCTGTTTTGAGTCCTGAAGGAACTGGCCAGCTATCCCTTTTGGCCACCGTTGCCTTTCTGCTAGCCAGTTGGCCCCGGTCATCATCCAATCAGCACATTCCTCCCAATGAATACACTGGGACCAGTTTTGGCAGGCCACGCTGGGTGGGGTAATGTTCATATCCTGTGAGCTGACCCTTACACACACACTTGTATGAGACATCACAGCCGTCACAATAGACCAAAGTTTCTACTTTCTTGAGTTTGTCAGCCAATCAGTTACATGCAGGCATGATTCCGCAATGCTTAAATAGACAGGTATGTGTAGACAAACGCATGAAAGGAAGTGAGAAAGGGAGGGAAAGAGTAGCTCTTTAGAGGAGAGCCAGTGGGCACAAAGCTCCCTCAGTGCTGGAGTGGCACTGCCAGTTTGTGCGGACCTGTTGTTGTGTGAGCACAAACCCTGCTCTGTGTGTGTGCGTGACCCAGCTGCCCTCCCAGCATTACATCAGTCTCCCACATCACCCACACACACAATGAGACTCCAGTCAGCCATTCCTCCATATGCCCAGCACGCTGTCCGCCTGCAAAAAGCAGCTTTACGCTCTCACATGTGTGTGTGCAGTGTTGTTTGCTGAGCTATTTATTAATAATGATGTTTGCTAAGACAAGTATCCCTATTATTGTTGCTGTAATTTGATTGGATTTGGATTTGATCAAATTCCTAAATCTAAGTATTAAACTTTTGGCATGTAAACCACCCTGCGTTGTTTGTGTTGTCATGTTGTCCCAAACCAGTATGATGACTTTCATTCTTCTGTGGAACACCAAATATATATATATATATACATACTGTATATTTTTTTAATAGTTTTGGACCCCATTCCCATGCTCTGCATCAAAATATCTTCTGTTGTGTTCCATTGAAGAAGTTATCCTAGAGGTTTGGAACAACATGACTGTGAGTAGATGATGAACACACTATTAAGACCACAGCATTCACTTAACAATGCTCTGGCAGCTACTTAGAACACCTTAGCAACGCCCTGGAAACTCTCCAGTATACCCTGTTGGCACTATTGCAACCAAATAGCAACGCCATGGCAACTACTTAGAACAGCGTAACAGCAACCTGGAATGCCATATCAACACCCTGACAACTCTCCAGAACACCCTATTAACACCATAGCAACCACATACTAACACTACCTAGAACACCACAGCAATGCCCTGGTAAGACTCCAGAACACCAGATTTACACTATTGCAAGCAACCATAAATCAAAGCCCTGGCAGCTACCTAGAACATCTCAGCAATGTCCTGGCAGCTAGGGCTGGGCAACGATTAATCGCGATTAATCGCATCCAAAATAAAAGTTTGTGTTTACATAATATATGTGTGTGTAGTGTGTATAATTATTTTGCATACATAAATACACACACATGCATGCATATATTTAAGAAATATTTGCATGAATATATTGTGTGTATATATATATTAAATATAAATATTAATATTTTATATATTAATAACACATTTTTCTTAAATATATACATGCACGTGTGTGAATTTTTATACACAAAATAATTATACATAGTACACACACATGCATTATGTAAACACAAGCTTTTATTTTGGATGCGATTAATCATGATTAATCGTTGCCCAGCCCTACTGGCAGCTGTCCAGAGTACCCTATTAACACCTTAGCTACCATATAGTACAGCCCTGGCAACAACCTAGAACATCATAGCAACACCCTGGTAACTCTTCAGAACACCCATTTGACACTATAGCATTAGCAACACCCTAGCATCTACCTAGAACACCATAGAAATGGCAATATGGCAACCATGAGCTACAAAAACATTTTTCAGAAAATGTAACAATAAACAAAGTAAGTTTTTACTTGCGCTGATAAAGTTTGGTCTGCTTTAAGAGGTTATAAATAAGGTATTGTGTTTGTGTGTGTGAGCTGTCACACACTGAGCAGAGGGGGCAGGAAAGGACTGTTGTGTTTCTAGGCCACATTCTTAAGCAGAGAGAGAGTAACCAGGCATGAAGCCTGCACTCGTCCATGAAGCCCGTCCCCACAGAAAGATGCATCTCTCTCTCTCTCTCTCTCTCTCTCTCTCTCTCTCTCTCTTCTGCTTGCTTTCTTTTTTCTCCCCTCTCATAGCAGAACTGGCCCACTTGGCCCCTCTGACCTGCCTCCTTTTCCCTTTTTTTCCACAGAGTTCATGCTGACATGTTGCAGTTGATCTTTCAGTATAAACACCATTGTGTGTAATCTTATCACCTGAAGCTGTCAGCCGTCTCCTAGACAGACCAGATCTGGTTTATGAAAGTACCAGGAACCTGGTTGTATCGTCTGGAAAAACATTGGTCATCAGCAGATCTGTCACTCCTTGTTTTGTTTTGTTCCAATTGGGCTGTGTAATGTGTGTTGGCCAAAAGTTGTGATCCTCATCCAGCTGTGTGTCACTGGAGTTTAGGAGCTACTTGTTTGTTACAGATTAGAGGTGACGTGTGAGTATGAGTGAGAGAGGGGTGTTTTGTTTGCTTTTAGGGAGCGCTAAGGCTGGACAACATGATCCACAACAGTAATGGTTGGTTTGGCCAAAAATGCTTTAAGAGAAATAAAAAATTGAAGAAGATGGAGGTGGATCTGTGTGATTGACTCACATGGCCATCTTTCTGTTTTTTTTTGCTTGTTCTGTTTGTTTTCCTTAAATTGTATGGAACCGTTAGCCCACAAATGAACATTGTGTAATTATTTACTAACTCTCATGTTGTTTCAAACCTTATGACTTCCTTTCTTCTGTGGGGCACACAAGGAGAAATGTTGAGAATGTACAGGCCACTGTTTACCTTGAAAGTGAATGAGGATCTAGGCTGTCACAAGCTCTAAAATGACTCAAAAGCACTACAAAGGTTTCGAAAAGAAGTCAATATGATTATATTTTTTAGGTCTTCTGAAGCTGTTGGCTTTATGCGAGGAAGAGACTGAAAGACTGTCCACATCCATTCAAAAAAACACCATCATTGATAATTAGGCTACATGTTGTGTGATCAATTATGAAGCAAGTTGGATTTGACAAGTGAATAACGAGTTGTCGTGTATAATATTGCTTGTAGTATAATGGTCAACTAAAACCCTTTTAAATTGTTTTTGTTAATTGAAATGAAACAGAAATAAACAAATATTTATTCTATTTTGCAGCTTGGCCCCTTCACTTTGCAGTTCTCTTTTTGTGTTTCCCAGAAGAAAGACACCAAGATAACTATGATAAATAATTATGAAGCTTCTCTCAGCAATAATTGCTAATTATGAAATATGCAGAGAAAAACTTGTTATTGTGTGTTCACCAGTCAACAGACAAGCTCAGTTTGTGGAAGTTAAGTGTGGTCTCATCACATGTCAAATAGATATTTATATATTTGTGTCTTGTATTTTGTGTTTGTACAGGTGACATCACGCGGAAAGGCTATGAAAAGAAGCGAGCGAAACTTCTGGCCCCGTTCGTACCACAGACCCAAAGTAAGACTCTCCACACAGACTTCCTGTCAACTCATTTTCCTCCTCCTCTCTGGTTCTTCTTTTGTTATGTATGCCACACAATGCCATCATAAAATTAAATTATTTTCTACAGTTTTTATATATATATATATATATATAAAGGTGTTTTCATGTTACTACTGTGTTTAATTTGGTGGCAACCAAATCCAGCTGAAGAATATGATGTAGAGGTGTGACATCTGTCACATTGCTTTAATTATGTTGCACTAGTTCCATAAATGAAGAGATTTGGGTTTTTTTCTATTTTATTTGCAATTGTTCGGCTCCATGCTGCATTCTGGTGGTGATGAGCAGAACTCCACCTAGTGGAGTCGTTGGCCTCTTCATTAAGAGAACGCACTTAAAAAAAATAATTTGCACTTGAAATAGTCTTGCGACCATTAGTAAACCACCATCTTATCTGGAAACTTTTAGTAATTCAATCTTTTCCATTCGTGCCATCTCTCAGCACACATACATTACTCTTCTCAAGCTCTTTCCGGCCTATTAATGTCCACACACACATACACATAGGCTTCCTGTAAGCAAGCATCCCCCTTCCAGTCATGAAGGAGGAACTGAAACAGGTGAGTTCATTATATTGGTGGATTTTCACAGTTTAGTGACCTCAAAACTGCGTAGTTATGAGGTATTACATACTGGATTTCAGGGACATGTTTACACAATAGGTCTGACCTTCCGATTTCGGGCGATATGTCTAAGACACATTTGTTGCATAGATATGTTCTTATTTAAAACCCCCGATCAAATGTGCCATTTTGTCTTCAAAGGTGCCATTTCAGCACTTTGAAGTTAAAGTTCACCTCCTGCTGTCCGCTTCTGCCCTGTCTCTGTGTTTCTGAGGTTGACGCTTCCTCAAACTGTATATTTGTTATACCAAATACGTTTACAGGGTTAGTTTTCCCCAAAATTAAGTTTCTGTCATTTAATAACGGGTTTGAATCAACATGAAGGAGAGTAAATGATCTCTTCTGTGGAAAAGAACCATATTTTTAAGATATCGTCTCGTTAAGGGTATGAATATCATTTAATGTTGACTGAAGTTTTGATCTAGCCTGTTCCTCAAACAAAGATAATGCATTGTTTCAGAAGACTTATATACACTGGCACATTTTTGGGTTGATTATTTATTTAATATGTGTATATATAATATGCATTTGGAGACAGACCAGACTTTCTGAAAATGTACCTTATGGTGTTGATGTTGTTTGTGTACATGAGTTTATTTATGAGCTGTGATCTTTATAGATATGGACGTGAGTATCAAGCTGACCCCGGGAAATCCTTCAGCCCCTGCTTCTAGCCCTAACGCCATTCCCATTGCTGCCCCACGGCAACACCGAGCTCACCGCAGCGGAGGAACGCGGGATGACCGCTACCGGTCAGGTTAGGAAAATTTATTTGCCAGTGTACATTACTATTTAAAATTTGGGGTTGGTAAGATGATTATTGTGAAATAATATTACAATTTAATTAAAGTAATTTTTTTTTTTTTTTTTACATTTTCGTGCTTTGTCAGTAATCAGCCATATTTGTCAGTATAAGCAGCAATTTAGGAAAGGTCATCAGTGGAGATAGATGCTTGATTGTGTAGATGCGGCACGTACATAGTGCAACTGAACGCCTAAATGTGAACACACAGCTCTGTAATGTGTTTGTCACCACATAGAGACAATTCTGTCTCTATGAGTCAGTCATTGTTTGGCGACATTGTTGGAAATCTCATCAGCCTCTTGTCATGTGCTATTGTGTAATTGTTATTCTCTTCTGTACTCTTCGTTCTCTTCTTCTCATCGTTCTTTGTGTCCGTCTGCTAGATATCCACACAGAGGCTGTGCAGGCTGCTCTGGCCAGGCATAAAGAGGAGAAAATGGCCCTTCCCATGCCCACCAAGCGCCGCTCAGCCTTCGTCCAGTCTCCTGCGGAAAACTGCACTCCACCCGGTACGTCCTGCATCGCCCACAATCCTTCTGCTTCTCCTTCTGTCCAGACCTCACTGACCAGCAGGGTCTCGGAAAATACATACACACCCGAACCTTTAGTGCGCAACCCTGGCCTTCAAATGAGAAAATTATAACAATATCTTAACAGGGCCTAAAAAATGTTGTTGTTTTTTTTTGGCTAAAAAAAGTATATTTGTTCTGCAAAACGGTTTGATTCGAAAAAATACAGTATCACTGCTAATAGATCATTTCAGATTCATCATTTATTTGTGTTTGCCTTTTGGTGGCATCTGTAATTTTATTTCTGCGCATAAATAGCTGCTTTAACTGTTGTTATGTGTGTGGCCACAGATACATCGTCGGCATCAGAGGACGAGGGCTCCCTGCGCAGGCGTCAGGCTGCAATCAGTGCAATGCTGGCTCAGAATCTCCAGAGTCCCGAGTACTGGATCAACCGCTCTGTCCAGGGCTCCTCCACCTCCTCCTCTGCCTCCTCCACCCTCTCTCATGGAGACGGCAAAACTCACAACCACAGCCAGGGGCAGACCAGCGTGCTTGCAGATGTGCTGGCACACACCCGCATAGGTACCGCAAGATAATGAGTCACACGTACACACATGTTCAGGTGCTGAATCATAGACAAGCACTGATACACACACAAAAGAGCCTCAGTTTTATAGGTCTGACGCAAGCACAATTTAACTTCCAATGACCTGGTCAGGGCAAAACAAAGCAACAACAATTCAAATCAGTCAGTTGATATTGACTTTTCGAACCTGTTTGTTCAGTTTTGTTTCATATTGAGCATGTGCATGGGTTCAGCAGATGAATCACTGTGCTGTTATGTGTCTTCACTGCAGAGAGCAGCAGCATTCCTCCTGATGTCACGTCCACAGTGCCTCAGGACAGGAACTCCAGAGCGGATCTGCCACCCAACATCGTAGTGAAGGGCATAAGCCGTGGCCAGAGCCGCTCCAGCATGATGGAAACTGCCGGCGGTACAAACAACATCACACATCTCATACATGCAGGGACCTTAAAGGACAAGTTCAGTATTTTACACTTAAAGCCCTGTTTTAAGATCTATTTCATCAGAAACGATCTTGAAACAGGGCTTTAAATGTAAAATACCGAACTTGACCCAAATCAAGTAATCACAAACATTATTGTAGAAATAATGTAAATGCATTGATTTGAATGGCTTTCACTTCCAGCACAATTGTTGTGCTGGTTCAAAGTGTTGTTTGGTTTACCACCAAGTGTTCATTTGCGCTGTTCACTTCCCAAATAAGCAACAGAAATCATTTCCTCTCCATGTCTTTTTTTTAGAGCGAACATAAATTAAAATGTTAGCAGAAACACGAAAACTACTTTAAGGTTTTGCTTCCTCCTTTTTTGTGATGCCATCTGACTGTAGGAAAAGGTAGGGGTGGAGGGGTGTTTAGTGCAGTGTAGTGACACCCAGTGGTTTTGTCCTCCCAAATTGATCCTGTATGATTCTGTGTGTCATTCCAATTTGTTGTTGACTTCTGTGTTGTGACAAAGCCTCTTCCTTATTGAATCCTCCATATTTGCTTTGGCTCTGTCGGTTCCACATGGTGTCCTTTGACCAGCTCATTTTTCCGTAATCTGAACAGGTGAATGAGAATATCTCTGTCAACAGGTGTTCCAGCACACGGTCGTGTCTCCTCCAAAATACAGCAGCTGCTCAACACATTGAAGAGACCCAAGCGGCCTCCTCTCTGCGAGTTCTTCCTGGATGACTCTGAAGAAATTGTGGAAGGTATGAAACTATTTATTGGGACATACATTTCATCATATTTAAAAGAAGCTTCAATTTTATATCTAAAATCTTTTCTAATTTAATGCTACATTTTTGTTACAAATTATAATAACAGTTTGAGTGAAAATTAACATGAATTTCAGAATGTCTTAGCATTCAGTGTGTCCTCCTTTTCCTTTTCCACATCAAACTGCATGAACTTCACGTGTGTGTGTGTGTGAAACCTGATTATCTTTTTCTCCAGTGTGATTTAAAAGTAATCCAAAAGCATCTTGTGCTTCAATGCAAGAAATTCTGACCATCTTTACAAAGAGTCACATGTCATAAATATTCCTTATTAGTGTCTTGGTGCAGAATTGTATTTCGTCTTCATTTTACGTAATAATATTTATTGATTTCCTGAATTAAATGAGATTTTTGATGTGGCATTAGATTTTGAACCCCTATATAATCGTCTTCTCCACTTGCAGTTTCACAGCCAGATCCCAACACACCCAGGCCAGAGGGCCGACAGATTATTCCAGTCAAGGGGGAGCCGCTAGGGGTGGTCAGTAACTGGCCTCCAGCTCTGCAGGCGTCACTAGCACGTTGGGGAGCCACACAGGCCAAGAGCCCAGCCCTCACTGTCTTGGACATCACTGGCAAACCACTCTACACCCTCACCTATGGTGAGATGTCACACTGTTCGGATTGGGACAAGCAGTTTTCCAATGTTTTAAGGGGATAGTTTACCCAGAAATTCAAATTGTGCAATGAATTACTCACCCTGATGTCATTCCAAACCCATATGCTATTATGTTTTCAGTGCAACATAGAAGTATAACATTTTGACTATTTCTTTTAATATATTTGGTCTTTAATAAGCTCCTGTCACCCCTTGATCCCTCTAGGTAAACTGTGGACTCGAAGTCTGAAGTTGGCGTACACACTGTTAAACAAACTCGGCACCAAAAACGAACCTGTTCTGAAGCCTGGAGATCGGGTAAGATTTCAACAGTGTTTGGCACACTGCAATTGCATACTGTTCTCAGCTCAAGGCTATTTCTGAGTGTCCATATTTCTCCCTTTAGGTTGCATTAGTTTATCCTAACAGTGACCCTGGGATGTTCTGGGTGGCCTTTTACGGGTGCCTTCTCGCTGAGGTCATTCCTGTCCCGATAGAGGTGCCTTTATCTCGGAAGGTACTGTGTGAGAGAAGATCAAAACCCATAAAACATGACATTAGCTTGTTGGAATGTTTACAGTTGTTTGTGTGATTTTTAGGATGCAGGAAGTCAGCAGATAGGCTTCCTGTTGGGCAGTTGTGGTGTGGGACTTGCTCTTACTAGTGAGATTTGTCTAAAAGGTCTTCCAAAGACCCCGAATGGAGAAATACAGCAATTTAAAGGTTAGTCCCCTGTTGCTTTTCTTATGACCCTGCTTTTTCAGATGTATCATAAATTTCTCTTTTGAGGCTGCAGAATGGCAGTTTAACTTGTTTTCTTACAGGATGGCCTCGACTCAAATGGGTGGTCACTGATACCAAGTATCTTACCAAACCCTCCAAGGACTGGCAGCCGCACATACCTACTGCAAACACTGACACTGCATACATAGAGGTGAGTGTGGGTGTTTAGGTGTTTAGGTAAGAATCCTTTCAGTCTCTGATGTGTGTGTGATATGTGCGTTATGTGTTCTCAGTACAAGGCCTCGAAGGAGGGTACGGTGATGGGAGTGGCTGTGTCGAAAATCTCCATGCTGACACACTGTCAGGCTCTAACACAAGCCTGTAATTACTGTGAAGGTGAGTGCTTCCTGTTACTGCAACAGCACAACACTGAGCAGCCCCAGAATTAAGCAGTGAGATTAATTAATTTATAGCCAGTGCTTAGTCAGATTATTTCATTAGATTTATACTAATTAGATCATTTTTCTTAGTAATTTAGAGAAGACTTGCTTTCGAAGTTATTGTTTCCCATTTGATTCTCTATAAAATCCTTGAGAATGTTGAAATTTTTGTTGGTCTGTTGACTGGCTTGTCTCAGTTTATCAATTTCAGACTAAAATAGTATTATTTTAGTATACTTTTTTTTAGTGGTAGACTTCATTTTACTAATTTATGTTTTATTATATTGTGTATTATTGTTTATTTACAATTAGAATTTGCTTACTATTTTAGATTTTTAATTTTTGTTTAAGGTTTAGTCATTTTGTCATTTGTATTTTTATTTTTTTAATTTTTTTATTTAGCTTTCTTTTATTTTGTTTAATTTAAGTAATTTTAGTTAATTTCAACATAAACTTATGTATTTCAGTTAGTTGCCAAGGCAAACATTTTTTTCATAGTTTAACAATAACAACACTGAAATTATAATAACAACAATACCATTATAATACGTTATACCTCTTATTGTATTTTTTAATACACATTTTTTTCATAACATAACACCCATAATTATAGTTCTTGATTAAGAAACCAAGTTTTCTGTGCTCTTTCTTAGGAGAAACACTGGTTAATGTCCTGGATTTTAAGAAAGACTCAGGCCTTTGGCATGGAGTTCTAACGGTGAGCGTGATTTCTCTGAATATTTCTGTTCTGTGCATTCTTTTCAGTTTCACAGACTTGTTGCTACATGGTCGCCATTTTTTTAAACTTCCGCATGTTTGTGCATTCTTACAGAGTGTCATGAACAGGATCCACACTATTAGTGTGCCATACTCTGTCATGAAGGCTTGTCCACTGTCCTGGGTGCAGAGAGTTCATGTTTCCAAAGGTGAAGGCATCCTAAACATCTGTGCATGTGGTTATGTTATTGTGGATGTTATCTGGATAACCAATCATGCTGAATCAACAGTTCTGTGGTTAAAGTTATTTCATGTTTATGTTTACACACAGCTCGTATGGCCTTGGTGAAATGTAGAGATTTGCACTGGGCTATGATGGCTCACAGAGATCAGAAGGACATTACTCTGTCTTCCCTGCGCATGCTGATCGTAGCTGATGGAGCCAATCCCTGTAAGCAAAACAAGCCATGGGAAAGAGATTGCTGCATTTCTGTTTCAGTGGCTTTAAGTGCAAATAAATGATCCATATTTCTGCCTTAGGGTCTGTGTCTTCTTGTGATGCCTTCCTGAACGTGTTTCAGTCTCATGGTTTGAAACCTGAGATGATCTGCCCATGTGCCTCCTCCCCTGAGGCCATGACAGTGGCCATCCGCAGGTACCTGCATGTATTAAGAGCTGTGCACATCATCCTTCTACACTTAATTGCCATAGAAATGCTTTAAATTCCCTCTTTGTGTTTAGGCCTGGTGCTCAAGGCACTCCGCTCCCTGCCAGGGCCATCCTATCAATGTCAGGACTCAGTCACGGGGTGATTCGGGTCAACACAGAGGATAAGAACTCTGCCCTTACCGTGCAAGATGTAGGACATGTCATGCCTGGAGGTGAGACTCCATTTGAACATTTCACTGTAGATTATGTGAGTGTGGTGTGAACTGTCAAAACCAGTTTCCAACTACTGTATATTAGCAACTAATTTAGCATGTGTTTAGCACAAAATACAATGTTTATGAACCTGATCTAAACCACATCCACCCATCGTTTAAAATTTGTCAGTATCAATTCAATATAGTGAGAAAAAATAATACATTTATGAATATAAATGATTGTATAGGCACATACGCGTCTTAAATGTTGGATTTTTTTTTTATTCATTTTTCATCAATTTTTTTTTATTCATTTTTCAATTCATTTTATAGTTTCAAATTTTAATATTTCAAGATTTCAAAAACATTGTGTTTGAAATCATTTCTGTCTTGTCTTTCTGCACCACAGCTCTGATGTGTATTGTGAAGCCCGATGGGCCGCCCATGCTCTGTAAGACTGATGAGATCGGGGAGATAGTGTTGAACTCGCGTGCCGGAGGCACCATGTACTACGGCCTACCCGGGGTGACCAAGAACACTTTTGAAGTACGGAAAAAGTACATGGAGAGCAGTATGCAGAATACACACATTTACTCAAAACAATGTCTCACTGACCTTTTTGACTGCAGGTGATTCCTGTAAACTCAGGTGGTACCCCTATAGGAGACGTTCCCTTCACGCGCACTGGACTGTTGGGCTTTGTGGGTCCGGTAAGTAATACTGTAGTAGTATAGTTTTTCTATATATTTGTATTAAATGATTTTAATGCATTAAGGATTTTGAATTCATCGCATGCTTTAATACGTTAACATTGACAGCCCTATTTTTGAGGTTTTTGTATATTAAAAAAATCCCGAAATTATCAAAAAAAAATCTTGATTAAAAAATTAAAGACATGTTAAAATCCTTTAGAACAGTAGTGTACGTATAATATCAACAAAGCCTATTTGGATTTGCAGCTACTAAGATTTGTAGCACGGTATTTTGTCTTTTATTGAATAAACTCGTCTCTGTGCCCTCAGGGAAGTTTGGTGTTTGTGGTGGGGAAGATTGAGGGTCTGCTTGCAGTTAGTGGTCGCAGACACAATGCAGATGACCTGGTGGCCACAGCACTGGCTGTAGAGCCAGTCAAAACCGTCTACAGAGGGAGGTACGAACGACGCAAAAGAAAAAACAAAAACTCATTCAATGTGATGCGGTTTTGAAAGTGTGTGTCGTATTTATGCAGGATTGCCGTGTTTTCCGTCACCGTGTTCTATGATGAGCGAATAGTGATTGTAGCAGAGCAGAGACCTGATGCCAATGAAGAGGACAGTTTCCAGTGGATGAGTAGAGTCCTACAGGTAATAAACAAACAACCAAGTTGCTGTCCCCACTTAAAACTGATTTAGTTTTGTCTGAAGTAGGTCATTGAAATTAATGGACCTGAGCCGGCAGGTTTAACGTAATGCGGCAGAACACAATGACAAATTGACAATATACAATGTTGTCATTATAGTTTTTGACCCTCTATTTCACAGTAATAAGTGTCATGAATTCCTGCTTTTGTCCCTGGATGCTTTTCCTCAGGCAATAGACAGTATCCATCAGGTGGGATTGTATTGTTTGGCACTGGTGCCTGGAAACACGTTACCCAAAACTCCTCTGGGTGGTATACATGTGTCTGAGACCAAGCAGCACTTCCTGGAGGGTTCTCTGCACCCTTGCAACATTCTGATGTGCCCTCATACGTGTGTGACCAACCTCCCAAAACCCAGACAAAAGCAGCCAGGTACTGAAAAACCTATCAAATCCTGAAAAATAGTCACACTTCTCAAAAATATGATCAGTTATCTGAATTTGATGAGGGAAATGAACTTTAAACATCAAGTTAATTACCATTAGGTCAAAGGAACATCCTTAATTATTATTATTTTAATGTTTTTAATAATTCTCAAACCCATTCTCATGCATCTGTAAAGGACTTTAAATTGCTATTATGTGTGAAATTTTCTATAAAAATAAACTTGTCTTGTCTTACAGTGGGAGTTGGTCCGGCCTCCATCATGGTGGGCAACCTGGTGGCAGGAAAGAGGATCGCACAGGCTAGTGGGAGAGATCTTGGGCTCATTGATGACCAAGAACAATCCAGAAAGGTTAGCCAAAGTCTATACTTGCGTAATACAATCTTTAATTGTATTATAAAATGCAATAATTATAATTATTTTGCAACATCAAGCCTCCAGTTTCAAGGTAGTTGCAAACACCACAGGATTGCACCTTGATATCTGGTTTAAATGATAATAGCATTAACTCTAACTCAGCATAAATAGTTTAAGGAGAAGTGGAGATGAAGAGTTTTTTTCTCGTCGTCTCTAAGCTTGTGCTCTGGTCTGTCTTTCTCTCTCGTGTGGGGGGCTGTAGCTCTGTGTGTGGCCCACTAACATGGTAAGCCTGAATGTGAGCAACGCTCTGCTATTTGTGTGCGCTGAGCTTTAAATCCCCATTGCTACCAACAACAACAGCCACCTCAGGGCCTTACAGGGACCAAAAAAAGTTTGTAAAGTGTTTTGAAGAATTTAGATTTTACTTTAAAATGGAAGCAAAATGGACCCTTTAGTCAGAATGGACTAAATTGTATTAATATCGCAGAATTGTGACTTGTAATTGCTGCTTTTGCATCTCAAAATGTGTTTGTGTCCTACAAATGTGGCTTTAATTCATATTACATAAACATTACTTTTCAGAAACTGTAGGCACACACACACTCTTTTACGGTGTGGTGTGGTTATTATTCCTGCTGCCTGCATGAGTCCTGCTATGTGTGTTTAAAGACAGACAAACTGTGAACTATCACCTACCCCTGATATTCTAAACCTTACACCTGTTTTATTTGCTGGCTTAATATTGCTGTTTGCTGAAATAATGCTATGAGTTTATAGGACTAAGATTACTCTTGATCATATTGTGGTTTGTATGGATAAGTTCACCTGTCCTCTTCTGTCCTGTAGCATCAGTTCCTGTCAGAAACCCTGCAGTGGAGAGCACAAACTGATCCCGATCATGTTCTCTATATGCTGCTGAATGCAAAGGTGACATGCATGTACAATCCCCATCAAACTGTATTTAGTCAAACCATCTGCCCGTTCTAACTTTTTTTTTTTTTTGCTCTGACCGGCAGGGTGTAGCAGTCAGCACAGCCACATGTTCTCAACTGCACAAAAAAGCAGAGAAGATCACTGCAGCTTTGTTGGAAAGAGGAGGAATCAACACTGGAGACAACGTAGTACTGCTTTATCCTCCCGGTAATGACATCCCAGCTTTCAAAGTACATGTTAAAGTGCTGTCACATTAGGAAATGTCTGTGAAATTTTGTCCAAGTCTATTGGCTGTAGTGTTGCAATGTATAAAGCACTGTTCACACTGAAGCAGCTTTCTGTTGGAAAACACAGTGAATCCATATGACCAACTTGAATGAAATCTTGCTTGGGAAATCTTTAGCCGTCACAGAAAATTCTAGATCAAGTAGATTCCTAATGAAAACAATAATTCACAGAACTGCAATAGATGTGACCTCACCTCAGTTAATATACAGCTAGAATGAACACAGTTGTGCATAAATGTTGTTTTTAACTAAAATTATTAGGAGAATTTGGGGGGGGGGAAGACCCAAAAATAACAGCATGAAATATCACATGACATATTATTAAGAAAGATGTTTTCTTCTTTGCTACAGGTATAGATCTTATAGCCTCCTTTTATGGATGTCTGTATGCCGGCTGTGTTCCGGTCACCGTCAGGCCTCCTCACCCACAGAATCTTAGTGCCACTCTCCCCACAGTCCGAATGATCATTGATGTGAGTCTGTTTATTTTGCACATGCCATCCATTTAAGATTTTAAAGAGTGTCGATCATGTAGTGCCACTGTCCTGCAGAGTTTTGCTCCAACTCTGAAAAAAAAAAACCTTCCTCGTTCAAGTTTTTTGAAGTTTGATTAGGGTCGGAGCAAAACTCTGCAGGACTTCGGCTCTCCAGGACTGACGTTGGCCACATCTGTTATAGAGCATAGCATATAAATCTGTGAAATGTTGACTGTTTCAGGTGAGCAAAGCAGCTTGCATCCTCACGACTCAGACCCTGATGAAGACCTTGCGGTCTAAAGAAGCGGCAGCCTGCGTGAATGTGAAGACGTGGCCGAATATCATAGACACAGGTACAGAAATGAAAAATATTCTAATGGCTTTTATGTTCATTGATGAACGATCTGTATCCCTGACTTGACTGCTCTTGTGTGTTCAGATGATCTTCCCAGAAAACGGCCTTCACACATCTATAAACCGCCCACTGCAGAAATGTTGGCCTACCTGGACTTCAGTGTGTCCACCACAGGCATGCTGACCGGAGTTAAGGTAAGATCTTTTTTTGGCAAGAACAAGTGTGTAGTATCTTTCTCTTAATTTTGTCTGGTCAGGTCCTAAGCAGCTTGTTTATGTGTTTCTTTCAGATATCTCACTCAGCGGTCAATGCTTTATGTCGATCCATCAAACTGCAATGTGAGCTGTACTCCTCCAGACAAATTGTCATCTGCATGGACCCCTACTGTGGCCTGGGCTTCGTGCTGTGGTGTCTGTCAAGGTAGTACACACAGTCTGTGATTTTGACTTAACCAGACGTAATGCAATAAATCACATCTATTCCATGTTAATCTGAGGTTAAAGGGTTAGTTCACCCAAAAATGAAAATTCTGTCAGTATTTTACTCACCCTCATGTTGTTCCAAACCTTCATGTGTTTATTTGTTCTGCTGAACACAAGGAAGATATTTGGAAGAATGTTTTAATCAAACAGATCTCATTCCCCATTGACTACCATAGTAGGAAAAAATACATACTATGGTAGTCAATGGGGAATGAGATCTGTTTGATTAAAACATTCTTCCAAATATCTTCCTTTGTGTTCAGCAGAACAAACAAACACATAGAGGTTTGGAACAACATGAGGGCGAGTAAATACTGACCGAGTTTTCATTTTTGGGTGAACTAACCCTTTAAGTAGTGTTTGCACCTGGTTAGGACACAACACTATATATGCAATTAATAGAATACCCATTGTAATTTGTATCTGTGTGTGTGTATAGTGTTTATTCAGGCCACCAGTCAATCCTGATCCCTCCCTCGGAGCTGGAGACATCTCTGCCCCTGTGGCTGAGCACGCTCAGTCAGTATAAGATCAGAGACACCTTCTGTTCATACTCGGTCATGGAGCTCTGCACCAAGGGCCTTGGCACACAGACTGAAGCTTTAAAGGTGAGTCAGCAGGATACAGATTCACTACTGGACAAAAGTTGTGGGTCGGTATGGTTTTTTGCTACATTTAGAAAAGAAAAGGCTCTAATGCTAACCAAGAATGTATTTTTGGTCAAATAAATCTAGTAATGTTAACACCTGAGGCTGTGTTTCGGTGCATTTGTGCGTGTCTCTCCCTCCGTTGTTTCCTGTTGTCTCTCACCCTCTGGGGATTTTTGCGTTACTCAGACGTAACAGTAAAAACCACAATAATGGGAAACTGTATGTGCCTCACTTCCTCATGTCATTCTGAACCCGTTTGACTACAGTAGAACACGAAAGGAGTATTTTAAGAATATACAGCTCATTGTTTTCAGCTCCACAAATATGAAAAAGTCTTCTGATACCGATAATAAGTTCGACAAGATCGACCTAGCTCACAAAAACAGACTGAGTGATTCACTTACAAAAAGGAATGATCCAGTTCTCATGGCTTTAGAAGAATTGACATTACACACAAGTCACATGTGCCACTTTTATAATACATTTATGGTGCTTTTGCATCAATTCTGAAGCAATCTCCATTTACTGGAATTGAACAATCAGCTAGTTGAAAAAAAGAAGAAGAAAGAAATCATAGGGGTTCGGAATGACACGAGGGTGAGTAAATGATGACAGAATTTTAAAAATAGTGTTAATAATCCTGTAATACTGAGGACAACAGACAGAAAGGGATGGTAATTGTGAATAAAGTGTGGACGTGTCTATAAAAGCTGATGGGAGATGTATGTGCAGGCTCGTGGCGTGAACCTATCGTGTGTAAGGAGCTGTGTCGTCATAGCCGAAGAGAGGCCTCGTTTGGCTCTCACGCAGTCGTTCTCCAAGCTCTTCAAAGACCTGGGCCTGTCTCCGCGCGCAGTGAGCACTGCTTTCGGCGCCAGAGTCAACTTGGCAATCTGTCTACAGGTTGGGCCAATAAATATATTATATCAACTGTGTCATGACACAAAAGCAAAGCCTTATTTTGATTTCCATCTCCTTCCATCAGGGCACTGCTGGTCCAGACCCAACTACTGTTTACGTAGACATGAAGTCCCTCCGTCATGACAGGTATGTGTGAGATGGCAGTGATGATATGAAGGCTGTCAGTACATGCTTGCATTGTGACGTTGTCCTTCTTTCTCTGTCACAGAGTGAGACTGGTGGAGAGAGGAGCTCCTCAGAGTCTGCCACTCATGGAGTCTGGGACTGTAAGGCTATCCTAGTTCTAGTTCTGTCCTAATTAATCTTCAGTTCTGGGTAGATTACTTACTAATTATAGTCTGTTACTTATTACTAATTACATGATGAAAATTGTGGTTTGTATTTTAATGTGTTATTTTACAAATTTTAAGTAATATATTCTATTATTTTGATTAATTTTAGACTACTTTTAACTCGTTTATCACATAGATTGGATTGTATCATATTCACATCAGAAAATATATTCTATTTAAAAAAATATACATAAATTATAGAGAATGAGATAATATATTCCAGTTTCATCAACAACATGAAGGATCCCAAACTGCAGGGTGTGCATGAATTGATGAAAAGTAAATAATATATAAATTAAAGTATTATATATATATATATATATATATATATATATATATATATATATATATACACACACACACACACACACACACATACAATTTTTAAATCAAAATAGCATACATGAAAAAAAATTACTGACACCAGAGAATCAATAATTTAATGCCTTTGTGTCAACATGTAATCATCTAATCATTAAAAGTAACTGTAGAATGAATATTTTAATCTAATTACAAATACTTCCTTTTAGGAAAATGATTACATAATCAGTTACTACCCACCGCTTATTTTTGGTTTATCTTATATGGTTATTATAAGACATATCAGTCATCCCATATTGGTTTCTTTGCCTTACCTCAGATGCTTCCTGGAGTGAGAGTAATCATTGTGAACCCGGAGACAAGAGGACCATTAGGAGACTCTCATCTAGGCGAGGTAAACGCACTTATACAACTTGTTTTAGTGATGTACATTTCTCTATATTGGAAATTTCTCCAAATTCTTATAATACTCTGTGTGACTTTTGTCATCTTCATCACTTTTTCTGCCTTTTTTCTAGATCTGGGTGAACAGTCCTCACAATGCCAGTGGTTACTATACCATCTATGGTGAGGAGAGCCTGCAGGCCGACCATTTCAACACACGACTGAGCTTTGGAGAGACCGAAACGCTTTGGGCCAGAACCGGATATCTGGGATTTGTCAGGAGGACAGAGCTACTGGATGCAAGTGGAGGTCCGTAACTAGCAATTTAAAAGATTGGCGTCAGAATTTTGAAAGAAATTTATACTTTTACTCCGCAAGGAAGCATTACATTACAAGTGTCAAAATTGACAGTTAAAACGTTTACATTGTCACGAAAAATTTCAAGTAAATGCTGTTCTTTATGGAAGTTTGTACCCGGCACAGAATTTTTATCTCACAATTGTTAATGACTTTTTATTTCAGAATTGTGTGTTATAAAGTCACAATTGTGAGATATAACACGCAATTATTCATATCACTCATTTCTGACTTAAAATCTTGCATTTCTGAGAAATAAAGTCAGAATTGCGAGATGTAAACCCGCAATTGTGAGATAAAAAGTCGCAATTATATTTTAAAATGTTTTATTATGTGGTGGAAACCATAGCTCTTTTTCATCAAAGAATCTGCAAAAATATTAAGCCGCAGGACTGTTTTCAACATTGGTAATAATAAATGCTTCTTTTGCAACAAATCAGCATATTAGAATGAAATGCTGAAAATTCTGATTCTAATCACTGAAATAATTTAAATTTTAAATATATTAAAACAGATACGTTATTTTTAAAATTGTAATATTTTACAATATTACTGTTTTTACTGTATTTTTGAACAAATAAATGCAGCCTCGGTAGGCATAAGAGACGACTTCGTAACTTTGTTGAACAGTAGTTTACGATTTTCACACATACTGTACTGTAAATAGAAGAAAAAGTTTTAGCAGGACGTTTTTTACTTATTATAATTACACAGGATATTCCAAGAAGCTAAATTCATAACCAAATGTCACGAAAAAATGGCATAAAAATATAAATTGCATTCTCAGAAATGGTACAATATAGTGCTGGTCCACTGTCTCACCTTTTCTTGTGGTTTATCATCCACCAGATCGCCACGATGCTCTGTTTGTGGTCGGTTCACTTGATGAAACATTGGAGTTGCGAGGTTTGCGTTATCATCCCATTGACATTGAGACTTCTGTGTCTCGGGCGCACCGCAGCATCGCTGAGAGGTGAGAACATTTACGCTTCCTGTCTGCACGTATCGGTCTCTAATTACTGCACTATAAATGATAGTTCCTGCCTCTGATTGGATCGTATGCTTCATCGTACAGTGCCGTCTTTACGTGGACCAATCTTCTGGTGGTCGTGGTGGAGCTCAGTGGGTCCGAGCAGGAAGCTCTCGACCTGGTTCCCCTGGTCACTAACGTTGTGCTGAAAGAGCATCACCTCATCGTTGGTGTAGTGGTCATCGTGGACCCCGGCGTCATTCCTATCAACTCACGGGGCGAGAAGCAACGCATGCACCTGCGCGACTCCTTCCTGGCCGACCAGCTGGATCCCATCTATGTGGCGTACAACATGTGAGCCAGGAGTGGACTGAAGTGCTTAATGCTCAACGTGTGGCACCCAATGGTCCACTCACAACACATCTGTTCCTCTGTGCCATTAGCACACAACTGGACACTGAGGAAGAAGCTGGCTAGGCCTCTTTCTGCCTCTGCGCTGAGCCTTGTACATATTTTTATGTTCTCTTCAATGTGATTGTGGCCTATTCGACCAATGGCGGTCACCCGGCTTAAGCCATCCAACCCTCCCTGGACATCTGGGAGGGTGGTGCTCTTCTTTTAGAACATATTTCTGCCCTTTAAAACCACATTTTCACAAGTTGCATTGACTTTGATGTCTAACTTTTGGTGCCACTTCCGAAATGCCTCTTCCACAGAGCAGCGCTTGTGCTCTCGCAGTGAGACCCGAGGGACTTACATGAAGCTTTTCTGCGCACTTTATCTCCTCTCCTGAGCTAGTGCTTAGAGGAGAGTCCTTCAGTTTTCATTCTGGAAGTGCTAACTTAGTTTTATGGATCAACGGTATCACCAGCAAAACAAACATATCTTCTTTTATTCGAAACTGCTAGTCGTTTTAATGGTTTTAAAATGAATGCACCACATTTTATTGTTGCATAAAGTTTTTTATTTTACCGACGTTGCCAACTATAATGCACATCATTAGTGAACTGTGGTGAGGAGGAATTTGCCCTCACTGAAAGCACAGCAATTTTAACCGAATACATTTGTAACTTGACATCTTTATGCATTAAACGTGTATATCGAAGGTGACAGAAACCTCAAGATGAAGACATTTCCATGCCTAAAGTATGTTTCTGTCTTCATTTTGATTGTGTGTAAAGGGACTGGAAAGATGAATAGATGGAAGGTGTCTGTGTGTAGTCTATATATTGTAGTGTCTCACTGGTGTCACTGTACAAAAACTTGACTGACATTTCATACTTGATGGCAATTTTCAGCATAATTTGCTCAAGAACATAATGCAAAAACAATACAGATATTTTTACACATTACAGCAGTCACAAAATAGATCATTTTCAAGTTTAACATCTGTTTTGTCATTCTGTTTCTCGTAAGCCCTGTTCACGCCGAAACTGAGGTGGCCGAGTGTGAACCATGGTGTTGCTGCAAATCTCTGTCTGTGTGAACAACCCTTCAATGTTGAATGTTTGTTGAGAGAGTGTGGTTGAAAGTAAGAGTGTTTTAACCAAGGCTTTCCAACATATGGGGAAAAAAAGAGAATGTGAGATCTTTTCAATCCTAATAAAATGTATTAGCACCTAACTTGTTTATTTCAAAATGGCCTTAGATATCAAAATATTCTTTCTTTCTGCAGATTGTTTACATGTGAAATTCTGTGCAGCTCTTTTCTTTAACAATGCACACATTCTCATAACATTTTTTTTTTCTTTTTGTATTTTTAATTCTCATTTCTTAATTGTCAAAATATTGTTTGTTGGTGCAAAATTTATAAAGTTTTATGTTAATTAAATTTATTGTTGTCATCAATGAATCCTTTACTGTCTTTACTACAGTAACATCAGCTGAGCATTGTGCAAATAAGGAACAGTCGAATGAGCCTCACACCGTTTCTACACTAGATGAGACTTTTAACTACGTCAGAAATAGTTTTCTGAATATCAGTTTATTGTGGCAAATTTGTTGTGTTGCACCACGTCCGGATCTGCTTCGTCATGCGTGTCTGGTGTAGACAGTGTTAAAATTGTAGTGCTCTTCCACCTTTAAAATCAACCAATTCTGTGAGGAAAAGGTAAACAGAAATTATATTAATGACCTCAAATAATCCACACATACCTTTAGGAATAATCCACTATTATTTATAACAACTGAAAAAAAACAATTACAGCTTATCAGGAATCATTAAATAAAACCTACTGCAAGTTACAGGCTAAATTCAGATTTGTCCACCAGAGGTCAGAAATATCCTCTGATTCTTAATAATCACTGTAATTCTAATGTCAATACAATCATGACACATGTACACAAGTTTAAGTAGTCTTATATACAAAGTTATATAATATGCACACAGGATAAATCTCAATTCAGAACTTGAAATTAGATAAATACATTTATAAGTATATAAATGAGGAAATTAAAAATTTATTACACTCAGAACTTAAAACTATAACATAAATGCACTACCTAACTGACTATGTACACGGAGTGAGAAATCCGGTTTGATTTCAGCGAAATGTTATATTTGTTTGAAGCTCAATCCAATAATAGAGGGTGGAGACTTTCAAATAAATATTTGGTCGGTTAGGTTCTCCACATGAAGTGGCCTTTACTCGAATTCCAATCAAATAGTAGTGCTGCTCAATTCTGACATAGCAGTTCAGTGTACCAGCCAGATTTGTCTGCAGGTTTTAACAGGCTTAAGGTCACATAATAAGTAGCTTAACTCACTCCAAAAATCACGGTTCCTACGCATTTTTCATTTCAAAATTCCGCATTTTTCAATTTCAAAATAAATAAATAAATAAATAAATAAAATTGCAACATCTACAGTCAGCCACTATTGTAAACATATCTGCAGTGTCTACTCACCACCAGGTTGAGCGCTGTATCCTGTGATGTGACAGGAACCAAATTTGTTCATCAACAGCATTATCGGGCAGACAGATGGGATAGACAAACTTATTAAACACAAAAGGGGTCTCCATTTTAAAAAGAGCAATACTGTAATGCAAAGTGACAGGATTGAAATTTTTGTGTTTGATAATTCTGGCGACTTTTGACTTCTGTGTGAACCCATCATCAACATCCAATCTACTGCTTCCTGCTCGGATCAAAAGTTTGCTATGGGAGAAAGTGCAACAACACTGCGTGAGTAAGTAGATCGTAGATCGTAACTTATGTGTCTGTCTGTTTAGGATTAAAGTGGACATATTACCTGATTTGTGAAACACAACAAACACTGAACCGGATGTGCATTCTAACTTCCATGAAATATGCCAATGGGCCGTACCTCTGGCAGTACGTTCTCATTTCGCGTTTTTCGTTCTCAAGTTCGGTATTTCAAACCTTTTTTCCAGGCGTATCCAGATGAAACAAATCTCAACATTTTTAGATTGCAGAATGTGACAAGAATCAACCAATCACCCTTCACCCTTTTCGTAACAACAGGCTTGTTTGAGATGCGCCTTGCCTCGCCTGAAATGTATACTGTGTCCCAATTCGCCTACATACTAACTACGTCCTAAAAGTATGTACTTTTTTTGTGTAGAAAAATACTTTTGAGTGTGTAGCAAAAGACTATGCAAGCTTTGGGACATACTACCAGAGAATGTCTAATTGAAGAGAATTGGCACTGGCTGGTTACTTCCGGTTTCTGGACTGGCTGCAGTAACACGTCTCTGTCCATGCGGGGGCGCTCGCGGTCGAGTGCAGAATGAATGCGAGTCAATGGGGTTTCACCCCCAGAAATCCACTTTTCTCAGGATGTAATTTTTTGTTAAGTAATTTGAAAGTTGCATTCAAAAGGGAGGGCTAAGATAATACACTCAGCTGAAAATTGCATTTTTAAGTTCACTTATCTGTTCTAAAAATCCATTCAAAAATGTGATGACGTCACACAATAGCAGAATGCTAGCGTGTTCTGGCCAACAATGGCCTAACCTGTAAGAAATCAAAAGGACATAAGTACTCGTTCATTCGACTTTTGGCCTATAATCTATATTGAACTTGCGGAATCAGCAATAAAATCTATGGTGATTTAACGACAAGCAGGTGAAAGAGACACATTTAGCCGTTTAGCCCCATAGACTCCCATTCATTCTGCACTCGCCCGTGATCGCCTCCAGTGGAATTCTAATGGAACTGCAACCAAGATGATACACAATTGGGCTAATAGGAAGTGCCAAGGCTCTCCGTTAGACGGGCTCTGATACTACTTCGCCATCTTTAACGGACCGCTCTGTCGCGTGCGTCACCGTAAACTGCTATGTCAATCAACTCGTCACAGTAAAAATCCTTCATTCAATCTAAGTTAATTTCTTACGGTTTCAGAGAGAAATGTCATTGCACTTTCATCTGCCAGTCATAGGTCTTTCATGCCAGGACTCTCCACATGTGTTTGGAATTTGGATATAATAATGCATTTAAATTTAATTGCTAAACGTATCTTTGCAAATACATTTTCGCCAGGTTAGATTCTGATAATTAATAATCACTCAAACCCATTTATCTAAACCTCTCTACATAACCGTCGGACTCGCGAGTCCTCCATGTCTGTAGTTTTCACTCTTTTCACTCGTGTTTGTAGTTCTAACCGAACGCTCGTCCAACGCGCAATGGGTTGTGGGCAATATCAGCTGTCGGAGTGTGCGTCGATCTGTACTTTGGATTCTGACCGGAAATAGTAGACCATCCGGGTCTCTTTGGAGCACTAATTTCAACATACTATGATTTGGGTCGTACTAATACTATTTTCGAATAATATTTAGGACGGATAGTATGCGAATTGAGACGCAGCTATAGTCGAGATTAGGCGGATGCAGTGAGCACTGTTGCCAACTATTTTCTAAGGAAAGTAAGGTCTTCCCTAAAAGTCGCTTGATGACGTCACACACTAATTAGCATATTAATGACGTCACCTCGTTGTACTTGCATTCTGTCAGCCTAGTGAGTTTTCTCTCTAAATTAATGCTCTATTTAATATGATATAGCCGAATGTCAAATAAAGCTGTTTTCATTTCCTATCTTTTTTTGTTGTCAGACAATAGAACTAGTAGCTATAATATAGTGAATGATTACATTTTTTATAGGCCTATGTGGAACATTATCCACATTGTCTTCCATACAAACAGTACCTGAATCTTTCTGTGTAGATCAAAGTAGAAGGTGCAAAAAACATGAAAGTCTTTTTGAACAACTCTGTCCAGGCTTGAGGTACATTCAATGAAATAGTTTTCTGGGACCTAAAGTTACTAGCCACCCAGCATTTTTTACTAGCCACAATTTTGACATCGATACCTTGGGGAAAATCCTCCATATAGATATTTTTATTGTTATCATAATTTGGCAACAGATATATTAGGCTGCTGTGACTTTAAGAGCTGACTCACAGATTCATTATACTGTTACACATGCGTTTTCTTTCTCAACTGTTTACATTCTGTTTACATCATAACTGACTGTGTTTTTGTGAATACTCGTCAATATAGCCAAACCATCATTTGAGAGAGATTTTATTTAAAATGGGGGTAAAGCTGCAGAGATGTTCTGGCATTTGATGGGGCATGGCTCACAGTAACAGGCCCATCCAGGCAGAGAAAAACAGGGCTGAGAATAATTTAAAAACTGTCAGATCTGTGACTGAGGCAGCAGATACAGATCTTGTTTGAGCTTCGCTCAGCCAGACTGTGTACCGACTAGCACGAGTATATATGCCAGGTTTCTTTGGCAATCCACAGTCCGCTCCATGACTTGTCACACCATAAAGGTAAAATCTCTTCATGTCTTGGCTGTAACACTGTAGAGGGCCTCCGCTGTCACCCTTGATCGAAGAGTATTCCAACAGATATTGTTAATCACTGTCTATCACTGACCAGTTACTCTGAAATCTGATATAATGAGATGACATACCTGACATGTGTCAACACCCCCTTTGTCAAATCCTGCACAGATCATGTTGTCATTAACATGGCCATTATACCAGCTTCTCTGGTTGCAGATTCCAGTATCAATGAGCTCAACTTCAGCTTCCTGAAGAGTGTCAACTAACATTCCTTAAAATACAATAAAATGTTTTAGAGATTCTTTTTTTTGATCAAGAAATAAGCATAATTCTAAAATCTCATCAAAAATCAATAGGAACAATCTTTAATAGGCTAACTTTAAAAAAAAAAAAGGAGAACTGATTATACAAACTCATTAAAACAGTTTAACTGCCAGAAAGATGCCAAAAATAGAGCTCCTCTCTGATAATATATTACACATTCTGCTGGTAATCTTAATCGTCTGGTAATAATGGAGAGATTTTGAGTTTTGGACTGTTTTTGGATATTTAAACTCTAACCTTGTAACACTGAGCTGCCCCAACCAGTGATGTAACATGAGCCGAAGCTGAGTTGTTTCTCGTCCATTTCATTTTCAATCATACACAAAGGCTGCACATGATTTGTGAAATGCAAAGAGTGATGCAGATGCAATAGTGCCACATCGTTTTCAAAATATGATCGGTTGAACTTCTCATGCAGGATCACTTGCTGAACTGAGCGATACTGGACACCCTTTTCTCGCGTGGATCGAGAATTCACTCCAGCCACTACTTGTAGTTTATAGTTGTTACTATAAAAGAAAGATGCAAAAGATGGATGCGAAATGAAGTTGCTTTTATTGTTTTAGGCATTTTCTGGGTGTGTAAAAATGTTTGGTGTAGTAAGTAGACTACATTCAATGCTAATTTAAAAAAAATATGCATAGGTATAATTAACTGAACCATTACTGCAAGTAACGTTATAGGCCTATATCATTTTAGAGCAATTACCTACTCTTGCTTATTTAACTAAATGTGTATAATTTGTCTACTACATTATATGTCAACTATTGAAATGATGTCTGAGACCTTTGTATTCATCTATGAAACATCTTGGAAATGTTCCTATGTAAATGTACTTTTATTTTGAAAGTTAAATCCTGAGAGAAAATTGATGCTAATTGAGTAATTATGTACAAAAGCTGGGCATAATAAGCATAGTCTTCAGCTTACACCTTTTTTTTTTGGTTATGCATGCATGATATATGTAGGCCTATATCTGTGCAATGATTGAAAATAAATTGAAATAGAAAATTGAAAATATATGCTCAGATGTATCAAATGTATCACTTGTTTGCTTCTGCAAACCAAAAATCATTGCTGAAAGGTAAAATAATGAGATGTGAAAACTCCACACAAATGTTATATGTTATGAGGGAGGAGAATCACAAAGTGCTCACCTATTTCTGAAGCAGTGGGATGCTGTGATTATCCACCGATGGCTTATGATGGACCCACCACAGATATGCCTCGACATCCTCTGTATGCTCACCTGCCAAGGCCATGCACCTTTTAATGCAGAATGGCCTCCTGCAATTCGAAACGGCTTTGATGGACCCTGCAAAGTTCGCTCTCCACAACCTTAAAAGAGCATTATAGTCAGTTGCACTGAACACTTCTGATCACTTTTTTGGGCCATAACCACTGATGATACCACTGTCTGTACATAATATTAACCCATTTAGCCAGCAGTGACATTTAAGGCATTTTGATGCATGTAATATTTAAAAGGTCTTATAATGTATTTAGATGTCTCTGTCAGAAATTGAGGCATAGGAAGAACGATTTTAATAAGTATTGATTGAATTGCATCATAAAATTGTAGAATTTAAATGGAAAAAATAAACATTTATTTTTGTATTATCAGTTGTTTTGTTTTCCCAGAATTGCCTGATGATATAAATAAATATTACATTATATGATACCTTTTAATTTTTGACTCCCATCGATTACAATTTGTGACCATAAACAACAGACATACTTTCCACTAACGTTTTCTGAAATATTGTTGTTTTTTAAAAAAAAGTATGCAGTTTGTATACATCTCTGGGATTAAATGAATTAATAGCCTAATAATAATAATAAAATACCTGCAATCCCAGAAAGCAGCGTGCTACTAATGAAGACTAATTGTAGAGCCGTTTTAAACATTTTAAATGTGAAGCAAAACGAGAGAGACAGAAAGAAGACAGATAGAACTATCGGGTGTCCTTGTCATTGATTATTAGGTAGACTAATCTGAAAAGATTAAGTGACGTAACATCGTTCATAGCCTACTGTGAGAATGTCATGAAAGAAGAACATGACAAGGAAGACATGCAAATCAACATTTTCAAATCTTTAGGCTACTTTAAATGCAGATAATAGCATATGTGTTTTATACAGTACATACCACCAATTTCATGACATACCTATGCTGTAAAATGATTGTAAACGTCATCCTTTACAAACTAGCTACAATTAGAAACAGCCATTACATTAGACGAACTGCATGCGAGTGTGTCGCTCATAATAATACACCAAGCCAGCGAGCTATTTATTTTATTCAGCGTGGAAAAAAACGTTTTTAAAATAATTTCAAACACAATGTGGCCGTGTAGGCTATTTTTGATTCAGACATTATAGCTACACGGTATCAATCGTCATTCCTGAAACGCCTCATTCTCGAACAAGGACCTAACTGGGATTCAATGAAACAGAACTGAAATTAACGCCTTTTATTGTGGAACTGGTGGTAACGTTACCTATTGGCCGACACTCCCTTACTGCTGGGAGTCACCAATATGCAGGGTAACAGTGCACACTGAAGGAAGGTAGCAGCAACAATATGGCGACATCCGCAATTTCTTCCGAATTTATTCGACATCTGCAGTGCAGTGAGGATTTTTTGGATACCCGTTAAGTGAGTATTGTGTTTCAATATCGCTCTCGCGGTGTTTATTCCGTGCGATGGAAGTCATTACACTGTCAGTGAATGTCGCAGAGATGCTGCACGCTGAGGGGGGTTTACTGCTGGACGCTCCTCGCAAAAGGGAAATTCGCCTTTTATTCCCTTATAACTGAAATGACGTTTTATAAACTCACAATTTTTGTTGTGATTAGACATTTTCATTTCCCCCTCTCAAATTACATGTCATGATATGAAACACAATTCTTCCAACGCTATATATATGTGGTGTGTTATAGCCTTGCATGATCAATGCCGTGATCTGTAAGCCTTGTAACGTTACCCTCAGATGAATAAAGGTCTTATTGTCAGCAGTAATCGAATGTCAAGCTAAGCAAATGAGAAAAAATACACATGTGGACAGGTTTTAAATGATTCGTTGCAATTAAGACGTTCAAATGACAACATGCTTGGCTGCTTATTGATTGTAGGGTGGACGCAGGTTGCACGGGTGTGGAATGCTACATTTTCTTGTTTATGTTCCTCAAGAGCAGAAACCTTGCACAACATCGTCGAGATATATCGCTGTTTTCTAATAACTTTTCGCTTTCAAACCGGATTATATGACTGAAACATGTTTGCGCTGTTTGTATAAAGGGTAAATACGGCGAGAGAGCGAGAAGAAGAAAAAAAACCACTGCAGTATTTTCCGTTTTTCCTTCGTGGCTTCGGCCCGCTTTCGTGAAGGTGTCGGAGTGTTTATAAACGTTAGTTTTCAGGCAAAATTGTTTTCTGTCACAGAGGAAGATGTGACAACGTTTCGGAAAACGCAAAGACGTTGTTCGTGAAACCGTTGTGCTGCTAAGCCATGGATTTCGTGACCAAACATTGCTGAAATAAGGTAGGACCACTGCGCATTCAATCACATAATACAACTTGACGTTTTTAAAATAAGGTTATGGTTTGTTTGAAGGAATTGTTGTTACAGAGATTATGTGCGAATAGCCTCCTGCATCATTTATTGACAGGTATTTTGCATATGAAGACATTAAGGTGTCGCTTTGATGTAGAAGAGAATTCTGTGGCGCACAGAAGCACGAAAGACATATGAATGATGAAAATGAATCCATAATTTTATTCATAATGCTTCTTAAATGTACCCATCTCCTCACATCTGTACATAAGCTGACATTTTCTAAAGCTATCATGTGTTCACGGTTAGGCCAGCATCTTCTTCTGGTAACGTTATTTCTAGACGTTTCGGCCCACCTCGTTCAACAGATACGGATTCCCTCACACCATTTTTATAACTTCATAAATTGACTCCATATCCTTTATCTATTTAGCACTGTAAAATTTCAAATAATTTAATTCAAGGCATAGAGATATTTGAGTTTTCTGTTAACTGTCTTGGAACACTACTGTTTAACCAATCTGAAGGTGAATACAACATTTCTACAGCTAATAAAAACCTTGCCCTTTTTATGTTGTGGTGCTGATAGGACAGCTCCTGTAAGTAAGTTGCCATTGTTTGTGCTGTTTGGACCACAAAAGCCCAGCTTGTTTCACCAATAAGACTAATGAAAGGGTGCTTTGATTTGTTTAGGATAACGTTAATCATTTCTTTTGTTTTCCTGTTTCATTGCTTGACTTGCTGAGAGAGAAAAAAATCAACTTAAACTAGCCTAAGCTGGTCTTCCTGCCTGACCAGGTAGAAAGTGCCAACAACCCCTTTAAAATCTGCCAATAGACCAGGTAAGGCCAACAAACCAGCTCAGGCTGGTTTAAGCTGCTTTTTGCAGCAGGTCTTGAAATGATATCAGATCTATATACCCAAGGGACTTGTGCCCCTAATGGTGTCTGTTATGTCACATTCTTTGATATTTTGTTCACGTGTCTGATTTGCTTGATTTACTTCAAAGGCAGACTGGAAATGCCAAACACCATTTATGAAACAAAACTGTGGAATTGGACGGAGAGAAAGGCTAAAAGTGAGTTAAGTAGCTATGTAATATCAGGATATGGTTTGGTTAAGTGTCTGGCCCATAAATGCACACAAGCTTTTAGATGGTGTGGTTCACCACGCCTCCCTTCACCCACCCCATTTCCTATGCTTCCTATTCCTTTTTCCTATTCCTATGATGCCTTAGGGACATAACGCATGTCCCAAATCGACATCTCAGTAGAGATTTTGTTCATAGGGAAGACAGGTTCTGCTAAAATCTGCTTTTGCTAATGTGGGATCTTCTAATCCAGTTTACATCCTCCCTGAACCCTTTCATCAAAAATAGAAACATCCATCACAATGAGTCAAAAGAACCATACCATGGGAAGTGACAAACATTAAGTATCACCTTCATCTGCTCATAATGGAGGGTGCTTTTCATTTTTCATGAAGTTGATGACTCATCCTGGATCTAGTGCCAGTCCCTCTTTAACATGCTCTCAATTTAGCAACAGATTGTTTTGATGTGTAAGGTAATATTTTTAGATGCAAGGCTTAGCGTTTTACTTTCCTGCACAGAGCTCAACATATCAGTTTGTGTGAGTGGGTGATGTAACAAGCTAGTATTGTTCAGTAAGACTTTATCATTCCATAAGCTAATGATGGGGGGAGGGTATGCTTGTATGGGTGCTCGTGTATTGCGTTTTAAGTATAAGTGGTATAAATAATAACCAAAGTGTAGATTGTGATCATTCGCAAATTCACTCTCTATTTTGTAAATGTTAGATCTTGTGAATGATTTAACTGTTTTTTTAACCTTGTAATTTTGACAATTATGACATATGCCAGACTTCTCCAATCACTTTGTCAGCTTATACCCCGCCCCTTTTTTACAATTGACTGGTCTGTCACTACTTTCATTTCATTGCAACTTTAAGTCCTAAACTTTTCGATTCCTCCATTTTCAGATCTCTATTGAAGAGAAGTAAAATATATACAAATATTAATGAAATTAATCTTAATGATTATAGTCACACAAAACGTTGCCATGCCATCACATAGTGTTTTTGCAGCTAAGCTGACTTAATAAGAGTCCTTAATATGATATGATTCAGTTTTTTTCTAATGCATATCTTTTACTACACCCAGATAAATGCATAGACATTAAAGTAATACAATATTGATATTAGCTAAGTATCATGACATCAAGGTCATGGGTTTGATTATCAGGGAATGCATGAACTGATAAAAAATTATGAAAGCATCTGCAAAATGCTTTACTGAAAATATTGCATGCAAAACTGGAAAGCTCTTGATCTGGCAAGCGTTAATAGACCTTATTCAGAGCAGCGCCATGACAGGTATGAAAGTGAGGCTGTGAGGGATAGACTTACCGTGTTTCCAATGGCATCCGCTGTAAAAAGCTGAAAAAAGAGTCTAGATTACTTACAATTTTCCACAGCTTACATTGTCGGGAGTTTTTTTGTCAACTGACATTTCTTTGAAAGATATTTTTCCAGTGTTTCATGAGCAGAACAATCTGAAAACACATTAAATAACAGTACAGCCCATTGAAGAGATGCAAGTCTATCCCTCACAGCCTCGCTTTCATTCTCATTAAAAATCAAAGATGGCGCTGCCGTAAATAAGGCATATCTCATTGGCTAAATTTATACAACTTTTGGCAGTAAGTAAGTTGTGGGTGAGACGGCTATAGGATTCTGACTTTATGAACTAGATGTCCATTAATGTCCTTTTCTCTTTCCCGCATAGAATTAGCTGCCGTGGAGGGTACATAACAGGAGAAGAAGTTGCTGCAGGATGAAAACATGGCTGCACCCCTTATTGCACCGCCAGGACCTGACAGCTTCAAATACTTTACCAGGGAATCTCTGCGTGAAATCGAGAAGCGCATCGAGGAGGAGAAAGCCAAGCCGCCTCCTAAGCCAGACAGCAGCTACCGCGACGATGACGACGAGAACAAGCCCAAGCCTAACAGTGACCTGGAGGCGGGCAAGAGTCTGCCCTTCATCTACGGCGACATCCCTCCTGGCATGGTGGCAACACCACTGGAAGATTTAGATCCCTTCTATGCTAATCAGAAAGTAAGTGCATCATCTTGGCTCTTCATGTGCACTGCATTCACACATTACCTTATCTCACCTTGGATCATTCCAGAGTTGGAGATGCTGAGGATGTTTTTTAACCTTTTTTAAGTCCACTAGTTATACTGTATATATATATAAAACGCCTGATGGTAATCATGTATGTTTCTTGTAGGATATACTTGATACATGATAACGTTAACCATATTAAATTATGGATAACTTCCTCCTGTGAAAAGCCAAAAGAAACACTTCAGTGCTTTAAGGAAGAGCGCACTGTTTTAGAACAGGGGTCCATCCTTTGTACCTCGCCTTAATACATCTGAGATGATTTGAAAGATGCCAGATATTCTAATCATGATAACTGATCTCTGGATAATTTGTTTCTTTAAACAAACAAATTTGTGGATTTGATTAAAATTTCTGGATTAGGTTGATTACTGCATGTTCTTGCGTTCATTGGAATGGGCAGATATATCAATACTTGAAACTACGATGCTGCGATTGGGTGGCAGAAATACAGCAATGTAATGACATCATATTAAAAAAGAACATCACACACCTGACGAAAATTTTGAATTTTGAATTTCTGGACCTTTATAAGGAAACAGCCAAGCGACAAAAATTATATAAATGTTATAATCGATAAATTAATTGTATGATGTTTGTTACATGATTCCCAATTATTTCCATTATGTCACAATTTCTAATATTTGTACAGGCTTTACATTTTTATTTCAATGCTGTAATGAGAAATTAATTTAATTTTACCTGTGCCGTGACAACATTAATTCATTTTGACAGCACATCAGGACAGCATTCTTTTACGAAGTACTGTACTCTGCATCTCCTGCGTGGCATAAATGCACTCCCATAATAGCTGTTACTATTTAAATGAATGCACGGCTCAGACTAACTGTACATTGTGTGTGTAAGACTTCAATCAAATTATTAAGTAATTTTCCCCTCACAAATAAATCATGTCAATGAGTAAAACTGGCTGTGTCCACATTTAAGACTACAAATGAATTTTCAAATTCAGTAGCGCACGATATATCGGCGGCCGATATGGTCAATTTTTTTACACATCGGTATCGTTCCGATGTCAAAATAGGGCTGATGTCAACAGGCCGATAATCGTTCCTGTGTATTTGACCTGTGCGTAGATGTGAGTGTGAGGGCGGGGATGTTTGTTTTTGCACGAGCGCATACATTAGGAGCGCAAGTCCTGTCAGTTTAAACATTAAGAGCAAGAAGACTGGAACTTGCTTTCTGTCAGCCTAAGGTGTATTTTTGTCCCGCCAAAGCCTTATTTGACCTGTGAGTGATGTAGATGACTGACTGCTGCGCTTGTTTAACTGAGAGAACGAGCAGAGAAAGTGAAAGCCCCGGTCGCGCGCACTCTCACCGTCTTCAAACTGTCTTGCTCTCTCTCCCTCCCTTGCGCATATTAATGAATTGAGTTGACTGAATATCTTTGAGAATACACGATAGTAGAAGCTCGGAAGACCAACGTTTTTTTTTTATTTCTGAACTACTGCTGGTTGTGAATTGTGCTAAAATAACGTTGTCTTATTTTCTCTGAAAAGCTTTCCACAAATTCAGATTACATAAACCACACTTTCAATAAACAATGCTTATTGTGATAGTGATGAAATGTTTTCTGTGTTGAGACAAATCTTGTGCGATGTCCTAAACAGTTTTATATCGTTAAATATATATATATATCGACATCAGTAAATAGCGGTATCGGCCACAACAGCAATATTAATATCGGTTTAATCGGTATCGGCCACAGATTTCATATCGGTGCATCACTAGTTAAATCATTATTATTGTTGTCCCAGGTTCATTAAGTACTCTGGTAAGAAAGTAGCAGTCACTGGGACAGACTTAAAAAGATGCAATCTGATCCCGTTTGCTACGATAGCTACTCCAGGATGAGCTTTGTAGAACCAATCAATCCTGGGTCATATCAAATCGTCAACGGTGAAATCCAGGTAATTGAGTGATCCACATACAACGAACAAGCCCCTGTTCAACAGTAAGTGAGTTTGGCCATTTAAAAATCTTTAATGTCGCTGTTTAGGAGAAATCTGTGTTTCGTATAAAGCTTTTTAGTGTTGCTATATCTACATGAAAAGACCAAAAACTTGAAATGGTTAATGCTCAACAAGGCTGCATTTATTTGACAAAAATACAATACAAAAAAACAGTAATATTGTACATTTTATTGCAATTTGAAATGTTTATTCCTATTTATTCCTGTACTGGCAAAGCTGGATTTTCAACAGCCATTTCTCCAGTTTTCAGTGTCACATGATCCTTCAGAAATCATTTTAATATGCTGATTTGGTGTTAATATTTTTGTGGAACCCTATTATATATGTGGATACATATAATATTTTTTGTGAGGAATCCTGAAAAAAAAAAACGTGCAAAAGAATGGCATCTATTTCAAATAGATCAGATGTTCTTGCTTCCATTACAACTCAAAACATGCTTTGAAATATTTTCAAATCATGTTAAAGGACATGATCATAATTGTCTCTTACACAAACTTGTGGAGTTCATAGTTTGGATTGGTTTGGATACATTATAAAATGTTTTAATGAATTTTTCGATTACACTTTTCACTCAAATATAATTTATGATGATAAATGTGTATATTATAAAAATGCAGCATTTTGTGTTCCAAGACTATTAAGCAGATGCACAGTTGCTTGATATGTTACTAATCATAAAATGATGCTTTGTTTTTGTTGCATATGAGCAATATTAGATGCAAGATAGCCCTCAAACAGATTTTCAGGAGTGAATTGTTGTTATGAGATGTAGCCTAAGGGAGGAAGATGAGGTCATCGTTTCTGTCTGAGATGTAATGGAGCCCAACAAGCTCAGCCCTGTGTTCACATTCGGCTCGGTGCTAAGTGCAGTGGTGAGACTTCAGCAGGGTCTGACACACCGGACTTTACTAAATAATGCACAAACTCGTTTAATGTGTGCATGTGCTTAAGCATTACCCCGCCTCCCTCTCTTGCTTTCGCCCTCCGTCTCATTCCTCTGCCTCCCTCTCGTGCAGCGTACACTGACTGTTATGTAACCGCCCGCTCCATGCACAGGAAGGAGATTTCAGTCTCCCGATGAAAACCTCATGGAGGAGCGTATGTGAAACAGACAGTCTAAGAAACTGAATCATGCTCAAAACTGAATACAGTTTTATTGCAACAATGGCTCACGCTAGACCTTTTTTCATATTTAGATGCATCTCTGGATCATGCTTTCATGCACATGCCATAGGCGATCTATCCTGCACTCTCGAGGATTTAATGGCTCTTTGATTGTATGCTTGTTGATTGGATCTCCCTGTCTTTCATTGTTTTTAATTTCTACACGCTGGGCTTGACTTGCAGCCTGCAGCAGTAGTGAAACCTGATTCTTGAGGCTCAGGGCTGCTCTTTTCATAGTGGGAAACCAGCTGAGAAATAGGAGCTGGCAGCTTTTAAATCCAGACCTGTGACACTATCAGAAGCAATTAGCTTAGGAAGCTTTGCTACTGGAGGAGCTGATGAAGCCTGGGTCCTCCAGCACAGATGATAAAAAGAAATGGTTATATATTAAAAACAAATCAGTTTGTGAGACGGAGAGGCTTAACAAGATTTACCCAAGTTGGAAAAGTTGGGTCCACAACATTGATTTATATTTATGCATTTAGCACATTCTTTTCATCCAGATTGATTACAGTGCCATCAAGATATGCTCTACCAATTGAGCTTCAACATTCTAAACGATGCAGTGTTGTATTTTAGGTTATTTTAAAGTTCCTATTTTACTTTATTTTTTTTAATGTTCTTTTCTATTTAATTAGGGGTTCAAGCATGTTGCGCTAAAACCCTATTGTTATTGTTAGAATTTCCAAGGATCGGCATTCTCCCCTAAAAGTGATTGGGCAGGTCAGGTGAAAACGGAAGCGGCCACTGGCCACTTAGTGGCTCTACAAAATAAAAACACTAAAACAGCTATAACTACACAACAGTCCGGTTGATTTAAAAACTGCCATGTGGTCCAAGGCACTGTGGTGATTGTCTACGAGGCAATGGCATGGCGAAAATATGGCAGTCGTTGGCCAAATGAAGTCTGAGCGGCTGTCAGATAAGGTTAATCGAGATGGATCATAATTAAACTCGCTGGGCCTGTTTGACTTACAGCCTTAGAGACCTTCGAGAAATTCTAAAGAAATCGGCCACCGGGTGGCGCTAACGAATTTTACGCCTCAGTAAACAAGCAGTGTTTCACACATACACACGATATACATATCATTTGTTAGATCTCCTCATTCTGAACAACCTTGCCTCAAAAAAACGCTGCTGTCAATCAAATCATTCATTAAATACTTGAAAAAAACACTTTTGTGCACTAGTCCTAGGTTTTTGCAATAACTTTGAGGGTGAGTATTCTCTCATATCGTGCAAAATCCGACTAGCGAATCAGTTTCTGAAATCGTTGTCTCCGTTTCTGAGAAAATGAATTTCATTTAAGTTTTGCCGCTATACACTTTGCCTACAGAACGTGCTTTCAGAAATAAAGAAGCTGGCTGAGATTCTTTCGGACATACGTCAGCAGGGTTTGTGCATAGAGCGTATTCTCTAGTCTAGACTTTCTAGGTCGATAATTATCATAAATATGTTGAACTTTACTCTTTGGATAGCAACTATATGCTGTCATTTATAAAATGGACTTGGCAAAATATACTCAAAAGCCTATAAATCCTAAACGAATACTCAGAAATTCACGAAATTAGATGAGCACATGTGACGCATGATTCTTTTAATAAACGTTTATGGAGATAGGACCATAAGTGGCCCTATAACTATTAAAATCCTTTAAAAAAACATATTTCTATAGTAAATTGCCTTTGGCTGTAAATGGTCTTTTCCATCTCTGATGTAGGTGGTTACAGGCTTAATAAATGAAACATAATACCTTTTTACGCATGTGCATAAAAGCCTTAAGCGCTTGAACCCCGATAATTCACAGCTATATTTCAATTTTGTTATTTTACCTGAGCTTAGCACTGTTACAGCTCTTTTAATCATTCAGAATTTCTGATTTTTGATGTTTCAGATTTTACCAACATTCTTGTACACATTTCTGACTTCAGGTTTGGGCTCTGATGGTTTGATAGGATTGTTGTTGATCCAGGAGCATGTCTTGCTTTAATAAAGGGTGTGCAAAGATGAGAAAGAGGCAGAACACCACACTGGGTCATAAATCTTTAGAGGGACTCTTCAAATGTGCCATGTAGACCATTGCTTTTCCCTGTGATGGCGCGGCTCTCGGAGTGGTCTTGGCTGGGCTGGTTTGGGGGCTGGGGAAGTCAGGGGGGTGCACATTTTGAGTATAATGGCCGTCTCACTCCTCCCCCACATCTGTTCAGGGCATCTACTCTCAACGTCAGGAAATACTCCTATTCTAATGCTGGCATCTCATTTATTTTTGTTGGTTTGGCCTTGTGATGTGACAAGCTTTTATTGATGTGGGAGATGCTGCATTATTAGCTCTGGAAGCTTCTGACTCTTTTCATTCACCATTTGCTGCTCTGTTCATCACTCTCTTTACATTAGTCACCATCTCTGTCTGTTGTCTCTGTCTTTCTCCTTTTCTATGTTTGCCTCTCCCTGTTTTTTAAGCTTTATTTGGAATATTAAAATAAATGAACGTAATTTACATTTTTTTTAATAATAAATATAATACGTTTGCTCTAGTAATATGTTATACAAATACAAATCGCTTATTTTCTTAGGCTTGTGAACCAATACTATTTTATAGTGCCTTTCCACCAGTATTGTTGTTGTTTTTTTTCACCAAGAGATTTCATTCGGTGTCTGTGGTTGGGTCCAGTTTTACGAATTTTTCTTCTACTTCTTTTTTTCCCTTTTTGTTTTTATATTTACGATTTGGTTTTAAATGTCTTTGTTTCCTTCTTCGTTCTCCATCTTGGTCTCACTGCTTACTCATTCCTCTCTGGGCTGTCTTTCTCCTGCTCTTTATCTTTTTTTTCTGCTCCATTCTGGATTATGAAATTTTCAGTAGCTGTGCAGCCTGTCATGCATTAAAAAGAGGAAGCCCACATGCACATGTAACCAGAGGCAGAGAATATTGAGAAAGGGCAAATGTATTTTTTTTTTTTTGCATTGTTTTTTCATCTCATGATGTTTCATATGTGACTACTGGTTTGGGCTACTGTTTTGAATGGATCTTGTTGCGTTGTCACAGGAGAAGATGCCGTTGATCTCCAATGTCTCACATAGAGTTTGGGGCTGCTGAGCAGTGAGCAGATCTTTTTCTTTTTTTTTTTTTTCTCAAAGCAGGTCTGAGTATGTAGTTTACGTGGTGGCCTGATTCAGTCTGACCCAAATAGATCTAGCTCTTCTCCATCTTTAGTTACATATACAAAGTGTTATTTACTGAGCTGTCCTTCTTTAACATGAATCATTATAGTGGACCAACAAACCAAATGAAATGAAATGACGCAAATTATGAACTATATTCTTCTGAGGAGTTTCTACTCGCATTATATTCAGCTTACATCTATGGTGCTGCATTGGTTGCATTGACTCGGCACTCTTTATGGTGCTGAAGAGGGTTTCTTAGTGTTCAATTGAACTCAAGCATGTAAAAAGAAGAACAGGGGTGCATCCCATCTCTGCAAATGCATGCTACCTCCCATGAAACTTTGATGGTAGCGAACATGTTTTATTTAAACAATTATGAGGTTATCTACTGAAAGGCTGATGAGCTGACTAGTTCGTGTTCTTAAGCATTTTCTGAAAATGCATATTCATTTAGAAGTGATATATGCGCTACAACTAGGGGTCATCTTTGGCATTAGACACTTTGGCTCGTTCAAATAAGAATATTTCATACAAGCATTTTGAAACTTAAGACAAAATGTACAAATATTTAATACATCAGGATTTTATGGACCATATAGCATGATATAGAATGTATTTATATCACCATCCTGCACGTCATAATCTGCCTAACTCTTACGTTATAATTTTTTGGGGGATTTTTTTATTTTTTTATTGTTGGGTGAATTATTACTTCAAGCATCCTGCCACCTCATGCTTGTAGACAAAGCGTAGCCATGCTGTGTTGGAGATGCAGATTACTTTGTAAAAAAATGCTGTCCTGATGTGCTGTCAAAATTTAATATTTAATCTCAGCTAATCAAATTCAAGAACTTGAGCTAAACATTAAGTAATGTTTTGTTTTACTTTATTGCACTCCAGAGACAATGTGGATGTTTTGCATGCAATCTTGCTGATTTACATTCTTCTTGCCAAGTAGAATATAAAGCAACATATCTTCATTATGATGCCTTTCTCTTCTAGAAAGAGATGCAGACTTTCAGGTCATGATTATTACTTCTGAAAGTCCAGTTGAATAAGTGATGATGTGTCTCTATGCTTGCAACTAATCTATTTTTTCTCTTTCTCTGTTATTCTGTCTTTTTCTCACTCATCTCTCTCTGTGGCCGTTTCTGTTTTTCATCTCCACAGACATTTATAGTCCTAAATAGAGGGAAAACAATCTTCCGCTTTAGTGCCACACCTGCCTTGTACATGATAAGCCCTTTTAATCTTGCTAGGCGAATAGCGATTAAAATTTTGATACATTCATATCCTTTTTCAGCTGTTTAAATGTGTACATGATAAATACTGAATGTCTACACTGTGTTTCTCTGCATCAAATATTTAATATGTCTGCTTATTGCTAGGGTGAATGGGATGATCAGGAATAACGCTAAGGATTTCAGACTAACGTTTTAGTTAAAGGTAGGGTAGGCAATTTTGGAGTGGCTAGCAATAGCAAGCTAGCTTTGAAAGCATTAGATCCCACCCTCCCTTCAGAGCGATGAGCGCTCTCTCAAAAGCCATGCCTCATACAAAACACATGAACGCACAGAGCAGAGTCTGCAAAGCACCTCGAGAGACAGCATTAAATTACCTCATGTGACATTTGACTTATTGAATTGTTAATGTGGTTGTAGTCTAAACAAACAAATGTAATTGCCTATATAAATTAAACAAATGAGTTTATGGTGATATAAAGTTAAACAACATTGTGAATACTGAAATTACGCTAATGTGTGTTTTTTTGTTATATGGTATACTTTATTAATGAAAATTATTAAACATCAATATTTCTTTGTTAATTTTGTGACAAACAGATTATACAGCCATGGCCAAAAGTATTGGCAGTGACATGATTTTTGTGGTTTGCTGCTTCAGTATTTGTAGATTATTTTTTCATGTTTCTAGTGTATACTGGAAAACAGTGATAATCATATCATAAGTCTAAAGGCTTTGATTTTGAAATAAATATTTATAGTGATGACTCTTCTTCTTTATAACCTCTGCAATTTGCCCTGGCATGCTGGATATTAGCTTCTGGTCCAAATCCTAACTGATGGCGATCCATTTTTGCTTTATTAGTGCTTGGAGTTGATCACAATTTGTGGGGTTTAGCTTGTCCACTAAACTTTTGAGGATTGACCACGGGTTCTCTATGGGATTAAGATCCGGAGAGTTGCCTGGCCACGGATCCAAAATTTCAATGTAATAATCTCCGAGCCACTTCATTATTACTCTATACTCTTGCCTCATGACATCATGCTGGAAAATGAACGGATCATCGTTCAAGTTGCTCTTGCAGGAAGTTTTTTATACTATTCTTTATTCAGGGAAATGTTTCAGAGCAGAATTGGCAAATGGCAAATTTCCTTGCATGTGAGGCCATTTTGATGCAAAGTGATGAAGGCTACAGATCTTTCCTTAGAGGTTTTGAGTTTTTTGCAAATATTTAAAATACATCTGATCACTAATCTAGTAACAATGTGAACCAACACCACAAAAACTGAAGCAGTAAACTTTGCGAAGCACAACATTTATGTCAATGCCAGTACTTTTGGTCATGACTGTACTTCTTATATAATGTTTATAAATACATTAAAAATATTGTCATAAGTCCTAAATCTGTTATTGATGAATGTCCTGATGTTGTTGTTTTTTAATTCTGTGAAGTCTCAGAATTTCCTTAACTGATACCCACAGTATTCAGCATGTTCATTATGTGTACGATTTTGACCAACTGTGTGTTCATGACTTTTAGTAATCCTCCCGAGTGGTCCAAACAAGTAGAGTAAGTATTGATCCTAACCACAGCATGCCTCACAACAACAACAAAATCATAAATAGACAGCTTAGTTGTGCATAATTTAGTTCCAGTTACTTAATTTAAAAATGTATCCCCACCTCCTGCTCTATCCCTCAGGTATACCTTCACTGGAATTTATACATTTGAATCGCTTACAAAAATCATTGCCCGTGGATTCTGTATAGATGGCTTCACATTCCTTAGAGATCCATGGAACTGGCTGGATTTCATGGTCATCTCAATGGCGTAAGTATTCGGTCACTTTATCAAGCTTAAATCTCTAAAGCCGGGTGCGCACTGTATGATTTTGGGAATTTTTTGCAAATCCTGAAATATTCCTCTGATCCTAGCCCAAAATCTTTAGTGTTTCATCACTAATTTGATATGTTCACACAGACAGCCGAATAATGACCATTGTGATAAAATGTTACCTCTGATAAAATTCTGCCACTGTCCAAAGTTTTGGGACACAAGTCCTGCAGTGTGGCGTCACCTACTGTACAACAACCGTCAAATCACTAACCAATAGGAGCGCAGAACATGATGATGCAATTAGTGCGACATCAACAAACCACCACCTGTTCCACACACATCATCTTTGTTTAATTTCCTATTTCTTTTATAGACAAGTCGTGATCAAAATTAAAGCTAGAGAGAGTTTTTGTTTGCTAGCCACCATTTCGATCCATCATCCGCCACCGAAGGTGTCACGGATTGACGATGTAACACTGGATGGGTATTGCATGTGTCCTTTTTTTAACGAATCTTGACTGTCGTACAGACAACTGAGATCCCACAGTGTGACATGGCTTACAGCGAGGATCATGTTCGTACAGTCTGACAAGTAAAGGACTTTTATAAATTGTACAGTGTGCACCCGGCTTAAGATCACTTGTGAAAATGATTTTCTTTTTCTATTCAACTACTTACTCTTTTCAAATTTAAAAGTTTGTCTCAGACTTTTGCTGTCCCCTTTTATTACTTCCATTACAAGATGCTGATTCTAGGATATACTTTCATGTGATTCTTTAAACATATGATTGATTTAATTCAGAACAACCATCAGTTTAGTTACATATGTGTACTGTATGTGGGGGACACAGATAAAACATTTTCTGTGTGTTATATATTGTCTCTAACCATGTGAATGTTTTTGGTAGCATCTTTATGGATGTGGCAACTCTGCTTATTGTTAAGTTCACTGCTCTGCATCTGTCCTTGTCCTCATCTCTCTGCTGTGCTGTGATCATACCTGTTTATTGCACAGAATCCAGAAAACTCACTCACAAAGATCAGTGATTAGAGTCATTCACCATCAACATGACTCCCAGCGGCTAGGGGTGGGCGAAATGACCAATATCTGATATCACCATATGAGTACTTTCAATATCACAAAATACTAGCCTAATTCACAAGTAAAACAAACTCTCAAGATCACTGAAGACAATTAAACAGTCAGTGATAAGGAACAAAGAAACTAATTACAAGAAATCAGACAAAAAACTACAATTGAACCAAGACAAAACTGAAGTAGAGCTGCCTGAAAAACTTCAAGCACTAGAGAGGCTACTACTGTACATAAATTGAAGTAAGGCTTAAAACACATTCAAATGATAAGCTTTAGTGATGGTGTAGAATGGCAACGCCACATGAGCGTAAAGAAATAGAAACAATACTCCAAAATCTCTAGCGGTTGACAGATTTCTACCAGTTAATCATGTCTATATCGGTATATGGCCCACCCCTACCAGCAGCCCATGCAGAGAACTTTTTCACTCACTTACTCTTTCAGTTTTCTCCATTTTCATTTTATCTATTTTTATTGGATCTCATTTTTGTTTTATACAAATACCAGACAAATTAATCTGATATATATTGTATATCCTATAATAATATTATATATGAGCATAATTGTTTATGAAAGCTATTAGGGGTGGGAAACGATCAGGTTTGTGTTGTTACACCATATATCTACAATGCATTGCAATGTCTTCCTCTTTTTCTTTTAGACTGAAGAAGAAAAAACAAAATGACATGCAAGCATTTGTACTATGTGACGTAATATTTATTCTAATTATCACTACTACTTCTTTATTAAAATCTACTTCTTTAAAACATTTTCTATTAAAATTAGTTTTTCCGTGTTCTATCTAAAATACATAGTTAATCTAATCTACTATTACCATAATATGTTTACTTTCCTCCAGAAAATTGTATTATTTAACATAATAATAATAATACAAACTTTTTTAAAATTCTTCATCTATTTAATTTTTTAAAATTCTTCATCTATTTGTGACTCCACTTCATTTCCCCATCCACCTCTAAAAGCTATTTAACCTTCATATTGCTTGAAACAGATCATATTAATCAGCATATGGAAGTCATCAAGTACTAAGTCATGACCATGTCTCCATGTAACTTTGATCTGATCATTGCAGGTATATAACAGAGTTTGTAAACCTAGGCAATGTCTCAGCTCTGCGCACGTTCAGAGTTCTGAGGGCATTGAAAACTATTTCTGTAATCCCAGGTAAGAGAGTGTGTGAGAGCGGGAGGGGTCGGGTCGGTGTTAGGTGTACGTGTGTGTATTTTGGTTTTCTTTTCCTTCCTTTCACCCCCGTAGTGGACAGGCTCTGTGAGTGGCGTACCTCCTGGTGGTTCGTTGGCGTGGTGGTGTTCTTGGTGTGTTTGTGGTTGTCATTGGTGTCTGTGTGTGATCCTCCCTTATTTCAGATATGTAACAGAGTTTGTGGACCTGGGGAATGTATCTGCGCTGAGAACATTCAGGGTTCTCCGAGCATTGAAAACTATCTCTGTCATTCCAGGTGAGATGCAGTTTTGACGCTGAGGTTAACTTTCAGTATGACCCCCTATAACTATTCGATTTGAAATCTTTTTTTGTTGGACTTCTCTCTCATTATTTTTTAGCGGAAATTAATTTGGAGAAGACCATTTAATTTGCTTTTATTACTATCTCCAAAATCATCAAAAATGGTACTTATACATTTTTGATAGGCTTTGCAGTCTACTATCAATCTCCATAGTCCTTTAGTTTCGACAGCCTTTTTGTCCCAGAGCAGATTAGAGCGATTTAGAGAGCTTTAGTGACCAAACCTCTGTAACCTCTTTCATGTAGGCATTTAACATATCTGTGAACAAACCCTAAACAGGCTGAATCAAGCCATTATTACTTGTAGACGTTGCTAAACACTAAAGCAGATCCCAGAGTTCCATAAGGCTCTATTTTATTGCAGATTTTAACAGTAAAGACTTAAGAAAAGGTGATGTTTCAGTCTAAAAGAGAACCTAGAAGTACACTGTCTAAAATAGAGATGGAACAATGGCCTCAAAAAAATCAAACTGCAAAGGTATGCATTCATTTAGCTGGATACAAATATAACTTCTTTTCAAACTAGCCCCTGGCCTCAGAGCACTAGAGTAGATATTTTTAACAAGCTATATATTTTGTTCCCCAAGATGAAAATTGAATAGCTCTCAGTGAGTTCCCAAAGAACATACTTGTTACTTATTTATGAAGACTGCCAAGCCTAGTTTGTGGACATATTTTATGCTGCATGATGCTTTGGAAGTCACTTGCTTCTATAGTATTAGCCTACTAAGTGCTTGGCTGCCTTTTATTTCTTTATTTTTTTAATATTAATTTTTGTTCACTTTTTTCCTTTATTTTGAATGAAACTCACAAATTGCACCTGGAAGTGGAAAAAAAAGAAGTGGAGTGCAGATGGTCAAGGGAGATTTTTTTTATTTATTTTTATTTCCTTCAGTGGCCTTGCAAAAATGCCAGACCTTTAGCTTAACGTCTTGACACATTAGCATCAAATGCAGTCATTTTCAGTGAAATAACAGGTCGATGATTTATTTAGCTGACTAGATTTTATTGCAAGTCATATTTGTAATTTCCATGTTATTTTCAGGTAGACCTAAGCCTACTCATCAAATCCCTGAGCCCTGGGAGATTTTTTTGTTTTGTTGGGGTTAGAGGATACGCAAGAGGATTGTAGCATATCTATACTAAACTTCAGCATTACATTTGAGATTCTACTGTCTTGAAGATAGAGCACTTATTTTGAATTTGGGAGGGGTCAGTGCAGTTCTCATAATGTTTAGTTTAACATGTCTGGTGAAGCCTGGGAAGATTTTAACACTGGACTTGTTTCTGTTCAGTCTTTGAGCTGAAATGACCTGCATGTAATCTTCACCCCCTTAGTCCCTGCCTGCTTTATTCTCCCTATGTCATTGCCCTCTGGTTGTGCTGAAGTATTTATGGACAAATGGTTGTCAGGTTTTTCTGTTTCTGGGAGCCCTCCCTTGAACGATAAAACAATTCAAAAAAAGTTTCAGGACTGATTTTTGCATGCCCTGAAATAATAAATTATCTTTTGTAGGTATTTATTAAAACCAAGTTTAAGAAGAATAGTAAATAATTATTTTGAATAGACCAAATGATGGGATGGCTCCTAAGCAGTATCTGTGTAAATAAACTTAAAGTGTATTTTGTGGTGCGGTTATTTATGTTGTCATAATCAATTGATATAAGGATTCAAGGCATGATTTAAAATAGAAAAATAAATAATGAAACAATTAAGCATCTGGATCAGTGGTTCTCAACTGATTTTGCTTCTAAAGGACATTTACATATCAGATCAAATTGATTTCATACGGTTAGCAGTTAGCAATTTATCACACAAAACACATTAGGCCAAAACTCTGTTTATGATAAAAGCATGCCAAGCATGTTGTAGGTGTTGCCATCTGTCTTAATTTGCTCATTTCTACCAAATGACTGATGATGTTTAATTTTAAATGGGTGTTTAGCTTTCGATATCAACAACAATACTGTAGTGTATACTGATACTGGGGAAATAATCACACAGATGGAAAAGGCCCTTAAAAATTTTAACTAAAATATTTTATTGTCCTATAATGCTGCAATTCTGACAATGGTCTGTGCTTTCTGGCCATTTATATATTTTTTTTTATTTAAGTCTTAAATAAATTAAGAAATTTATTACATAACTTTCCTCTAGGGTTAAAATGTAACATTGTTCCATGCAATCAGAACATACCAGCAAACCACCAGTTGAGAACCACAGATATATGTATATATAAGATATATAAGATATATAATCTTATATATATATATATATATATATATAAGAGAAGTATATGTGTTTAAGACAGTGTCTTCAAATCAGAAACATCAACATGGCCTCACATAAAAATAAATACATTTAAAAAAGTAAATTCCTCTCATCATGCCTTGAAGACTCCTTTCATACACTTCTGGGATTTGAGCACACATGCAACTGTCTATGCCTTTGTGTTTGTGTGTGTGTGTGTGTGTTTGTGTGCATATTTGTGCGTGTATGTGTGTGCATATTCAATATCTCATAGGTCTGAAGACCATTGTTGGCGCTTTGATCCAGTCTGTGAAGAAGCTGTCAGATGTGATGATCCTCACCGTGTTCTGCCTCAGTGTCTTTGCCCTCATTGGTCTGCAGCTCTTCATGGGAAATCTGCGGCAAAAGTGTGTCATCTGGCCCATTAACATCACAGACATGTTCCCTGATACCAATGGCAGCAATGCATTCAACTGGGATGTCTACATCATGAATGAGAGTGAGCTTCTGTTTAGTTTGTCACCCACAAATTACAAAATTGGTTAGGAATACACAGTGTATTGGTTTCAGCCAATAGGCAAATCACAAAATACCAGAATATCTATGTATATTATACTGTTGGGATGCTTATGTTCACGTTTATCATTTTTAGTTTTTAGTGTTTACATTTTTTTAATTTATAAAAAAAGTAGTATACAATTTTACCTTATCAGTATCGGCCAAGATTGTATTGTCTTGATCAAAAATACGAAACGGTTTAGTTAGCTGATTCTACATCTCTGTTTGTCATTAGAAAATTTCTACTTCCTGCCAGACCAGTTGGATGCTCTTCTATGTGGAAACAGCTCTGATTCTGGGTGAGTGTTCGGTTCCAAACATGGTTCCAACATACAACATAGAGATTTAGAAAACATAAACTACACTTCTTTATTTAAAAAGACAAAACATGAAGAAGCTAGCTACAGTTGAAGGCAGACACCTTTGTGCATTCATATGTTTAAATAACATCAAGAATAGCAGAAGTAATTCACTGTGATTCTTCCTCGACAAACGTTGTATGCTAATCCATAGAATGGTCATTATGGGTTGTGTGCACTTTTTTGCCTCAGTCGCTGTCCTGAAGGCTACACATGCATGAAGGCTGGTCGCAATCCAAATTATGACTACACCAGCTTTGACAGTTTTGGCTGGGCTTTCCTGGCTCTCTTCCGCCTCATGACGCAGGACTTTTGGGAGAACTTGTACCAGCTGGTAAGGGCGTAGACTATTTTCTTTCCCTCTTTCATCACTTTTAGCCATATTTAAATACTTTTTTTTCTTAATTTTGCTTCTAACCAAATTATTAATTCCTATATCAAATGTTATATATTTTATCTTCATAGAACAATCTACTTTGAAAACAAAAGTAAACACAATTGTAGTATATTGTAGTAAATGTATATTTAGTCTTTATACAAATGAAATTAAAATTGCTAAATTTTGCTTTTTCAACTTTACAATGCTAAATGCGAATATTTAAATTCAACTGACTGTTTAATTGTGTAAATTAAATCAACTCAGGGCTTGAGTTATTCTCATGCACTTGATAGTACATTTGTAAACAACAGGAAACAATATGCGATCAATTTTGAGGATGGGTTTCTCTAAATCGTCTGAATCCAGTTTAATATGCTTTAATATGATATGAATATGTTAATATGTGGGGCTGATGTTATTTCATGCAGAATGTTCCCCATACTAATTAAATCTAAAATCTTTGGAGCTTTTTACAATACATATTGCCCTTGTATCTAGTCAGAGATAGAAAGTTATAGGTGCCTTAGGGTGACTGTATATAAAAACAGATACCTCATTGTTACTGATGAACAGACACGATTTTAATATTTATTTTATTCTGTTTAAGGAATATGAAAATGTATATAGTTATTTAAAAAAATGAATATAATAGAATTATATATTCAGTACATTGAATAAAATGTCACAATTGTCTCTTAACAAGTAGTTTTAATACTCACAATAAACTAAATGTTATACACCCCGTATTCAGCTATTTAATGCATTTTGGTCCTAGAAGACACGTAATTGCAGTTCTTTTAAAGCTGATGAGAAGAAACATCACTCCTCATAAGTATTTTAGTATCTTAGTATTTTCTCATTATAGTGTCAGGCAAAACAACCGTACTGCTTAAAACCATGAAATTACTGGTTATCTTTCTGTTCTTCTCTTTTTAATTTTCTCACTCCAAACAATCTGTCTTTCTGTTTGTTCACCAGCATGTAAGGGTGACAGTAGCTGCCTTAAGCCAGTCTGTGTAATAACATGTATGCACAAATACTCATGTACTGTATGTGTATTTGCATTCTATGCACAAGTTGGTCAAATATTCTCAGAATAATGAACTGACATTTGAATTTTTCCAGAGAGTTCTCTTCAACATGTATGTACGTAAGTGAATAGCACAGCCAAAATCCCTGAATATTATGTTAATGAGTGTTTAGAAATTTGTCGGTGTGTATATGTGTGTAAAAAAATGAACTGTTTTTATAGTAATGTATGAATCTGTCCCTCATCCACAGACCCTGAGAGCAGCGGGGAAGACCTACATGATTTTCTTTGTGCTGGTAATCTTTGTTGGCTCGTTCTACCTTGTGAATCTGATCCTGGCTGTGGTGGCCATGGCATATGAGGAACAGAACCAGGCCACTATGGAAGAGGCGGAGCAAAAGGAGGCGGAGTTTAAAGCCATGCTGGAAGCGCTGAGGAAACATCAGGAGGACGTGCAGGTCAGGCACTGTTTCAATGCCAATAATAAGGGTCCTCTTTGTGCAATTTCCAATGTGTTCTAGTATAATGTTTGCCTGGTATATTGGACGGTTGTTTTGCATTTAGTTATTCACTGGTGATTTTTAATTGTGAGCATTTTTGTGACTATGTTAGAATCTAAAATAATTTAGATCAGTGAATGATTGATAGATTTTTGTGATGGCAGGCTAATGCTATGGCAACGTCGGCGGGGACGGTGTCTGAGGACGTGGTGGAGGATGACGGTGAGGGAGGAGGGAACTTGTCCTGCAGCTCATCTGAGATGTCTAAACTCAGTTCCAAGAGCGCCAAAGAGCGACGCAACCGCAAGAAGAAGTGGCGGCAGAAAGAGCAGGAGAAGGAGAAAGGGGATAGTGAGAAGTTTGTCAAATCCGAATCGGATGATGGAAGCAGGAGGAGCAGATTCCGGTTCCCCGACAACCGTTTAGGGCGAAGGAGTTCTATAATGAACCAGGTAAAGAATGACATCTTTGTATCGTTAAAAATTAATTTAGTTATTTTTTTAACAAATGGTGTGTGAAGAAAACAGCATGCAAAAATAACTCAAAATATTATAAAAGCTGCTTTTTATTTATTTTATGACTAATACGTTTTATTAATTGCATGTATCCTGGTCATCTATAATTTTATTACGTATAATTAATATAAAAAATACATAAACATCAGCATTAAATGGGTCGTTATTAATAAAAATGTTTAAATATATCATAAATTAAATAAATATTTGCGTCAACATTTTATTCTTACAATAACTTATTTTGTTATTGTTAATTGCTAAACTTCATAAATTCAGAAATTTAAAAAATAAAAATAAATTTTTGCAATGTTGTCGAAAAAGACCAAATTAATTTGCTACTACTCTGTTATTTTCTTTTTCTTTTTTGTTGACAATTGTTTGAGTTTTTCTTTTCTTTTTTAAGTTAAGAGACACAAGAATACAAAGCAAAAAGCACCCCTGGTAGACTTCAAGGAAATAACAATAAAATACAAACCTAGAATGTAGGCCTTACAAAAACAAGATTTATATATTAAAAAATAAATAAATACAGAGTAATTGTTAAAAAATAAAAATAATAATAAGAAAATAAATAAGAAAACAAATACATTACATGGATGTTAGAAAGGTTATTTTCTTTTTTAAATAGTAATTTTATTTTGAACTTTGGACAATACCGGTCAAGACCTTAGAGGTGGGACAAGCCAGAAAACACCATCTTGTACCATTTTGCTTTTCAAAAATAATGGAAAAAAGTACCTAATGTTTATGCCTAATGTTAAACATTTCACTGTTGAGAGCAAATGTGTAAAACCAAAGAAGTCAACAGTTCCACTTTTTTATTTTAAGGTACCCTTGTTACATTGTAATTATACAAATAAGTACTGAGTAATATTAATTAACAGCATGTACTTGATATATAATTAGGTATTGGTTTAGGGTTAGTTGCTTGTAATTATGCATCATTTACTGATGTTATTATAGTATGTGTATAATTATATGTAAGAGGCACACTGTAAAATGAAGTGTTGCCAACTCAACATTTTACAAGTCAACATTTAACATTTACGTTTTTACTCTGTTTTCCTTGCCTCCAGTCTCTGCTCAGTATCCCAGGCTCACCATTCGCTTCAAGACGCAACAGTAAGAGCAGCATCTTCAGCCGCTGTAAGGATGGAGGCTCAGAGAACGAGTTTGCAGATGACGAGCACAGCACGGTTGAGGAGTACGACGAGAGGCGCGATTCATTCTTGAGCCCGCAACGTCGCAACAGCTACACGGGTTACTACGGCAAGCGCAACAGCACTGTGGATTGCAATGGAGTGGTCTCTCTCATCGGGCCGGGGCCTGGCGGACGCCTACTGCCTGAGGTGATAATAGATAAGGCAGCCACTGATGACAGCGTAAGGAAGTCTAAGAGTAGATCAGTCTAGGCATGGGCATCATCTATCTCTAAACCTTGGCTCTTTCTCTCTGTTTGGCTCTTTCTCTTTCTGATGCATTTGTGTAATGGTTATTTTGACTTTGCTCTAAAATGAGCTCTCTTTCAGTTGAGGACTGCTCTCAAAGCCTGTGTGATATGCTGCCCTTTTATGCCAGGCTGCTAACTATAGATAGACCTCACTGTACGAATGCTAAGATTCAGGTGTTTCATAACCTACTGTTAAAAAGTTTTTTTTTAATTGTTTTTGAAAGGCTGATCAAAACTACAGTAAAAACAGTAATATTGTGAAATTACTTTACTTACTAACCCTGACCCGGAAGAGCTGCTCTGTGTTTACACAACACTGCCGAACACTAATGCATTTATTTGAAATAGAAATCTTTTGCAACATTATTGTCTTTACTGTCCCTTTTGATCAACCGAATGCATCCTTGCTGAATTATATTAGTAATTTATTTAAAAAATGTTACTGAGCCCAAACTCTATAATGGTAATAAATGTTTTAGTAATTATTTTGCAGGATTTCTGCAGTCATGTTCATTTCTTGGGGAATTAGTATTCATATCATCATCGTATTACACTCCCACTCTCATTTCATTTTAAGTTTTTAATGTGTTTTTTTAACGTACATGTCAACTCATCGTCCTTTGTAATTGTATTTTGGTTTATATTCATGTAAAGGTGATTAACCATGAAATGATTACACCGCTTACACCCTCCAGCCTTCAATTCTCTTTTCATATGTTCTCTTCATTGTTTTTCCTTCTTTTTTTGTGTTGTATATAATTTTTCTATAGTGTTTCTTCATTATAGTTTTTTTGATGATCAGTACTTTTGAATCTATACTGAAGCATTGTAGTTAGCATGGTAGTCTTCTAGCTTAATGAATCTTAAAGGGACAATGTGTACGAATTTCTCCCATCTTGCGGTAAAAATGTATTTTGCATTCAAATGAATTGTGCTCTCCAGCGCCTCGCTTTTTCAAATGCGCGTTGCCTCCACGGTAGCCATCATGTATCAAAAAGCTATGTCGTCTAATAGCACTGGTGAACGGGTTTGTTATTTCAAACAAACAGCAACTTGACACAACAAACAAACGAATAAAAAACATTATGCCTTCTTTTTTCGTTATATTTTCTGAAGTACGTGCATTGTTAGATATCATCATCAACTTTTAACTATAAATGTTAATCTGTCTATAAAATAAAGTACACAACCAAACAATGAAAAAATGCTTTTAATCAAGACTGTAACATTGACTTACCTGTCAAGAAGAAAGCAGGACTTCAGCGTCTCTTTTGAAATCTTTCTCCTGCATTACCTGGAAAAAGCTATCCCGACATTAACTCGTGTTTTTTGTAATCTCCGGTCACGTTTACATTCTATTTTGGACTTTTCTGTCGACGAGGATTTGCAATGCAGCCTTTTAAACTTCCCGTGGCTTTGACAAGCATCTCTCATTGCTCTGCTCCTCCGCTTCTGCTGCTTTCTGTCACGTCACGCTGGCTCTGAACGAAAACGCGTTGTGGAATGCGTTGGCCTAGTACTTGTTGTCCCTCTCTGCTATTACAGTTTTTCAAGATGCCGGAACTACATGGAAGTCTCCATGGACTTATCCGTCCCATGTATATAAAGATTATAAATTCTTCGTTTATGAGGATAAGTCAAATAATTGGCAGAGGTATTTGTATACCATTGAGGACATATTTATGAATACAAATATTGATTTTAAATAATCAAATGCATTAAAAAGTACACATTGTCCCTTTTAAAGAGCTCTGGTTTAGCTTCAGATCTTAGGTTAATGAATCATGATATTTATTCTTTTCCTCTCTTGAATTCTTTGTCTGAATGCATGCAGATGCATGCTGACTGGATCTCCTAAAAGCTGGAGATGCAGGGGCTTCAGATGAGGGGAGGAAGAGATTGGAGGACAATGGCTATGTTACTAATTCATAGCCTTTCTGGCATTCTGGATATTTTAAGCCCAGTTTATAAAACATATACTTGGCTATTTCAAATGCCCAAAAGATTGCAAAAATGTCCTGATGTTTAATATTTGAGCAATTTGATAACATGTAGCATATTAATAACGTGCTTATGTTTCGTACAAACAATAATGACAAATGTATCTCCATCCTACCTTCCCTCCTGTGAGAGTCCAGCATGTTTCCGCTTTAATGCATTCAAATGAAAATGGTTCCTTTGGAAAAAAATGTGTAAACTGTGAAAAATGTTCGCCAACCTTTCTCTAACTAGCTCTGTGATGAAGATTTTTCTTCCAGCCACTAGCTGCACTATAATGTTGTGATGGGTCTGTTTACCCTCATTCTTTTCCTCCTGACAGCCAAATTCTGATTTTGAAATCAAGAAGAAACTCTCAGGCTCTCTAATGGTTTCCATAGAGCAGCTCAACACATCGTTTGGGCGCAAGGAACGAGCCAACAGTGTGATGAGTGCGTTAACCAACACATTGGTTGAGGGTATGTTCACATTTTGAAACCTAAGGAATGTCTTGCTTTATTTTTTTTAAACAGAAGGAATTTCATTGTTATCAGTTACCATAATTGTATTATTTACTTCCAGAGCTGGAAGAGTCTCAGAGGAATTGTCCACCATGCTGGTACAAATTCGCCAACACATTTCTTATCTGGGAGTGTGGCCCCGTTTGGATGAAGATTAAAGAGATCGTGAACCTGATTGTGATGGACCCTTTTGTGGACTTGGCTATCACCATTTGTATTGTGCTGAATACTCTCTTTATGGCCATGGAGCATTACCCTATGACGCCGCATTTTGAGCATGTTCTGAGTGTCGGAAACCTGGTGAGGATCCTACATAAACCCTCTAGAAATTCTTTTTTTCCCCTCTTTTTTCAAGAATTTTTAAATTTAAATATGAAGAATTCTTTCATTGCTTAGTGAAATGGTCCTCCTCCCCCATGTCTTATATTTTTGTAGTCTCTGTAGAGACGTTGTTGGAACACTCACAGCCATTTTCATGCCTGGCGTAAAGACGGCGCTAAGCTATTGGCTGAGTGTGGTGATGCATGAGCCAGCATAAATATTTCATGTAACCTAATCAATGAGCGGCTCTAAAATGGTGGTGGTTTCACAGTTCTGGAACTCAAACCTGGTAGAGAAGAGCAGATTTTCTTTTCCCACTGTTGGTCCAAATGGATTTTTATATTACGTAGCCAAGTGATGGCGAAACTGTTAGAACTCATAAATTCTCACCGTCAGTGCAGTGCCGAACACTGACCACAAATCATTATTTCCCAAGTCATGTGACCTGCTTAATGGAGTAAATCATATGCAGGCATCTCGTAGTGAGGCCTCTCTCAATGTAATTTCAGCTTTGCTGACATGGTGAAATAAAGTATTTTAGCGGTTAGTTCACCCCAAAATGAAAATGATGTCATTCCAAGCATGTTAGACCTCTGTTCATCTTCGGAACACAGTTTAAGATATTTTAGATTTAGTCTGAGAGTTTTCTGTGCCTCCATTGACAATGTATGTTACTGTCCTTGTCCAGAAAGGAAATAAAGACATCATCAAAGTAGTCCATGTGACATACTGTAAGTAGGTTAGTTAGAATTTTTGAAGCATCGAAAATGCATTTTGGACCAAAAATAACAAAAAACTAAGTCTTTAGTCAGCTTTATTCAAACTGGTTCGGTACATCCATGTTCACTCTGTAGTCATGATAGCAGGGGGCGTACTGGGATGGAGCAGGTCGTGGCTTTGCAGGCGGCAGCGTGAGTTGCGTTCGCTGGCTGTGCAGACACATGGCAGGCCTCCTGGAGTCATGGCCACCTTGTTCCCTCCCCCAGATCACCCGCCTGCAGGGTGATTAACCTTCTCTCCCGTGACAGCAGGGTGATCTGTTTGACACTTTGAATGCCACAGAGTCTTGTGTTGATTTGTCAGGACATTATTGTGAATGTGTTGGCCAGGATTGGGCATGATAGGTGTCAGGGAAGAGCTTGTGTGTAATGGATAAAGTGCCTTTTGATTGATATTAGATTGCTTTTATAAATTAGTCTGACATGTGAAATTAACAAATTAATAGTTTTTTTGTCAGCAATCTGTCTAAATTTTATTAATTTTTTTTCTTTCTAGGTGTTTACTGGTATCTTCACTGCCGAAATGTTTGCCAAACTGGTTGCAATGGACCCATACTACTACTTCCAAGAGGGCTGGAATATATTCGATGGCTTCATTGTGAGCTTGAGTTTGATGGAGTTGGGCTTGGCCGATGTGGAAGGTCTTTCTGTGCTGAGATCCTTCCGTTTGGTAAATCTTTTTATTGCTTCAGAATTTCAATGTATTAATAATGTGATGCTTGGTTATTATGTGAATCAGGTAACAAAATGATTTGACATGAAATGGATATTCACCCTATTTTGTAGTTGGATCTTATTATGAGTGATTCATCCATGCATATGCTGCTTCTTTTTTGACAATATGATTTTTAATCAAGATTTCTTAACTCGATCTTCTAGTGAAACATCAGACTTTTCTCTGGTGATGTATTCCTCATTTTTTAATAAAGCCATTAAGATCAATTTCCAAAATAGGATTTGTTTTATTCCTCTTCTAAGTCAACTTTAGCATGGGTGTATTCACTTATGCTAAGCGCACTGTATATAATTATTTATTTCACTCAGATGTACTGTATATCACAATGCAGGGGAAATTACCTTTTGCTACTTTCATGATGTTGCAGCTGTAATGATTATTTAAGCACGTTTTGACCGTCATGATCAACTCGTTGACCTAGAGGAATTGCTTAAATTGGGGTCAACCACACTGTATGCCTGTATATACAGTATGTCACTTATAACTTTGCCATCATTTTATTATCATTTGATGTATTGCTACTTCAATTCCCAATAAAAACAGTATAAACGCATCTCTCTTAAATAAAATTCTGTTTAGCACCTTCTTTACGCGGGCAGCAATAGCACAACGTTAATTGCATCAGACAGATAGTGAGTATAATAAGTCTAATTTACATAGAAAGGAGGTGTGTTTGAACTGAAAAGAATGAGTTATTTAATTTAAATACAGAGCAACATTCATTCAATGCATTCAGCATCTGGTTATACTGTACTAGATTGTGGGTGGTTAGTGAATAAGACATAATGAATAAGTGCCGTAAATTTGCTCTTTGTTTTCAACAGCACACATTCAAAGACCAATACTGAATGTTCATGGTGTTTTAATCCTCCTTTTTGTCACTTTTAACAGCTGAGAGTGTTTAAGCTGGCTAAATCATGGCCCACCCTCAACATGCTGATAAAGATCATTGGTAACTCAGTCGGAGCTTTGGGAAACCTGACCTTGGTGTTGGCCATCATCGTCTTCATCTTCGCCGTGGTGGGCATGCAGCTATTTGGGAAGAGCTACAAGGACTGTGTGTGTAAGATCTCTCAGGATTGTGAGCTTCCCCGCTGGCACATGAATGACTTCTTTCACTCTTTCCTAATTGTGTTCCGGGTGTTATGTGGAGAGTGGATCGAGACCATGTGGGACTGTATGGAGGTGGCAGGACAAGCCATGTGTCTCATTGTCTTCATGATGGTCATGGTCATAGGGAATTTGGTGGTAAGTGTGCTTTGATGCAGAAAATGCCTTTTAGTTGTGAAATCTAAGCTGAGTTTTACTTATATGGCAATAAACATAGACAAATCTGTTCCATAACTTCCATATGCTGTTCCATAAGCAGCATCCTAACCATCTTCATAACTCATAACTGATCATTAAAATGTTATTCATTTGCAAGCATTTCAATCGAGTTAAATGTTATGTTGTTACACGCTATAATATATGTATATTATGAAATATATTTTATTTTTATAAAATAAAATATATGTAATGAACTTATATACATGAAAAAGTTGTAATCGTAATCCTTTTTTTCATCCTAATATATTTATATGTTATATATATATTTTATCATCCTTATATATTTATATATATTTATTATCCATTTAATAGTATAACATTATTTTATTAAAATTATGGGGAAAAAACATTTTTAATCATATTTTTAAATGAAATGTATATAAAATAGATTTTAGATGTTTCAATATATATATAAATAATGCATAAACTGCTCCAAAGGCAGCTGTTTAGGTTTTGGACTAAAATATTAGTTTGAGACTACTTTTTTTATACTACTTTTCTCTCACGCTGATCAGGTCTTGAATCTGTTCCTTGCCTTGCTGCTGAGCTCGTTCAGTGCAGACAACTTGGCAGCTTCTGATGACGACGGTGAGATGAACAACCTTCAGATTGCAGTTATCCGCATTAAGAAAGGAATTGCCTGGGTGAAGATCAAAGTTCGAGAGCTGGTCAACATCATCCTCAGGAGGAAGGTCACCGATGAGGCCAAGCCACTGGATGACATGTACGATAGGAAGCTGAACTGCATCGCCAATCACACGGGTGTGGACATTAGTCGTGACATGGATTATCAGAAAAATGGCAATGGAACCACCAGTGGTATCGGCAGTAGTGTGGGCAAGTACATGATTGATGATGACCACATGTCCTTCATCCACAACCCCAATCTGACGGTATGTGTGCCTATCGCTGTGGGCGAGTCTGACTTTGAGAATCTCAACACCGAAGATTTCAGCAGCGAGTCTGAGGCAGAGGGGAGCAAAGAAGTGAGTATTTAAAAGAGCTGATGTTGTGATGCTTTCCGGCTTTGCCCTAGATGCTAGTGGCTGAAATGTAATTCCTGTGGTTATTGATTTGGTCTCAAGAATCAATGCTCAGTGATTCTAAATGGAGGTATTTGCAATTTTTTTGCAGCAACGTGTGGTATATTGTTTCAAAATGATGTTCAAACGTATGTAGGCCATTAAGAACACCGTATTGTGAAATATGAATACAGACTCTTGATGTTTCATTCTTAAAGTTAAGTGTATAATTTCTAGGCTTGGTTTACGAACACTTCTTGTCTTCCATTGGTCAAGCACTCACGTTATTGATTGCTCTGTTTGTTTGAGCATCCTTGGTCTGAGTCCTGACCAAGATTGGCTTAATTTTTTTAATAGTGCCAGAGACCAATTACAAATAATTTTTTGCAGTACTTTTGCTTTAACCTGTAAATTGTTTTAACACTTGACCTGTTTTTTTCTCTCGATGAGTTGGATGACATCAGCTCATCAGAGGGCAGCACCATAGATATTAAACCAGAGGTAGAGGAAGCGGTGGTGGTGGAGGCGGTAGAGGAATACGTTGACCCAGAAGCTTGCTGGACTGAAGGTAAAATGGCTCATGCATTTTATTATTTCTCTGTTTTTAAATTTTTACTTAAAAAAAATATGTACAGTATATTAGGGCTGTCAGTTAAATGCGTTAACGCAAAACCATTTTAACAGCGTAATTTTTTTTATCGCGTGATTAACAGTCTTTTTGGCCTAGCAAATTTGTATTTTTTTCCTTATGTGCTTTTGCAACAGGACGCGGTATGCGTGGCACTGCGCTATGAAACCCATTCATTTCAATGGCATGTGCCGCACGAGGACGTTTTGTTGCTTTGTCGACCAAAGCACAAGCGGATCTAGCAAGACCAGAATCAGACAGATATGCCGCACACACTTTTTGAGCTTGTGAGACGGCCAAATAGTAGGTTAATGTTACGTTTTGAGTGGATGACGAGCGTGAGACGCCGAAATGGATGCCAATATGATTCTGAATGGAAACTTTACTTTACTAAAAAGTTGCCAAATGGTTCCCATTGACAAGACCAAAGTGATCTGTGTGTTCTGTCGTTGTGAGTCTAAAATACCACTTGATGGCCAAGCACACAAACACACACACGCACACAGCTGATGCGACTTCTCCGCCCCCTCGTCAATATCAGGACCTCGTCAGTATTTCTTTCACCCTTTAATTGATTGACAGTGTTGCATTGTGTGAGTTTATTTGCTCCAAGTGAGAATGTTAGTGTGAAATTGAACACAGTATTGCCAATGTTGTTTTCAATAAAAAACATTTGCACAAAGCAAGCTGATCCACTTTTCCATGTTGATAGAGCATTATAATGAGAAAAAATAATGGGACAAAAAGAAATCAAGAGACATTTAGAATAGAAAAAAATGTGTGATTAATCGCGAGTTAAATATGACAATGCGATGAATCGCAATTAAATATTTTAATAGTTTGACACTTTATATATATATATATATATATATATATATATATATATAATATACAACAAGTATAATGTGTGCTGTTTTGCAGCTTGTGTGGCCCGATACAAGTGTTGTGATGTACCCATCACGGAGGGTTGGGGTAAGAATTGGTGGTTCCTCCGGAAGACCTGCTATCTCATTGTGGAGCACAACTGGTTTGAAACCCTCATCATCTTTATGATCCTCCTCAGTAGTGGAGCATTGGTAAGAATATACACAAACACAACTTTCTTATAAGGATATATGCACAAGTATTTTGTTCTATAAATAATTGGGTAGAAAAACAGTTTAAAGGCCTTGTACAGTTCATCCGGAAAGGATTCACAGCGCTTCACTTTTTCCACTTTTTGTCATGGCAAAGGCTGTGAATACTTATGTACATGTGTTTTTTTTATTTTTAATAAATTTTCAAAGATTTCAAACTTCTTTAATTTTGTCATCATGGGATATTGTTTGTAGAATATTAAGTCAATGAATGACTTTAATCCATTTTAGAATAAGGCTGTAACATAACAAAATGAAGCGCTGTGAATGCTTTCCGGATGCACTTTATTCAGCTAAATTTGGTTGTAAGTTCACTTTTTGGGAAATAGGTGTGAACAATGACTTGTTCGTGTTTCCAAATCAGCAAGCAAGAAAAAGCCCATAATTAACCAAAATAAAGCAAAATGCTTTATAATGAAACCAATACCAAAATATCATGACCCACACCTGCACACTTTAATAGCACACATAAGCTTGATTACTTTATGAGCCAAGACCAAACAACAATCCCAAAAATGCACTTAGAGGGAACGTGCTGCAAAGCAGTCTTCCAAACATAATCAAAACACAACGCCTCTGCCTACGGTGGTTTTGTTAAAACTGTAGAACATAACGAGTCTGGTAGCTGTAATATTACTTTTAAAAAGTCATGTTCCATAGTACACACATGTAACCATACTGGGGTGTGTACTTTGAAAAATATGGCATGATTTACTGTAGTTGACTGTGCTTGACAACAAATAAAAAAAAAGGCTGTGGCAACTTATTTACACTATATTTTGGATCTGACCACTGCATTAATATCCAGTTGAGGTTAATGTGAAGTTCAAGCAGGCATTGTTAGAGACCTGGCGCCAGAGCTGGGTGATGTGATTAATGGACTGTATTCATCCAATTGGATCTATTTCTGGCACTGGAAATGTTCCTGTCTTTAGCACAGCTAATGTTGCCAAAAAAAGAATGTAATAAAATCAACGACCATTCCTTATACTGATGCATTTTGAAAGCTGACTCTAACCTGCAGTGTTAACTGAATTATTGCAAAGAAGTAGCCTTCTGTTCAGTTGTTTTCCCTGATATTGTTGTGCTGCATATTATTATTATTATTAAAATTGTGTTATTGTTTATTTATTATTTATTTTTATTACCTTTTTAACTTAAGTATTACCTAAATCTCTTCTTTTAAGAGATTAGATTTTCATTAGATTTTAGTGGTATTGTGAGTACTTTTGGTGTTAATGGATCCATATGTTGTGTGCTGCAGGCTTTTGAGGATGTGTACATTGAACAGAGGAAGACTATTCGTATCATTCTGGAGTATGCTGACAAGGTCTTTACCTACATCTTCATATTGGAGATGTTGTTAAAGTGGGTAGCCTACGGTTTTGTCAAGTACTTCACCAACGCTTGGTGCTGGCTGGACTTCTTCATTGTTGACGTAAGTCTACTACTTCAATCGTGCTATGTTTGTTGTCTGTTTACTAAATGCCCTTGACATACACATCTTGTTGATGGGTCCCATCCTGCCAAAATCAAAATCTGACTAGTGGTAAATTGAGCCAAACATGGAACAGCAAATTGCAGTGCCAAGCAGAAAATATTAATTTTTAATGTAAAGCTCTGTGGAGCGAGATTTTGCAACAATGCACTATGGGTGGGGCCATGACTTGTGACGTGAAACACAATTTGGCTGCTTTGGACAAAAAAAAATTTAAAGGGTTTATTTATTTATTTATTCATTTATTTTTACATGGGAGAGATGAGAGATTTGTTGTCACTTTGTGTTGAGGTTAGTTTAAAATGTGTTAGAAAGTGGTTGGGAGCTAGTAGAAGTTAACAATTAAAAACTCTGACTGATGAGCTGTATTCATTTCTGTTAATGAATTTGCTGTCTGACTGTAAAAAGTGTAATATTATGAAAAGTGTAATTTAAGTATATTAGCGCAGAAATGAAAGAATAGTAAGAGCATAGGAATTAAAGTCCCATCTTTCAGTTAAAAGATTGCCTTTTTGTAAGTGTTTTTTTTACATGCACACTAACTGAACCAGACAGAAAATACTTAACATGATTTTAGCTGACATGATTTTTTAGCCGACAAACAACTTAGGACATTTCCGTCTCTTTACCCATTTAAGTAGATAGGAGCTATATGTCTTTTACCTACATCATAAAGTATCTGCAGTGGGCGTTACCTGAATATGGTCGTCGAGTGACCTGTCTTGTCTGAACGGACTTTAGGAGCTTTGTTTAAACTGATAAAATACATTCTGTGGCATTTCAGACAGTATAAAGTCTGCATATTCATTGACCTCACTATAACGTTTGCCAGTCACAGCAAGGTAAGTTTAAAAGATGGCTTAAAAATAGCTGAACACTGGTGTAGTACTTTGAGCTGTCAGTTTAAAATAAAATGATGTAGCTGGGGAGATGAAAAGACAAATCTGCACACTATCTTATATGGTAAAAACACACATACACAAAAACAGGATTTTTTATTTTTCAACAAGATGTGAATGTTTTGGGCATTGAAGAGTCAAATATGGTATTTTATACAGGAATAATGGCGAGCTTATCTTGAATATAACTGCTTATGTAATATATATATTCCTTGTATCTAAATCGTGTTATTTCTTAAGATTACATCACCTCTTTAAGATATATCCCCATGCATAGCCATGCAAAAATGCTAGATTTCTGTGTGACCCTGAGATGCTTGAATATCTGCCATCAAGAATGATAAAACTGGCTTTAAAAATCATCAGTTGTGTGCAAATATTTATACTTTTTCATCCTCTCCCTTGTATACAATCAATAGTGAGTTCCTTTTGTAAAAATAACAGAGGCCATATCCATCCTTGTATGGCTTAAATGTTCGAATGGAAATTACTTGCCAGAGTCTGTCTATCAATAACAAGGGTTATTGATCTATGATATTCAAGCAGTTCTCATTCTAAAATAACCTTGTTTCCAATTCTTGTACATATGTGTATGATGTCTATATTGTGTGAACAATAAGATATGTGTGGCCTCTGACTGGTTTCATTTTCTACCCTGCCCTTATTGTGGAAGGCTCACCAAGTGTAATTTGCATTTTAGAGTCTGTTATAAGTGCAATCAGTTGTTCCATAAACACATAATATTTTACATAACAAATGACTGATGTTAACTGATGTTAATTTAATTTAAATTAACATCAATTAATTTAAATCATAAATCAAAACATTTGATTGAAACAATTTAAGCTGTTTATGTGACTAAAATGCACACACTTGGACTCCATACTAAGGGATTCAGAGGAATGTGATGTGGATGTGCTTTTCTCATGATGTGTGGAGGACATGTTACAATTGCAGTGACGATGTCAAGTGACAATTGATTGTATGCGTGTTCTGACCTTGCTCCTGAACTAACCACATTTTAGCAGAACTCGTACACCTAATAATGTTTAATAAGCTGCTGTGGAACATTTTTAGATGCATACACAGTATATCCGATTCTTACAATATTTTTTTTAGTCATCAGATGTGAAATTACTTTTGGAAACCGTTTTCGTCCACCTGAAATCTTTCCATAAGCATATAAAAGCTCCAAAAAGCTTGATTGTGGAAATCTGTTGTTTAGCAGTATAAAAAGAGAAATTGACTCATTAACAAATAATTAAATATTAAATTGATTTATTTGCAAATAGACTTAAACACACACAGCCTAGTCCTTAAGTCACATCTGATGCTGCATTTCATTCTAACTCGGAAAGTCTGGATTTTTTTTTTGAAAAAACTAAGTAGATAGTAAAATGAATACGACGCATGGTTGCCATGGAAACACTGCACCTTGTGATCTCCGTAGCTTTCACACACTTGTCGTATTATTAATGACTTTTACGTGAAAACGGAGGAGATGTGCTTCTCACGGTGGTGATTATTATTAGTCTACGAAGAGTCGAAATGCCGCCACAGCTCCGATTTGAATGAGTCAACATCTACGCTTGCCGTCGCCATTTGTTCGACAGCACGTGCACACAGTCTATGGCATACACTGGCGCGGCGCGAGCGGAGCAAACCAAGCTTTTCAATTCATTACTATGAGTGCTCACACAAGCTCAAGTTCCTTAGGAATGAAGAGAAAACACTCGCAAGGTTGGCGCCAGTGTGTGCTCACTGCTATTGTGCCTGTAAAGCGAGGTTCACAACTTCACAGTAGGCTATTCAGTAAACGTCCCTGCTGTTTAAAACGTGTATAGCGTTTCGTTTAACATTTCAACCGACTTAAATCGTCACACATTTTTATTGATTTTCAACCGGTTGCGAGTGAATCGTTACATCCCTACTAGGTATAGAAATACATAGGCTGACACGCAGGTAGGACCAAAATAGATTGATTGGATGAAAAAAAATTGTTCTTGAGACTTCCACAGAAGATAAATGAAAATGTTTTAATGTTTAGATCACTTCTATTATTTATTATCAGGATGTGAAGAGAGTTTCAACCAGAATAACAAAAAGTGTTTTTTGAATAAATTGCTTACCCTACCTTAAGACATAAACCACAAGATTAATTTTGGGATAATTATGTATGTATTTGACAATTCAAGCACAATGAGCCTACAAAGAGAACACAATTTTGGTATACAAATTTCGCTTTCACTGTTTTGCTGTTTTCGCTGTTTCACTCACTAACATCATGTGCGGACATCTGTATCCTAGTGAAAACAATGGATTACAAGTTTAAGTAAATTAGGGAAAACTCAATTAGATAATTATCTATTCTTTTTGAGACCTGTTGATTTTTGCGATTATTTTGCGTTGAAATGATGAAATATTGCTGATTTTGCATTGTATTCAGCCATATCATGAAAAACTGAAGGGAATGCATTAACTGATAAAATGTATTTCTTGAATGTAAGTGTCTTTTGATAAAACGTCTAACAAAGGCATTAATGGATTTTAATACCGTTCTGAGCATTGGGACAGTGCATTGCTTTTTTGTTCTGAAAGATTAAGATATCAAGCAGGAAAATCCCACTTCTGACTTGAAATGGAATGCAGCATAACACATAATCTGGCCATCCAGCAATTGACGAAGGATTCATCCTGTTGCTAAAAAAGAAAAAAAGAAAAATTCAAGTCTGTGAGTTTGCTCTTACTACAATACATACCCACCCTCTGTCCAATAGCCCCTATTCCTCAGCCCTAATCAAGGCTGATGGAAGCTATAGTCCTCCGTGACTATTTCTGGGTTTCTGGACTAACACTTGTGCTAGTTGGGAAGAACTCCTTATCCAAAAGATGGATCAAAAGTTCATTCCTCCCTTCCCCACTCACACCTGCTCTTCCCTTCCTTGAGGTAGTGCTGAGATGTGTTGATGTTGAGGACATGCAGCAGATGGTGAGTTATCCTCCTGACTAGTCTATGCTCTATTCCTCCTCTGTTCTTTGCATTTATGGGTGTGATGCTCAGAGGGCTTTCACACTGGGCCGGCATCATATCTAGCATGTGTCTGTGATATGTGTTTATGTATATTTTATATATGGTGTATATGTGCCATTATTTACCATAGTCTGTGTCATACTATATATCTGTGCCATCAACCATACAGCTTATTATTTGATTGTTCTTTTTTATGTTAAGGGAGTTTGTGAGTTATAATCCATTCCAAAAATATACATATATTATTTGAATATAATGCTTTATTCATTTCAGTTACTATGCGAATTTTCTCCAAATAAAATGATCACGTAATGGTACGAGTGACAAACATCAGCCATTTTTGATTTATGTTTTGAATCTATTCCGTTTCATTTGATATTTTTTTCCTGTCTTCATTTGGTCACAGCCACACATCTCATTGACCTTGCCTTGCAGAGCGAGAGTGCCGGCAGATGAAGAAAGCTTACACTGAGGGGCCATCTCAGCCGGTTCAGGGGGCCCCGGGGCCCTCCGTAAAGGGGTGCTTGTGGGTTCCAACTGAGGCTAAAGGTGACAATTACCCCCAAAGATCACATGATCTGTAGATGAAGGAGAAAGCTTTATTGCACAGAATCTCCAGTAAAGGACTGATTTTGTGAAGTTACAATATCTAGCATAAAACGAGAAGCTTTATTTTTTGAATAGAACTATAACTATATAACTAGTTTATTTTAATTTATGCCATTAAATCAATCAAATTTTTCAGAATAACTTAACAGCGATTTATTTATTTATTTGTGAAGAGATAATTGATGCACACTGTGCCCTTATGAGTCAATCCTATTGAAGACTTCCAGTTCTTGGTTTGTGGTTTCTAAAATGTCAGCTAGAGTGGTTTCATTGGTGAAGGAACATGATATCATCATGCCATTGAGAATAAAGCTTTCGCCTTTAATAGAATCCCCTCTGTGAGTTGGTTAGCTTTCGATGTTGTGTTTTTACCAAGTCTTCGTCAGTGGTTGGTTGGAGGTGTGCAGGTCTGTTTGTATTCCTTTTCATAGGGGTGCTCAAGCCTGGTGTCCCAATGCCACTGCCCATCCATCGAGATTTTTGGTCCTGAACAATAACAAGCTTTTTTGACAATCTTATTTGTGTCAGTCCTTTTCATCGACACCTTTGACACATGAAAAATAATCAGTACGTTTCTCTGGAGAGCCATTTTGAACGATATGAACGAACCTTTCTGCCCTTTGCGTTCATGACGTTTTATCCTTTCTGCTACAGTAGCTTGGAGGGCGTTTACCTTTCCACAATGGTTGGCATTTTGAGATTCACCAGGGCTTGAGTTCCCGCAGAGGTATTTTTGTCCTTTGAGTGCTGTCTAAAGTCCATTTACTATCTGCGATCCCCTGATCTCCCCCTCCGTTGTCACGTTACTGTGTCAATGTGATGCTCTTTAAACAGTAAGATCAATGTAACTTGCAATTTGGCATACATGCACATGTTTACCTGTATTCTTTCTCACAGGTTCCATTAGTTATTCTGTCTTAAATTAAATGGGATTTAATGCCTCAGCCAAGAGCCACATGGAGAGACAATGTTAGAAGGGCACGGGTAAGGTTCTTGCAGTATGTTGGGTTGATGATTTCTTTTTGATGCATATGCAGGGGTCACCTCTATCTTCTCAACCCCCACATCCCCAAGGTCTCCTAACGTACTTCATCAGTCTTGTGTTTTGCGCTTCTCTGTCTTCTTGTGTTGGAGTCTTATGCTTCTCTCTCTGTCTCTTTCTTTCAACCACAAATTTCTCCACAGGTGTTAGGAAGCTCACAAGGGTTGTTGACTTCCCAAAACTAACAGAGCGCAAAATCCTGGGTTTATCCTCTGCCTCTGAACCCCCTATCTTTACCTGTAACCAATACTAAACATGAGTCTTTCAATATCTCTCTCTCCTTCTTGGGGATATATACATGTATAAATGCAGTGTTATATATGTATATACCCATCCGAACTGTTGTGTATGTGTGTAAACCAACGTTCCAGCAGCTCAAGAGGCCATCTTTTCCCTCAAGAGCTTTCTCCCGTCTAACAGTATGGATCCTTTTTTGCTTCTCTGTTTCTGTGTAGGTGTCTATAGTCAGCCTTATAGCTAATGCGCTGGGCTACTCCGATCTAGGGCCCATTAAATCACTCAGGACACTAAGGGCCCTGAGACCCCTCAGAGCATTGTCACGTTTTGAAGGGATGAGGGTAAGATACAAAGCTATAGAGCTGATCTCTCTGCATGCCCATTCAGCAGTTACAGCATGCTAGAACTGATCGAGAAAAAAAAAAAAAAGCAAACGACAAGGACCACCAAAACCATACCGGGGGATTTTTTTTTTTTTTAAGACAGCCGCCAATGAAAAGGGCCTATCCTTTTCATGCACACCTCTCCTGTACCACATCAATGATCCAGTCATGATGCAGCTGAGATAACTGTGAAATATAGGATGTGAAAAGCATCTCTGTTCCCTAATTTAATTGAAATTGGGTGTATGATTGACTACTAGTTAACTCAAGTAATTGTCAAATTAATCAAAGCTGCCTCATTACAAATAATATTTCAAATTGGCCCTGGAGGGGGAAAAATAGCATGAAAAAATGATTTACAAACCAAACACAACACCATTCAAATCCCTTCTCATTTCACAAAGCATTTGATCTGCAATTGGCTGTTCATTTAGCCTGACTCTCAACTTCTGCTTTTGATGGAGAGCCCCCTTCCTTCCATTTCTGTTACACTGACCCTGTCTCTCAGAGAACAACCAGCAGCACAAACACTTTACCATGATGGCCCCACTTCACTTGTAATACAGAATACTAGATACTCTCATACACTAAGGACTCTCACATTTAATATAATTGACCCTTGCTAAGCTCCCACCCGGTTTCAGTAACTTGCTCGGTGTGATTCATTGAAATATGCTCATAAATATGCACAATTTCAATTGATATTACTTTATATAATCTTTCAAAAAAAAAAAATACGCAGGAATATGATTGAAAGCTGATGAGACTTTGAATCAAGGGAACCACTAAAAGCCATTTTAATTTACATTTTATAACTCATTATATTAAACAAATAGAAGTGCATCATCCAAATGTTGATGTCCACATTGATGTCATACATGTTCATTTGGGAATGATACATCATATGGTATATACTGTATATATAATTTGTAATAATATTTGTCTTGATAAATGCACCTTGGTGAGCATAAGAAACTTCTCTCAAAAACATTATATATATATATATCGATAAATAATGATAAATAATATGTATATACATACATACATTTTATATATATATATATATATATATATATATATATATCGATAAATAACGACCAATAACCCCACACTTTTGGAATTACCATTGACAGGAATTATTAAAGAGCCAAATCCTGGCATATAGCAAGAATGCAGAGCTTAGCAAAAATTCAATTGGTCAATGTGAAACTTGCTTTTTTTTACTTAAGTCAAAGTTCAAGAACACGTCAGAGTGACAGTTTAACTAGAAATGATAATTACCTGTGAGTGCTGAATGTTTGAACACATTCATGTCATCCATAGTCATCATCTTAACAAATTTGGCAAAGATAGGTTCTTGACGCTCTTGATGGTTGTGAACAGTTGCACCTGGTTGTTGTCACTTTCAGTCTTTCTTCTCTTACCTGTGGACTGGTTGCCCTGAGCTTCTATACCCTCACCTCCTCCCTTCCCCTCATCTGCAGCCCCTTCCTTCCCTACCTCCCTCCCTCCCTCCCTTCATTTCACACTGTTCACTTCAGACCATCTGACCGCTCGCTGCCCAGCCCAGAGCAGCGTTTGAGGAGCCAATCCGCTGGAGGCTCACCTCACCCCTCTTTGCTTGTCTAGGATCTGCACATGGGACTGTAAAAAGAAAAACCCAGTCTGAGAGGGGAGATATTTGCTAAGCTTCTGTATCTATTTGTATTTTCCAGCTGGTTTCACTTTGAAGCCTTTAGCAATGTGGAGTGGATGATGTCTTTTAGATTTGATTAGTTAGGGCATTTATAAAAGTTACTAATAATCAGTGGTTTTATAAGTAGCCAACACAGAAGCTTAGGAAATGTGCAAGAATTTGGAACAAATAGCAAGTGTGAAGTCTGTAGTTTTTATTTTCAAACAGTGTGAAGCGTAAAGTAATCAGAGTAAGGAGATTCTGTGATCTCACACTGCTGCTATGACAAAAGGTATATCTGAACCCAAAAATGACAGACAAGGTTTCTCAGTTATCAAAATTATAAGCAGTATTTAAAGTTATGTTTGCACTTATTTATAAATCTACTAACAGGGCTCCAGACTGCAACTAAAATGGTCAAATATGTGCGACCAATAATCTAAAATCTAGTCACCATTGTTGATAGTTTGTTTTTTGTCAGATATAATCTTGTTGGATCATACACAAAGGACAGTGCAAGCCATGATGTCCATCCATGTCCAATGTGTTTAAGATTCATGACACGAACATGCTTGTGATTTAGTCGTCTGAGTCAGACTTGCTCAGTCAATGAATCATTCAGGCAATATGTTCCCTTGCTGAACCCCAATTCATTTTCAATCCAATTAGAAATGAACCAGGAACTATTACTTGTATAATAAAAAAATAAAATTTATTATTAGTCATTGGTTGGCGTAGTCAAAGTCATTTGGCTTTTTTAAAATGTTTTGTGGCCCTCTAGTCATTTTTTATTTATTCTGGAGCACTGTTATAGCATTTTGTGGCATTTTATTTTGTAATTATTTTGTGTCTGTCTTTCTGTCTTCTATCACTTAATACCTTTAGTATTGTATTTAGATTAGACTGTCATTTTTGGGTGAATCAAAATGGTTTTCATAGATTTGTTCTGTTTATGTACCTATAATTGGATCATGAGGGTGTGTGGGTTTATGTAACCTGTATTAACATATTAGTCAAAAATACAGAGAGAACGATGAGTTATTGCCCTAGTGACTAGTCGATATCAATGTTCATCAACTGATATGCTGTTTTGTTTGAAATTAGCACAAAAAAGTTAAAAATTAATAAATGATTTGACAAGGAGACACAACTTTGAAGAGAAAAAAACCTGCTTAGACTGTGGAGTGTTTGCCATTTTTAAAAGCCAATTCTCTGACCTGAAACAACAAGTTAGTATATTAGGAAATAATTCTTGTTGGATCTATGTTTTGATTAACTGGAAATCGATTGACCTTATTCAATCATTCTATCCTAACAAACATTTATCAAACCCCAGCCAGTTTTGAAATGGCAGAAATCTCTCCACACTGCTGCCTCTCCTGTCCATTTATTTATTAATTTTAACGGTTCTTGAGATTGCACAAAGATGTCATGTAACACGCATGTCCTGTTCAATTGCCAATGCACATTATGCACTTTTGAAAGCCATTTTCCCTCGCTTTAATATCTGTGTCGATTCTCACAAAGATATTTTATGTCTATGTGACATTTGAACATGTAGTCTCTATTGGAAGATGGACAGTAATTCTCCTGACAAGTGCTTTTTTCTGGGGGTCTTTTCCTTTAATCTTAAGCACTCCAAATTCTTATGGTCTGTCGCTATTGCTTGTCCTGTATTTCTCTTTGAATACGTAAAACAAATCAGCGGTCAAAAGCACCAGCTAAAGTCGGACTGGTCCCCTGCACTTGCTGAGAGAATCCTGCTGTCCTTTGTGCCTCTCTGTGTGTTTAAGGGGGGAATATGGCTCCACTTTTCAGTATGTGAGAGATCTGCATGCTCAGCTGCCTGCCTGAGAGCTGCGGCTCGGCTGCCTAACACAGTTAGTGAGCGTCTCCTGGCACGCTCTGCTCATTGCTAATCACTGATGGACAGTGTCCTGACCAGGACGCTGGGGGAGGGGAGGGACGTGGAGGCAAAAGGGGTGCGGGGAGGATGGGTTGATGTAAAATGTTTTATGTTACTCAAGCTTGCCATGGCTACGTTAAAGTAGTTGGGTGGTGGGTTGTAGTTTTAAGGGTGCAAATGTTTGCTTTGGGTTTGTAGAAGTCGTTGTGCGAGTCTGTGTGGCATATTTGTATGGAAGGTGTCGCATTCATTTTTATAAAAATACTGCAAAGTCAGATGGCTACTATTTAGGGCCATGGTCTTGGAAGACCCCAGCACCTTTTAGGTCTCAATATGCATAAAATATATATTAATAAAGGAGAAAAATACCCAAATAACCTGCTGTTTCCACAGAGATTCTGAATTGTGTGTCTGACAATTTACTCCTCTACAGTGGCCTCATAGGTCACGTAACTGTGTCAGCATGTTGGAAGTAGTGTGTCAAGATTGTATTCATTCTCGACTTTAAAAAGTTAAAAGTTTTAAAAAAGTTAATTCTGTAAGTTCTTTATCAAATCAATGTCATTTTGGACACATCTATCCATGTTGTGCAGTGCTGGGGTAGTCCAGGATCAGATAAAAGAATCACTTATTTTTGAGATTCAAAAGATTTCTAGTATATTAAAGAAATGATGTTAACCGTGTAAAGGTCGTAGGCCACCCAAGAAAAACTAAATATTTGTTTAAAGCTATATCCCAAATCTCTTCTCCAACCACACATTCCACCAACCAATAAATATAAAAAATTTTTTAAAAAAAATTAATTGCTTGACTATTTATAATAACCTTACGGAGACTTAACCGTTTGCTTATAAATTAATATTCATGCACTGCAGCTATCTTAGAAGTTGACTTCTATAGTAAAACTGTTGTTTTTTTTTAGCTAAAATACTATTCTTGAACAAAATATAGGCTACTAAGATTAATATTATTTGGTTGCCGTTTTTGTCTCAAAGTATGTCACTACCTGTTTGCAAGGTGATGGCATCTTTCATACTTTCTGAAAAATGACTTTGGGGATTATTTGGGAGATCTTTTGGTATAACAAGGCTGAATTCCTTGCAAACACAATGGAAAAACTGCTTGCTACTGAAGTCTGCTGTAATACTTTTATTTTTAGCTTAGATCCCTTGACCTGAAGTTGTCTCCTGTGTGGGAAAACAACAAAAAAGCAGCTTAAGTCAAGCAAAGAATTATAGCTAGAGCTTGAAAACATTTTTATCGCACCGTTCGCTGTTTTCTTGGATGGCCATGTGACTGAAACACAACTTAAAGAGAGTATATTAATTTGTTAATCTTTGAACGTGAACAATGTTCATTGTGGCATTCTTTGTTTGTTGTGCCATCCAAATATGCAGCCACCAATGTGAGTGTTTGAATGCGTTTCTGTGTTTGCTAGGCCATTTCCCATCTCTTACACTATACCGCCTTGTTTGTCCTACTCTGCTCTAGGTGGTAGTCAACGCCTTGGTGGGTGCCATCCCTTCCATTATGAATGTGTTGCTGGTTTGCCTCATCTTTTGGCTGATTTTCAGTATCATGGGTGTCAACCTGTTTGCGGGGAAGTACTACTACTGCTACAACCAGACCGAAAAGGCATTATTTGATATCGAAACGGTCAACAACAAATCAGAATGCCTATATTTGATACAACAGAACTTCACTGAGGTGCGCTGGAAAAACGTCAAAATCAACTTTGACAATGTGGGCGCTGGTTACTTAGCTCTACTACAAGTGGTAAGTGTGTTTTAGTCTCTTGTAAGATGGACCACTGGCTAAAGAAATAGTGTTGATATAACACGGATATTAACTTTCCCTTTCTAACTCTAAGGCAACCTTTAAAGGATGGATGGACATCATGTACGCAGCAATTGACTCTCGAAAGGTGAGATTTTTGAGCAATCTTAACTGCAACCTGAATCAAAGTACCTGTTTAAAATGTATTTCTCTCCTCAGGTGGGAGACCAGCCGAAGTATGAGGACAACATCTACATGTACATCTATTTTGTCATCTTTATTATATTCGGCTCTTTCTTCACCCTCAACCTCTTCATTGGTGTCATCATCGATAACTTCAACCAGCAAAAGAAAAAGATAAGTGTCCACTTTTTACCTTCACCTTAAACTATTTGCTCATTCTAAAGAGTGGTTTTCACATTACCTTTTGCTTTTTGAGTAGATTTTAACCAAATATTATTTCTGACTATACTTTGGAGGTCAGGATATATTCATGACCGAGGAACAGAAGAAGTACTACAATGCTATGAAGAAGCTTGGCTCAAAGAAACCACAGAAACCCATACCCAGACCCCAGGTACATCACTGTTAAAAAGTGATACTGTGCCTACTGACTTGACACAAATAGAGTCCTAATTTGTGCTGTTTTTTTCTCTTCTTCAGAACAAGCTTCAGGGGATGGTGTTTGACTTTGTGACGCAGCAGGTCTTTGATATTTCCATCATGATCCTCATCTGTTTGAACATGGTCACCATGATGGTTGAGACTGATGATCAGTCGCAAGAGACCGAAAACATTTTGTACTGGATCAACTTCATCTTCATTGTGTCCTTCACCTCTGAATTTGTCCTGAAGCTCTTTGCACTGCGTCATTATTACTTCACCAACGGCTGGAACATTTTTGACTGTGTTGTGGTCATTCTCTCTATCGTGGGTAAGTGAACAGTGTTTCATGGACTTGTTTACTTGCGCTTTGAAATACATCACTTTATTTTTGGCTAATTTTGTCTTGTTGTTTCTTATCACCCAAACCACAGGAATGTTCTTGGCTGACCTGATTGAGAAGTACTTTGTGTCTCCAACATTGTTCAGGGTAATCCGTTTGGCTCGAATTGGGCGTATCTTGCGTCTGATCAAAGGAGCAAAGGGCATTCGGACTTTACTGTTTGCCCTGATGATGTCACTGCCGGCCCTGTTCAATATCGGCCTTCTGCTGTTCTTGGTCATGTTCATCTTTTCTATTTTTGGCATGTCAAACTTTGCCTATGTGAAGCGGGAGGCTGGCATAGATGACATGTACAACTTTGAAACATTTGGGAATAGTATGATCTGTCTGTTCATGATAACCACCTCAGCGGGATGGGACGGCCTTCTCGCTCCCATTCTCAATTACCCACCGGATTGCGATCCGAAGAAGGAGAATCCAGGTACTACGGTGAAAGGTGACTGCGGAAACCCTTCAGTGGGCATCTTCTTCTTCGTCATGTACATTATTGTCTCGTTTCTCATCGTGGTAAACATGTACATCGCCATCATTCTGGAGAACTTCAGCGTCGCCACAGAGGAGAGCGCTGACCCACTTTGTGAGGACGACTTTGAGTCCTTCTATGAGATCTGGGAAAAGTTTGATCCCACTGCTTCCCAGTTCATTACCTTTGCCAAGCTGGGTGATTTCGCGGACACTCTGGAGCACCCGCTGCGCGTTCCCAAGCCCAACACCATAGAGCTGATCGCCATGGATCTGCCTATGGTTAGCGGCGACCGCATTCACTGCCTAGACATCTTGTTTGCCTTCACCAAGCGTGTGCTGGGGGATAGCGGCGACCTGGACATGATGCGGCAACAGATGGAGGAGCGATTCATTGCTGCCAATCCTTCCAAAGTGTCTTTTGAGCCTATCACCACCACCATGCGCCGCAAGCAGGAGGATATGTCTGCTAAAGTCATCCAGCGCTCTTACCGGGCATATCTTATTCGAAGAGGCTTCATCTGCAAGCGCTTGCTCAGCAGCAGCAGGCTGGAGAATGGCGGGACCAATCAGGAAAAGAAAGAGAGCACACCTTCTACTGCCTCGCTGCCGTCCTACGACAGCGTGACCAAACCTGAGAAGGAGAAGTTGGAGGAGAGTGACAGGAAGGGCAAAAACCAAAAAGATGTCAAGGAATCTAAGTGTTAGGAACGATGGAGACCGAAGTCGAGACTGAAACTATCTGTTCCAACAAATGTATAGAAAATCATTTGCAACAAAAAACAGAGATCTTTTGGGGAAAAGGTTGTTTACAGACAACAAATGCACCGGTGCAACAGGAAAGCAGCTTGGTTTTTTACAGCTTTGATGATGACCAAACCAACCTATGAGCTTACTGTCTTACATTTGTGCTTCGTGACCAAGATTTTACTGTTCCAACTGCAGCCAAAAGGCACTTACAAGTAGAAATAAAATAATGGCCAATGGCAGACATCTTTGATAGGGACCACCTGCCAAAGGATGAAGCAGAAAAAAGTAAACTCATTAGATGGATTCCTTTGCACCACCATGTGTGGAGTTCAGCATTCCTCCGCTACGGACATCCCTTTCAAACACTACACTGCCGAAATCCGACAGAAACCTCCGCTCATCCCAGGAGGATTCTGGGATGTTGTATTTTAACCATAGGTGAACCAGTAATAACGATGTTAAATCAATCATGTGGAGTGTCCGCAGAAAAAAACAAACAAACAGAACAATATGCAAGGGTTTTCCGTTGTTGTGATTTAATATCTCACGTTATTTGACCCACAAAAATTAGGGGAAAAGTTCAGCCCATGTCATTCACCTCATCATCATCTCTTTGTTATACTTGCAGAAAAAAAAAGACATTTTATACATGGGCTTTCACATCGATAATGGGTTGGGGATTATCAGGGTTTTTGACTTGGGCTGAAAGGTACTTACTCAGACCAAGTTCCTGGTAAATAAGTAATTAATTGTGCTCGTTCAATGCATAGAAATGATTTGCATGGTGGCATGTTTTGATCAGGAATCATGCATGTATAATCATAGTCCACTTGACACTACTACTCAAACCACACCAGTGGCTTGACCATACTTTCGACTCTGTCCACTAGTAATCAAATTAAATAGATATAGCTGGGAAATGATTGGTCGATAGCAACATATTTAACTACTGGCTATGACAAGTATATTTATACTTACCCCTCGTAAAGCTTGCTTCCTGATTAACCGTTTCTCACACCATGCGTCATGTGTGTATTTTAAGGTGGCCGATCAAAGCTTTTCATTCGTTTGGATATACAGTGTGGCAGCTGCCACATTCCACCCGTAGAGGTGTTTCACTGCCCTGAACTTGAGAAGTTGGGAGGAAAATTTGGAGAAACGATTTAACTCTAATCAAATCTTGGGTTCATAAACCTTGATTTGTTTTTTTGCACCAGCAATAGAATTCAACTGCCCCTCAATGTGCAGCTGAGGCTCTAGTTGGGCCTTCAATAGATCTTCAAAAGGTACATGCCATTTTAACCCTTACAATGCTTTGTCAGACCTCAGTGGGAGGCAATCTCTTCGATTTTTCCTGGAGGTACTTGTCTTCATGTCAGCACATCCTCATGTTTACCATTTAAAGGGGTTGTCAGTTGTGTTAGCATCTTGTTTTGTCTTAAAGATGTTGAGGAAAGCACTCGAGTAGCCATTTTCAATGCATCCTGTAGATGTAAATAGCTTTCTCCTTGTTGAATGAAAAAGTGACTCATGAGTATTTGGTAGAGCTCGGATTATACACACAAAACTGGCCTTACACAGCGGGAAAACAAAGCAGGCGACAGTTTTAGAATGAAGTGATGAGTACTTGTGTTGTCTGATGGCATGCAGTTTATGTTGTTGATACTACAAATTGGCCTGTGTTGTTACCTCTTGAGCAAACTGCCATCCTTTCTTGCTCTGGGTGCAATGGAAATTGATTCAATTTGCAACAGAAACTCTTATGTTTACAGTAATTGGAGATTCATCACCTCTTCTGTTCGGTAGGAATGAATTATTCCTTATTCTGGTGTGGGCTAGCCCAGGATAATGTGTTTCGGTGGACCACAGACAACAACATAATAAAATGCTGATACAAGCTGTAGGTTTAGGTTTATGAAAGACCATAGGACATCTCAAACTACGGCACCAGAGCCGGAGTGCTGGAGAACGCACCAGTTTACAAACCCACTTCCTCTACTTCTTAGACCTGTTGGTCTGCTTACTGCCTGAGATCTCTAAATCAGCATGGGTGCTGTGGACTTAAACCAAATGAAGCCTGGTGAAACACTTAGACTACCATGTAGTTTCCCCCAACTCCCATTTTAGTTCAGACGTGAAATGAAAAATCACTCTCACTCACTGTATGACAAGTTAATGTATCATTCAATGTACAGGAGGGGGCTATGATGTACATGGCACAATTGCTGAAAAGAATGAACTTTTTGAGGAAAACTATAAGCATTGTAATATATTATTTTCTTTGAAATGGCATGCTTTGTTGTGGGTTTTGTAAATACAGAATTTTAAAGAATTACTGCTATTACTCTAATAATAAATTATAACAATGATATAGAATGGCTTCCAGCTGATGCCCTTGTCACATATTTTAATTTTTTGTTTTTCTAACACATTTCACTTTTGATAAAGGGAACTGAATGATATAATGTATCAAGAATACTCTTTTAGACAAAGAATATACAGTACCTGTCAAAAGTTTGGAAACATGTATTTAATCCAAAATGTGGTAAAAACAGTCATATAGCAAAATATTACAAATTAAAAGAATTAGTTTTCTTTTGAATACTTTTTAAATGTTTTCCTGTGGTGCCAACTGAATTGTCAGCATCATTGCTTCAGTCTTCAGTGTCGCATGGTCCTTCGGAAATCTTCTAATATGCTGATTTGGTGCTCAAAGATTTTGTTTTTAATGATTCAAATAGAAAACAATTATTTTAAATTGTAATCATATTTCACAATATGACTCTTTTTACTGTATTTTGGATTTGGTGGAGACTCGTGAAATAAATGTAGTTTCCAAACTTTTGACAGGATATACATATGAAAGGATATACAAATGAGCACTGTAATATTTCATTTATATGCAACGTGTCCAGTGGATGTAGAAAAAAAAATATATATGTTGGAGGCGAACTCGCGCACGATTGTTATCAGCGCTGCTTGGATGTTTTAATCTGATACTGTATGACGAGAGGGTTATGCAACCAGCGCATCTGTGTAACATTGAGGTTTTATAGACATACACAAACACATTTACACGTGAATGCACATATATGCGCCGTCCTGCCTATGGACATTGTGTGGTCACCCACCCGAGCCTGAAAGTCTAAAACAGTCACAGAGCAGTTCATGTATTCTACTCTAAAGGCCTCCCCGAACACTTCAGTGCCGGTACTCGTGGGCCTGAACAACAGTTTTGTATGCATTTCGTATCCGGTTTTTATGTGTTCAGTGGTCTGTTTCTAGTGCTACTTCACTAATTGTCGTGTGCCTTTTTCTACATTTTCTCCATGTTCCTACATTTTCTGGATTGCATTTCACTGCAATTTTGGAGGATGATGCCATATTTAACATTTAGTTGATGGTGGGGGAAAGACAGGAGAATACAAAATGGAGCACAATGCAAATCAGGGACTATAGTCTGAACAAGGCGTCTGGTGTAATGCCAGAGGAACACTGAAACCAACCAAGAAAACAAGCCCACTTCTTCCAGATTTGATGTTACGAAATCTTCTGATGTTTTGTTTTCTGTACTTTGTGTATCATCCACTTGGCTTGTAAAAAAAAAAGAGAGAAAAAAACGAAAAAAAGTATAGCTTGCCTTCAGATTTTTTTGTTCTTTCCATCTTTGAAACTCACTTTTGTGTCGATATTCAGTTACTGGACTTCCATTTTTAGCATGACTAAAATGCTTTCCATTTTGCTGAAAAGATTTCAAAAGTGCTTTTCAAACTGTTGTTTTGTTTGACACCGTGTTGTAGGAGGACATATAGTTGGTGTGTATGGCACAACCACTGGAACTCTTAGTAAGAACATATAAAAGATTGTCTTAATTTGAGCACGAAACTTTTTAACAATAAAGCAGCCTTCCAGTTGCACAGAGTCGTCACTGATTTTGTTGAACGTGATTGAGAAGACAGACACATTTATTGCCCATATGACATCAGGAAATCTTTTTGACTAGCCCTCCATAAAACTATCAATGCATGTTTTACAGATCATTTTATTCTTTTCTAATTAATAATTTTGTCTTCAATTAATTCTCATTTTGTTCCAATCCTGTATGAATTTATTTCTTCTGTGGTCCACAATAAAAAAAAATTGCCAATACAAAATACATCCTTAACATTTTTCAAAAATCGTTTGTGTTCTGCAGAAGAAAGTGATCTCAAACCCCTAATTTTGTGAGAATTTGGGGATCATTAAGTTTGTCTTTCAAATAAGTTTGAGATGGGATCTGCTTCTATTTGCAGATTGTGGCAAGAAATGCTCTGTTCAGTTAAAAAAACAAGTCATGGTTTAGCAAAGAGATCAATAGAAAGTGCTAGCTGTGAGCTTAAGTATCAATGACACTCATCTGAATAAACCCAAGGGGGTTGAATTCATTTGCACTTTTACCAGTATAGCATTGGTTAAATGATTAGTTCAGCCAATAATGAAAATAGAATTATAATTTACTTGACCTTATGTTACTTTTCTCTGTGTAACCCGAAAGGAGAAAAATTCTAATAATGTATGTCATTATATTCCATGGAATTGGGGACTGAAGCCTTTACGCTTCTATATGACATGTGTACTCTATTTCAAACCATAAAAAAAGCTTTTGAAAAAACAACTGAAATATAAGTCACTGTTCACTCATAATCTTGCCCGTGACTTGATCTTGAGAACCGAATTTGTCAGATTTATGAATGAATGGAACTTAGGGGGCCTCACGAGGACTTCTTATCCTTAATCCTTATCCAGTATTTTAAGGACGACTGGAAAATAGACTTTATGCACAGCTGCACTACTTCCTGAACTTAAGCCAGCTCCCTTGTTTCCTGTCTGCCATTATTGGCCAAATTGATTAGTTCAGGTGTGCCTGACCTCAGTAGTCATGGCAACAATGATCAGACACCTGAATTAATCAAGCTTGGCCAATAATGGTAGACAGGAAACAAGGGAGCTGGCTTAAATTCAGGAAGTAGTGCAGCTGTGCATAAAGTCAGGGCCTTTGAATATTGTTGTAGACAGGGGGCCTTGGAGTCAAATGGTTGAGAACCACTGACCAATGTCCCTATCAAGTTTATCCAAATATATATATATATTTTTTTTAAATAATTATATAGCCTAATTTTTCTTCTAAACGTCCCTTTAAGGACTCATTGACTTATATGAACATTTTTTTTACCCCTTCAATAAATAGGCTAACGATTTGATGCATTTTTTTTAAGTATGGTTTCCTGAATGTTTGAATCAGGTGGATCACACTTTTATTGTGTGTGTCTCATTTTGGAGCTTGACCGCTCCAGTCCTCATTTAATATGAGGAATCTGGATGTTCTTCATAAAATTATGTTCCGTGGAAGAAGGTCAGTCAGAAGTTGTTTTTTTTTGTTTTTTTTTCAGTTGCCTTTTAAATAAGACGGCAGAAATGAAAATGTCTAAAATTAGAACAACAGAAAGAAGCTAGCGCGAATCTACCTCTTCCTCGCCTTTCCTCCATTTCAGAGCTGAGCAGGATTCTGTCCCTGCTCTCTTTCTGCAAGTCACCAGGCTTGTTCTCTTTCTCCTCCTCCTCCTCCTCCTCCTCCTCCTCCTCCTCCTCCTCCTCCTCCTCCTTTAGCCTACGTGTATCGCCAGACCTTACGAAGCACGATATCTAACCCCATCGGTGCCACATCCATTCATGGTAAGGACCTAGTGTTTATCTTAAAATGTCTGTCTCACCACCCCCCCGTTTCAGTATGCGAGGCGGGGAAGACAGAGGAGAGAAGAGGGTGCGGCGGAGCACTGCAGTGCAGATAAATGAATGCACCATTGGTGGCTGAGTCAGCAGCACACTCCCAGTTTGGCCCACTGCCTGCACCAACTGTGTCTGAGGAGGAACAACATGCATGTAGTCAACACACTCATGCAGTCAATATGCCTCCTGCCTGATCGTTTGCTCTCAATGTTTCACAGGGCAAAAAAAAAATGCGCTTTAGTAAACGGTAATCTTGCAAGCTATACGGCCTTGACCTACAGTAGCCTAATTATTGAACCGATAACATGCATAAAAATGTAGTTTCAGAATACTCAATTTAATTATTTATTCCAAATAGATTTAATCGATCACCGCCGTCGATCTGTTGTTCCATCAGGACTCAGGAGAAGTCTGGTCTGGTGGTAAGCTACAAACCAGCTGCTTTGATTTATGTTCTGGTGATCAATGAGAGATGATATCCACCAATCGCAGAAGCCAACTCCACTCCACCACCTGAGCAGCATGAAACTGCACTGGAACTACAAGCTTAATGGAGGAATACCGACCTGAATAATGCTGCTGGACTGTGTAATTGTAGCCATGCTGAACAAATAGTGCTAAGTAAGTGTCCAAATAAGTACATAAATTAAACAAAACTCTTAAAGAGATGGTTCACTAAAAAAAAAATCTGTCATTTAGACCTACTCACCTTCGTTTGTTCTGCTGAACACAAAGGAAGATGTATTGGATATGTGTCAAAAAAATATTTTTTTAAATCTTTTTTTATAATGTTTCAAGCAGTCGAAGAAAAAATACTATTAAGTCAATAGTCAGGCGTTACGGGTGGGACATGTACCCACCACCACTTTTTGCCAGGGGTCTCGCGGCACGAATGTACCAAATGGGCTAGGCTGTAACTAAGATTGCTTATCTGTCATACATCCAGTTAGATATCTGTAACATGAATAATAGCCTGCATCAAAAGCTTTAAAGTTATTAACTAACTAGTATTGCAGATTCTATCTTTTTGTATTAATAATGTAACACATTCCTGTGAGCTCCATATAACAAACCCGTTTTGAAGTAAAGCGCTCCAGCTAGTGGTGGCTTAGCGTTAGTGCATTTCTTCACATTTTACTAATGATGTGAAAGGTCACATATGTGGCTTTAGTACTTCAGTTGCTTATAGAACAATCTGAATATATATTAAAATGGATCACATTAAAATAAAAACACCTTAATCGTGATGTAAAATTTTAAAATATATTATTTCGAAACAAATGTAACTATTCTCCAATAACAATTCATTACATGGGGTTTACAAATTAATTATTCTATGGCATGTGAGAAAATATATGTTCCCTTTTGACACAGGGGAACCCTTTTGTTTCTTGTGAGAAACTATTCTTGGTCATGTAAAATGTTATTAACCCTTCCAGATCTCTGTTCATAGGAACAAGATGTCAAATGTTTCATAGATATTTTCTGCTAAAGGAACATCTGGGTTTTTTTTTAATATGAAACAGTGGCATGAAACACCTTCAAACTGCTGTTGTACAGTGGTCTGGTTATCGTGTCTGCTCTCAAAAATAAATGTTATTTTAATACAGACTACTCAGGGTCCCGGGACAGTCAGGTAGCCTCTCTCATGTTATTATAAGGTCTTTTTAAAAAGGAATTATTCCAGTGTTTTACCATAACTAAGATCCCCCATGAACTTTTCAACTTGAAATACCACTGTCGATGTGTAATGTCTTTCAGTCAGCTGCACAACAGATGCTTTCAAGTAACAAGTCTGGTCCTGAGTGCACACAAGATCCTTCATTATAGCTCCTCTGGCACTTTTAACATTTTCAATGTAATGTTTTTTAATGTTGCAAAATAATAACTTGTTTTGCTTTTAACTATTGCCATAGGCCTAAATGTCTTTATCGCCTATAGTTGAATCTGTCATTCTTGTCATCTTTTTCGCAACTTGTTAGCATCTCATATTTTTGTTAGTTATTTTTATATTATATTTTAACCTGTGGCTAAAAAGTAAGTTCTTTGGGGTTTAAAGGGATAGTTGAAAATGAAAATTCTGTCATCATTTAGCTATACTCACCCTCAAGTTGTTCCAAACATGTATGCATTTCATCCTTTGGTTGAATTTTGGAAATCAAAAAGTTGATGGACCCCATTGACTTCATGGTATTTTTCCCCCCATGCAATGGAAGGCAATGAGGACCATCAACTGTTTGGTTATAAATATAGCATATTCTTCAAAATTGTATTAGATTAGATTCGATTAGGCTTACATACTAGTACTTATTCATTAGATACTATTTTTTTTAGTTAGTGACTAACTATTCTATTGTTTCTAACAAATTTGTAATTTTCCCCATTGACTTCTATTGGGATCTGTCATTCAGATACTGTATCAACTACTCAGTTTTGACTATGTTTTATAATTGTGACTAGTGCAAATCATTTTGTATACTAGTTATTATTATTTTTTAAATACTCATATGTATTAAGAGACACTAGTTCTATAGTAGCCTATATATTGTACTTTTAAAAAGGATAGGCTAGGCCTATTACTAGTATTTATTCATTATATATATATATATATATATATATATATATATATATATATATAAAAGAACCAATAGCATGAAAATAGACACTTGTAAGTTTTAAGGGTTATATGTTACCATAGACTGTATAAAAAAAACTAGAAAAAAACAAAACACATATTCATGTATTCTATGTCAATAAGCACTCTGTTTGCCCCTGCTGGTATTACTACAGTTTGATGACTAAAGAAAGTCATTGTTTTCTAATCAAGCAACATATAAACCTAGAATATAATATGATATTATTTTATTATATTATTCTATTGTAGGTGCCAACACTGACAAAGTGTTTTGTCATCACTTAATCTGATTATTAAAAGCGCAAAAATAACATTATATCAATTACTAGTCTTATCTGCTGATCAGTCACATGACAAACCCATTTCGACTTGTTCATTAAAACATTAAAGTAGGATTCAGCATATGAATTTGTTCGTGTTAATTTTTCCAGCCATACACTTTGCTGATTATGTGCTGCTCATTTTGATAAATTGCTTTTGTAGAATTAGATTTTTCTGACACTTGTTTACCTCTGTCACGCCTATCTGACATCAACATGGCAACAGCTCGTGAATTTCATGTTGGGAATACTATAAGAAAAATATGATATTTTATTCATTTATGTCAAAAGATTAAAACATGAAAATGGAATGCTGAAATAGCTCCCACAAGGGGGCGATATTTAACTGAGAACAGCCATGTCATTATATAGTCCAAGGCCTACTATAGGTGGTAACTTTTTTTTAATAGTTCATGTTTTAAATATTTTAATGTATATTTTAAATGGTGTATTACCAGTTATTTTGTATAAGCCATGTTTTATATTACGTATGATGATGAGTAACTAACTTACTTAAACGAAATACATAAAATACATATTTCTATATTATTATAGATTATATAATTATATATAATTATTATATTCTTTATTATAATATTTCTATAAAATTCACAAGTTATGACAGAAGTAATATGTCAGTGTTATGGTTGCAGTTCATTATAATATCAGTAGATGTCACGCTTCTCACTCTCGCCCACTTGACTTGTCTAGCCCCAGTGCATGGTTGATTCAAATTCATGAGTCTGTTATTACTGTAAATGTAGAACTGGAAAGTGTATGGCAAATTGTCATGGATGTTTAATTAATCTCGTGATTTATTCATTGCATTTCCTACAGTGTCTAGTACCCAAGTCAATGTCATTATTGGATGAGGTTGTGCTTCAGTAGTGCTGCAGCTGCTCACCAAGGCTTTCTTCATTTAAAATGAATACTCCATCCCTGACAATCACTGGTTTAATGAGGGGTTTGCAGCAATGTTTTTTGAAGTAATGAAAACTCAAAAATAATCAACTGATAAATTGTAATAACATTTACTTCTACTCTGGTCTTTTTTGATGTTCACACTGAGAAAGCTTCAAAGAATTCACTTTTTATGTTCAAAGAGTCTCAAGTTTGGAATGACATTAGGGCAAGTAAATAATGAAGACATTTTTGGGTGCATTAAATACACATATACACTTTTTACATTTGTGCACAAAATATAGACAAACCTAACCATTTGTTTTAACCTAGAACTAGAATATAACTTAGAATTTAAATTAACCTAGAATTTAGGTCTTTAGAAAAGGTATATGCAGGATTTTTGCAGTGAAATATCCAAAAACCACTAGGACAATGTTAAATATGTTGTATTTAAGAAAATTGCGATTTTAACCAAGGAAACGGGGCGTGTGAGGAGTCGCCAGTCAATGACGTCATATCCGCGTTACCCCCGGTTTCCGCCAGGTTTGACCTTGTACTGCAACAGAAACCATGGCGACAGACGTTGACAACTGGTTCGGTTATGCCCAGAAGGACGCTCACGCTGTTGTTGTTTTGTTCAAACATTATGGAGTCATGTCAAGCAGACTTTGAGACAAACAGAGGACTAAAACGAAGATTAACATCCTTCGAGATGCCGAGAGCTCCACGTCCGTGACTAACTTCGACTTAGAGACGCTAGTGTTGCAGGTTAACGTTACTTTATTAAACAGGTGAGCAAATGTTGAGCATGGTGAGCAAACAAATCAATGTTATTTAGTTCAACATGATGAAAAGTTAGAATATGATCTGTATGTTATTCTCTAATGTTAATCTCTAGCTTAGTCTCATACAGCCAACAAATAACCTAACTAACAGCATTCAACACACTCAAATGCTGTTTAGTGTGATAGTGTAAGTTGACTGTTGGAGCAAGTGAAACAGCGCTGCCTGCGTTACCAAGTTTAATTCCTTTAAGTTAATAAACTGACCTGTGTGAGTATTAACTCAACACTTGCGTGTAGTTTGGTAGAATGAAATGTCCTTATTCCTTTATCCGTTGGACTCGCTTTGCGTGTGGCGCTGGTATAAATTACGTCTAGTAATCTCGCACTGCTTCATACCACAGTGACAGTCATGTTAAAAACATCACTGTATTATTCACTCATCCATAAACGATCCATCAGCTTAACAACAAGATCCATAATTCCGCTAAATGCAGAATATATGTCATCAATATACGCCTTTGTTATTGTGGGAGGTTAGCGACCCCTGGTGGCGAAAAAATCTTGCATATTGTACCCAACGGTTGGGTTTGTCCATACTTGACCCAAACATGAGTTGAAACAAGCCAGCATTTTTTTTTGGAGCGGTGTGTGTGTGTGTGTGTGTGTGTGTGTGTGTGTGTGTGTGTGTGTGTGTGTGTGTGTGTGTGTGTGTGTGTGTGTGTGTGAGAGAGAGAGCTATAGCAATATTAGCATGTGGCGCCTGGATGTCCTTTCTAGATTTGTAATAAGCAGACTACATGTATTATTCAGGACTGTGTGGACAGGTCCTACTCTGCTCTGCTCCGTGCTCTCTCGTCCTGGTCCGTCCCCTAGGGACATGATGCCTAAATTACTATTTCTATTTGATATATTCCCATAGCCCAGCCCTTAAAATGCATAGATGAGAAAATGGCGTGTTCCTTGGGGGTCACAATGTAGCGGTCACTCAGTAGAAGTCAGAGGTGGACTAGTGGATACAGATTTATGCATTCATTCCTGTGATATCATTAAACAGCAATGTCACCTTTCCTCATAAATGCTGATCTGAAGAGGTCAGAAAGGGAAACATTCTGTTTGAATTGTATTTATTTTAGAATTGAATCTACTTCAGTGTCTTTACAAGTTTACTTTAGAATATAAAACGTATTAGATAAGACATCCATGTGATGCTGGACAGATGTTGTCTATTATTTGGTTGGTGGTTATTTATTTCATTATTTTAATCTCTTAGCAGCTTTCCATTGCTGGGTCAATGAAGAGTGTAAATGACAAAGAAAAGAAAAATGGTTTACAAAATGTAGCTTCCAAACTCCAATTTCTTGAATAGTCTTTGTATTCACAGTCTTTTGTAATAAGGAAGTGTAAATGTTTATACTATTTTAAGGGTCATTTCATTATAGTTGTAGTAGCGTTGTGCTGGAATTAATTTACAAGTACTGTGTTTAGATACAGTAACATCTTCAGCTAGTCAGTTTGAGATCAGATCCGCATAATCACAATCAAAAGAATGTTCTTTCTGCAAAATACATGCAGTTTTGTTTTTAACCGCTAGAGGGCAAGTTACATGGTGTAGCTTTAAGAATATTTTTTCTTCTTCATAATGATGACGACAGGACATTGAATTAGCCTGACAATTTTTACTTTATGACCCCCAAAATTTCAAAATGAAATTTAGTCCAGAAAGTAAAATTGAGCCTCTTCTATGATGAGCGTGTCATATGAATTGCATGTTTAAAGCACTTAAAATTCAGACAAATCCAGCGTCAATGACCCAATTATGTTTAATATTTATTAACTTTAATAAACGTCAATGAAAACGCTTTCAGTTTTAATTTTTGGTCCAAAAGAAAACATTATTGTTGAATCTTTTGTGTGTTCAGGCAGGCCTGAAAAAAGATATGGCTCCTTTTCAAGTAAACATGTTTTAGAGCCTGGAGTATTTCATTGGCTTCTCTCCAGATGCTGTTTCATGGCCAGAGCTGTGAGCTAATTACACCTTTGTTGCTAATGTTCCTGCCAATAAACACTGTAACTGAGGTCAATAGTTTAGCTGGGCCTTTTTTTCTCCATTTATTTGGCCTGTTAATGATGGGATATCAGATTCCGATCTCTTTTTCCTGTGGTGGCCCCTCTTCGCTCCCCTGCTCTCTGCCATAGCCTGGAGGAGTGTGGAGCTGAGGCGAGCATCTGGGTGAAGCCTGCTGAATGGGGCCCTTTTTTGCCGAAGCCTGCGGTCCAGCGAACGCGCAGCATCGCGCACGCTGGCCTAGCGAGAACGGCTCCTATCATAACAGCACCTCGAGGCTCGCTTTTCACATCTCCTCCTCCTTTCCTCCCTAAACTCACACCCTTCCTTTTTTGTCATCTCCTCCTGTTCCGTTCTCACCTTTCACCCTTCTCGATCTCTCCCCCGGTTCAGCGGTTAAAAAACATTCGGGTTGGATTGTGTAAATGAAACGGCGAAGATCTCTGGCTCGGATCAGGCAGAGAGACTTATTGAAATCCAGGGAGGCATGGTGGTCCAGGGGTTCACCGAAGAGGTCAGATAGATGAAAATGACTTGTAACAAGATCATAAAAAGCGGACAAAGCTTTGGCTTGCAAAGAAAAGGCCTTGACTCGTTTGGCCGGGGTGGGGGCCATGTTGCTTGGGACACATATTCCACATGCAATGAGCAGCTGAACTATTGTCTCAGGTTCAAATGATCTCGCAAATGAACAGACTCACAAAGTTCCGCCCCCTCAGGAAAGAGATAGTGCATCCCAAGGTCACATCTTAGGGACAGAAATGAAGTTCTTCAGTGAAGAAAGACATTCCATGCATTCGAATATAGTGTGCCTGAATTCACAGTATTCATAAAACACTAGATGGAAAGTACCTGGATGACCTGCTATTAACGTTGAGATTCTGATGTGGGAATCCAGTGGGCACTTTACTATTCCACCAGACCATGGCAGTGAAGCGGTGCAACTGTGCCATAGGTCACATGACAGTATGTCAAAGTTGAATTTATTCTACACACTTTCATACTATATAGGACATATTTTTTTAATGTTCACAAAGCAAGTTTTAAACCAAATGTTGTACCTACTCTACAGTATGTGATTTCGAACATAGCACTTGTTGTAATCTCATACAAGCACTTTTATGTTATCGATTCCGATTTCAGATCTTATGATTTCTACGGGTTCTGTCCACCTTATTTTGCACCGCTGAAGTAAGCTAATTTTCTGTGAATGTGTGAGACTTCCAATAAGCCACAGTAAAACTATTTTTATTTCGTTAATACATTGAAAAAAATCCACTGTCGAACAGCATAATGAGTTGTTTTGTGCTTTTAAAAATTACTAGAAACGAATGACACTAGAAGCCTTGAACATTCAAGTTGCAACAGTCTGCTTTTGTGTATTTCATTCATGCCAGTATAAGAGACCATCTTTTGAAATGCATGTGATATAAAGGCTCCTTCTCCATTTGTGACTTCCTGTGTACAGATCCAGCCTGCGAGAGGAGACACTGCACACCCTTCTGAGCTGAAATCCTGTTAACCCATGACCCATCACTTGACCCAGTGAAGTGTTGGAGGCGACTAAAATCAAGAGTGAAACAATGCAACTCTAAGTGAGTAAGAGAAAAGTAAATCTCTTTTGTTGCTGTTTTACATTGGGCAGTTTAACTTGTGTTGGAAACGTGATGTTATAAGTGATGACTGAGTCTCTCGGCCATTTCCACTAGGATTATATCAGAATCGCTGTGACAGCGAACCTGATGTCTAGTTCAGGGATGCTCGTAGGTGAAGGTCTGTGTGATCAAGGACACTGAAGCACATCACTGCCATCCTACCTGTCAGTTTTAATGGCTTCCTACATGCCCCCTCACCTTCTCTTTCCTTGCTACCCCTTCCCTCTACCACTGAATGTTGACATAATTAAAACAGACATACCAAGCTCCAAAATAAGCTAAAATAGCAAAAAATCAAGATGCACACAGACATCATATTTCTTGTTTTTTAATTTGTTCCCTGAACAACTGTCATTTTTATTTATGAACCAGAATTCTCAAGGAAAATCTGGATTTATGCGGACACAAATTGTTGGAAATTAATAAAATCCTAAAACGTATAAATTTATAGTTATCTCAAGCTCTAATATATTTTATTGGGTAGAAATGGCTTATAAATTGCTATGGAGCTACGAAGTCATTTAAATATATTGATCATAAAAAGTGTAAATGCTGTAGATTAGAACATTCAGTTATTGAAAGTTCTGGAATTTTAATTATTAAAATAAATAAATATAGATATTGTTCCACTCCTATTTTATGAAAAATAAGTTTTTTGAGTATTTTGAGGTCCTTCAAATATTGTCTTTGACAACAGGGGTCCAGAAATCAAAATCATTGTGAACTACTGGTTACATTTGGCATAAAACAGCATAGGCTACTGTATATAAACATGAATCGGATTGGATTTTATCATATTTGGACCGAGACTAGCTTGACTATGCAAAAGCCTGCTGTGGCTTGATTATAACAGTGCAGGTAAACCAGGTAAACATACTTTGTGTGCTGCAGTGTAGAACATGGATTTTAGTATTTATTAGCATTTATATTTTCTTGAGTTTCTTGTGTAGTAAATTGTCTTTTGGCAGGTGGAAAAGGCAACAATATTCTATGCCTTCAATTACAATAAACTGCTAGACAAGTCATTCAGCAACTAATCAAAACATACCATATTACTACAGTTTGTGGCTTTCACACTTCTACTGTAACCCGCCTGCTAGCATTATAGCTCTGAGGTACATGTTAAGCAAATGGTTTACATGTTGTATATTCTACGTATATGGAGAGTGCATTCTCTACACAAATGCTCTTACAAACGTGTAGGTTTTCAATTCAGGAGTCACTTAGTTTATAAAGTTGAACAAAAAGTTGAATTATAACCAATCTTCCTGGAAATATATTTCTTTTTTGACATGCTGAATAAAACTGATACCAATTACCACCTCCATCAAAGTGGCTGCCTGCAATATATGTTCCTAATAGTGATTAGATTTTCAAGGCTGTGGATGGCAGATTAGATTTATCTCCCACACATAGTTAATCCACTCATCTCAGTGTCTCATGCATTGAAGAGCACTCATAATTGCAGCACGGCAAAGGGGCAAAAGTACCCGGCTTACGTGCCCGTAAAGAAAAGGCCGATCTGCTGGAACAATGACAATATGGCTGGAGAATTAAACGCGTCACTGACCCAAGCTTTTTCCCTGTGCTCCTCGTCCCATTGTGCTAGGCTGATTGATTTTGACTGGGGTCACCTAAGCCCGTGCTGGGAGGCATGGTGCACTGCACACAGGGCTAAACGTTTACATGCATTCATTTAAACACACATGCACGGGCATACGCGCACAGACACGAGGGCATGCAAGGGCACACGGGGTCAGCAGCATGCAAAGGGGTTTACTGTATAAAATTTGCTGTAGAACTTTGTGGACCACTGATAAAGCTTATCTAGGGACCAGAATGACAGGCGTTCACACTTCTACTGTAACCCGCCTGCTAGCATAGTAGCATTTTAGCAATATATAAATATTTTGTATTGTATTTTTGTTCTTTGGAACTTTCTGAGCAGCACAACTGTTTTTAACATTGATAATAAGAAGAAATGTTTTTTGAGCACTAAATTAGCATATTATAATGATTTCTGAATGATTATGTGACACTGAATACTGTAGTAATGTTGCTGATTCAGCTCTACCATCACAGGAAAACAAATACATTTCAAATATATTAAAATAGTAAAAAGTTATTTTAAATTGTAATAAGATTTACATTTTACAGAACATCCTTTTTATTTTATTTTTTACCATATTGCACCTAATGTATTATATTTAGTTCATCCCCCTAAACACCCTACTAGTACATTACAAGAGCCAGCAAACAGCCAGGGTCCTTAACAAATATTAGAGATGCATGTGCTCCCCCCCAGACACACACACACTCATCGATCTATTGATCTGAAATCAATAGAGGTGAAGTTTTCCAATAATTCATCATGAATTGTACACTTTCCTCACTGCAAGGCAAGTGAGAAAGACTACAAGAGATGACAAAATCTGTACTATACTGAACAGCATTTAAAAAAAAAATAATATCCTGTTTTGTAATTACTCGTTTATAGTATTAATGTAATGTGCCACCTTCATAAGTCATGAGGTAGAGATTTTCTGAGAATGTCTGTGGCATGTCTTAAAGGATGTGTGTGTGACCTGTCTTTGTTCCGTCCATTAGTCTTTGTCTCTCTCTCTCTCTCTCTCTCGAGGTCTGCAGCCGCAGCTCCAGCGCTGCAATAGATCACATGATCTTGGATGCTGTAGTGGGCAGTTAAACTTAACATTTACTGCTGAATGTTTAATCCTTGTTAGCACAGTAGTAATGAACACCACAGGTCCACATTGTTTACAGTTTTCAGCGAAATCATCCCACAAATATTTGTCACTGCATATTAAACCGTGATAGGAGAAAGAAATTACACACTTAGCTTAAAATATTTTAAATATTGTGAAATATTTTAACATTTAACATAAGACTTTTCTATTTAAATATATTTTAAAATGTAATTTTTCCTGTAATGTCAAAGCTGACTTTTTTAAGCATCATAACTCCAATCCTCAGTGTCACGTGATCCTTCAGAAATCAGTGTAATATGCTGATTTGCTACTCAAGAAATATTTGTTATTATTGTGCTGCTTCACTAGCCTGGCTGCGCCCTCCTACGCACTTCCGCTCAATTTCATTTTACTTCTGTGGAAATGAAATGAACTAGAGTCTGGTTGAACCAGGCTACTGCTTCACAATTAAGGAAATGGAAATTGAGATGCAGGATTTGTTTACAGGATTTTGTGATGAATAGAAAGTTCAAAAGAACAGAATTAATGTAAAATAGAAATGTTTTGTAAAAGTCTTTACTGTCACTTTTGATCAGTTTAATGCATTCTTGCTGAATTAAAGTATTAATTTATTGGGAAAAAAATACAAACACATTTAACTCTGCATCTCTATTGTGCCCACCGGTGCTGTGGCCTGCTGACTGACAGCTGACGGGCTGCTTTTGGAGAGTTACTCACCACATGGTGTGTCTCTTAACAGAGAACGTTGTGCATCACTGCACCTCACAAAGCGCCCCGTCCTAATATAACTTTTCACTTTAAATATTACTGCTTATTCAGGTGATTGTTGTTGTAGTGAAGTGTGTAATAGCTTTTATCAGTATGTAGATGTCTTCATCTGAGTGTGTGATGAAGCCTTTTGATTTGTGTGCGCATTAAGTCTGTGAAAGTGCGCCGCTGCACGTTCTCGTGTGTGCTTGTGCATTTGAGTGACGGGAACGGGGGAGCTGTATTGAGTAGTTTAGCTAACTTTGGCACTTCTGACTTTGGAGCCCCTATTCAAGCCCCCCTTAGACTCACACACGGCTCCACACGGACTCACGGCAACACGCTTTGACTCACACGCTCATGCACAGGCGCACACTCTCACGCACGCAGAGCCTTGGAATTCCAGTTGGGCCAGGAGGCAGAGGTGGCCGATGGGGGACAATGGGCAGGACATCTGTCATGCGTGGCTGCACTCCGTCCACTCACAATGGAGAGAGGGAACCGGCGAGTGGTGCCTTTCTTTCCTCTCTCTCCTTTCCGGGGAGACTTCTGCATATCACAATGGTCCTTTTGTCCCCTTGTTGCTTTTTTTTTTTTTAGCGTTTAACCATTTAAATCTGCTCCTTTTCTGCCAGCCTTTCTTTTTTATTTCTGAAAAAGCAAGCAAAATGCATCATAGAATTACTTAGCACTTTTCAAATGTAGTTTAAAAATGTTCATACAATTATGATTAAATACATTATTATAATAATTATTTAAATTGCATTTAGAAAATTGATTCTGCTTTTCAAATTATTCATTCATCTTTATTTCCAAACTCAAGGTCCATTAGATCTTTAGATAATCTAAATTGCATTTTGTCTACGTCCACATTAATCCGGATACATTATCGTTAAATTCTACGTCCACATTAATCCGGATACATTTGAAAACGGCGTTATCGTTTAAAAACGCTCTCCGTCCACACTAGCGTTTTCAGGTGGATGAGAAACTTCTAAATCCACTTTACTGCACATGCATGAAACTTCACAAAAGCTCACCGAGATGATACAGATGGGAAAATAAATAATAAAGTTATCGCACAATTCTTCTTACAGGATAATTTTATTTAGCAAAATATCTCACCATCACTGATGTGTCCAGGCCGCATTCAGTCACCATATGGATGGTTTAAAAGGGAACTGCTCTCCTGTTTTGCCGCGGGACAGCAAATGTGAGTACTTTTTCTGTCAGCTTTGCAGTACTGTTATATGAAGAATGTGCAAAGTAACATATTTTAGCATCAGTGTAAAAGTGAATAGCACATAACAGGCACAATACTGCTAAACATGAATATCTATTGGTTCAACATGGATCACGTGACTAAACTAAAATCATTTTAAAATACCTCTGGCTTCACAGTCCACACTACAATGCGAAAACGGCGTTTTCAAATTTATCGCGTTTTCCAAAAGTTTTCGTTGACTTAAAATGCCGTCTGAGTGTGGACAGAAGGCCAAACCGGAGAGAAAAATATACGTAAACGTATTAGTGTGGACATGGCCTTAGAATTCCCCCCCCTCCTCTCTCTCTCTCTCTCTCTCTCTCTCTCTCTCACTCACTCACTCACTCACTGTCACTTTTTGTCTTCCACCCTATTTCTCTCCATGGGAAGTCTCATTATAGACAAGCTTTCACACACTTAACTGTAGTCGTTTCTCCTTGGTTGATACCTTTCAGCTTATTGACCACCACATGCATATGAGCGACAGTCTTGCAGATAGCCAGAACTGTCCCGAGCACCATTGATTGGCCAATCCAACAGCGTTTGTAGTGAGAGGCCTCTAATTACCACCGGCTCTTCTCAGCTGTAGCTTTTACCCTGTTTTCAACACACTGCCTCTCATGTAAATTGCAAATTGATTTCTCAGCACTTTTTTTAATGACTTAACGGGTTCAAGACAGTCCACCATTGATTTAAGTCAGGCTGCAATGTTTTATTGCTGTCAGCCATAATGCTTTTTAAGGGAAAAACTTCAAGAAAGGGGTTTTCTTTTGGGTTTTGCATTCAAGGACTTTGGAAAAGTCCCAGAAACTTTTGTTCCTTACATCCAATTTGTCTGTGAAATGTTATCTAAAGCCAAACAAATTGCAAAGTGAGCCACACAGGTGTGTCAGCTAATGAATTAATGCTTCTTTTAGAATTCAGAAGTTTGGAGTAAACGAAGGTATTTACTACTACAGCATGGACGTTGAGGCTCCCTTGCTTGGCTAGGCGCTATATTACACTCACTGACTGGCAACCCTTACTGCTGTGTACTGGCAGTTAATTGTTCCCAGCTGTTGTGGTTCAGGGAACAAAGACACTTTTGAAAAGGTGATCTGTTGATTGGGGCACCAGCCTGACTTCCTTTAATGGGATGTGGATCACAGGAAAGGTGGCATCTGTGTACAGCGTTGCTGTTTCATGTGGCCCAGGGCTAACACTTACACTGTAACAACAGTGGCCCATCTGTGTGTGTTTGTTTAAATCAGAGCGCATGTTTTTCATGTTTTAAAAGGCGAAAAACAAAGCAAGCAAAGAAGAGAAATGATTCTGATGAACACTTTCACTTATATGGTGTGAAGGAGGGTGTGGTTGGTGTATTTTAGAAGTCATAAATGCAAGAGCTTTGTAAATCATGTGATTGGGTTTGGGTTTTGCAACCTTAAGTTAGGGATTAGGGATGCACCGATAGGATTTTTTTTTTTAGCTGATTCCAATAGTGGTATTTGTCACTTCGGTATTTTCACATTGGATCCATTAATTTAACATTCAACAGGCCAACATAAAGGCATAAATACAACAGAACAAATATGAATATTAAACAAATAATGCATTTTAGGTAGAATTAGTAGTATTCGGGTAGTAAAATAAAGTAATAAAATGTCAAATATATTTTTCATTGTATGAATTAGATCTAAATGAATGCTTATGAAAGTCACAAAAGTAGTTAAGTCCAGAATAGTGAGCGATTTTATTTATTTTTTAAACGGCAGCAGAAATATTAGGCTGCTGTCACTTTAAGAGCTGCATGGATCCAATATTCTGGTACACAAGTTTTATTTCTCAGCTGTTTATATTCATTGACATCATAACTGACAATGTTTACAAGGATACTCGACAAGACGGGCATTTTGAAATAATTTAGTATTAATTAGAATTGAAAGAGAACTCAATTCAGCATTTGTGGGCCATCTAAAACGCAGCTTCAAAAGTTGTGTATTATATAATTTTTATAATTTTAAAGTGTAAACTAGCCAGAAAATATTATAATATTATATATATATAAATATATTATATGTAAACGTATGCAGCCAAAAGAGAAACCCGAACTGTCATTTTATTATATATCAAAAGAAAAGGATAGAAGAAAGCAGTGGTTAGCTCGCTGTCATTCGAAGAGAAGTGCTGCATGTCTCATATTGAATGTCTCATCCGAGCCGAAGCAGCGCGCGAGTAATGAATTGAGCTTTGTTTTGTGTCTGAATGGACAAATACACACAACTTTATGTTTAAATGTCCGTTTTGAGGAGAATTCACGTAAAATAAATCGGTTATGTCTTTAGACCATTTCACAAGATGTAAACAACACTGGTCCAGAAGCACTTCCTGTTTCAGTTTTTTAACACTACATAAAAGCTGGGATAAAATACAACCAACAGAACATATAAAACTTAATCAAAAAGTTAAACAAACATCTTTAAGATGTTTTCTTTGCATGTGAAATAAAGAAAAGAGTTACTAACTGAAACAGGAAGTGTTTCTGGACCAGTGTTGTTTACATCTTGTGAAATGGTCTTTAACAGAGTTGTCATATCCAGCATCTTTGGTAGAGAGAAAGAGAGAGAGAGAGAGAGAGAGAGAGAGAGAGAGAGAGAGAAAGAGAGAAATTGGAAATTATCACGGCCGGAAAAATTTTCAAGCAATTTTCAATTTTTTGCGACCACAGAAAGCAAAAATTCTCGGGACAGCAGCATGAGTCCAAATTTTAATCTTAACCATTCTATTTCATCTAAAACGATCTTAAAACAGGGCGTTATGTGTAAAATACAGAACTTGTCCTTTAAGTAAAAGTACAGATACCTTACAGCTATTACTTCATTACAATTTCAATGCCTCTTGACTAAACGTTACAGTGTCAGAGTATCTGATTTTAACAGTAGGCCTGATTAAGTATTTTAGTCATACTCGGTTTACTCATAAATCTTTCTCTTTAAGTGACACAAGCATGAGTATAGAATTTTGTAAAAACAAACAGATAAAGACGCATAAGACAGAGAACCTGAGTGAGCACAGGCAGACCCACAGAAGCGCATGTAGAAAACATTCTTCTCACTACTCTTTTCACACCAGGATAAATATTTAACGGGGCCTGTCAGCAAGACTTCACTCTGTCTTATCTCTGGGATGGAGGGAAGGCGTGAGTGGAGAAATGTTGGCTTTGTAGTAGAGAGGGATTGTCAGAGAGGAAGAAAAAGGGGCAGAGAGAAAAACAAAGAAAATCAGATACAGAAAGATTTCACATTCTAGACTCGTATGACTGGTTCATACTTCCCTTTGGGTCCGTGTTCACTATCAGACAGGCCGTCTGCTGCATGTCCTGACACGGCTGTGGTCTACATTAGCTGTGAAGGTGAAGCAAAGAACAGACATTGGCAGCTGAAATGTTTTTACCATATGTTCTTGTTCTTATAACTCTGAAGAAGTGCAAAAACGTTGCACAGATTATCCAATAACAAAAAATTTAAACGTGTCTGTAGCTGGAAGCACAATATTGTTTAGACTTAGGGTTGATTATTTAGAGGCAATAGATATTTTCAGATGTATTATTTTTACATTTATTTTAAAATATACGAACATACAAGATCTTAAGATATACTGACAAATATATTTTAAAAATTTTTTACAGAATAATATAGGTGGTGTCAAATCACAAATTAATCGATTCTATAATAAAAGTTTGTTTAGGCTATATATACATATGCATACTTGTGTTTTTTTACAAACACAAACACACATACACACACATATATATATATATATATATATATATATATATTATAAATAAACTGATTACACACATATTACACTGCATTTATGTTAGAATCAATTAATCGCGATTATAAAATATAAAAAAAAATACATTTTGCATTATCCCAGAATTTATTTTAAGATTGGAGACTGAGGCATATCTACAGGACAGGAATATTATATTATATAATATTATGCAATCATTTTGGTTTTGGGCCAGTATGTAATTGTAATCACCTCTGACATTTTAGCAATATCAAACCACCTAGCATCATGGCAATGAGTTCTGAATAGAGATGTGGTTTAGTTTTACACAATGATGCATATCAGTATCATTATTTTTGCACAGCTTATTTGGATTAACTATGTGCCAAGTGTACTTTATCCCCAGATCAGTTTTACATTTTGAATTAATGATCGACATGAGAGTTACAGCTGATGGATGTCAGATAAGAAACATCCACATTGTGAACCCCACTTACATAACAGAGAATATCAGTGTACCTCTACATTTAGACAAGCACATGCACTCATTCCAGACAGTGCATTGTGTCGTTCCAGTTTAGACAGAGGAGGGATTTGAATGAAGTGGACTATTGCTGAAACTGAAACCGAAACCAGAGAAAGTAAGACAACACGAGCAGTCACTCCGAGCTTGGGTGTCCGTATCCAGTATAGCTTATGGGTTTAAATAGGAACTGGAGCAGTGGAATGGGAGCCAATGAAACAGTAGATCAGCAGGTGACTTTCCTCAGTATTCAAACACAGCCTGCGGGTTTAGCAAGTCCATATTTCAGATTTTCTACATGAGCTCACTGTACTGCTTGACACAGTAAGCTAATAATAAAGTCCACTCTCTGTAAACAAATGCTAAATGTGAGGAGAGAGCTATAGATTTATATTGCTGCATGGCTCGATAGGAGGAATAGCAGTAAATGGATAACCTTGATATTAAAGGCATTGAGATGTGGTTAACAGTTGAAGCTGCCACAGCTGTGCTCGCCCAAAAGCAATTACGCTTTATAACATCTGCACAGCCACAGCTTCATAATAAAAAGTACCCATAACACCTGTGATGACCCCCTAGTCCCTCCCCCTTTCACAGGCCCAGTGGAGTGGATGCCATTCAGGGTCAGTATCCATGCTCTGTATTCAGAGTTATGTTAGGAAATCTCATAAATACAGCAGTCCCCACTGGTCATCAGATGAAGAGTCAACTTGAGAAACTCAAAAGGTCAGAGAGCTCTCTGTTTAGTTGCCTTTTACTTTTATTTTACTGTTCTTACTTGTTTTTCTCCTATTGGATGTCATTTAACCAGCTCTTATTATCATTTGGTCGAGCTGTAAAATGAGTCGTGCAATGTTAAAAAAATATTTAAAATTGTTGTTGCATTCCTGTTGCTGCTATAATAATGGCCAATTTCAAAACTTTACGTGATTTTTCGCTATAGACGAGAAGTGACGTAATATTATTTTTGTGAACGGTTTTCAGCATTTCACAAACAAGCCAATGTAAATGTTGAAATTACCTTTCATCCCAGTGATTAACACTGAATAGGGCTTAGGATCACAATTGGTTTTCTTTTAGGAGTATTGTATTTGCTTATCAAATCAGTAATTCTTTGTTTGACATAATGTGTCTCTGTCAGACACCTTTGACCTCGTAGATGTTTGTGACTGGATTTTATGCTGGCAGTTTAAGTTCTTAACCGCTTTATATTGACACAAAACTTTTTTATTTGTTTTTCAGTCACAATTTTTTTTCCTCTTAAAAATTCAAGGTTAGCAAAACAAAACAAACAAAAAAGAAATCCGTATAATAACGAATCTGTCAGAATAAAGGCCTTGTGTTTTGACAAACAGCAGACATGAAGAGAACAAAAGTGACCAAATTTTCCATTGTGGTGTTTGCCTGGCGAAGGCTGTGTTGATCGTTTTCATGTGTTCAACGTTCGCCCTGTTTGTGCGTGTTTGAAATGAATGGTTGGCAATGAAGCTCAGTAATACAAATTGAAATTGAATTGTTGTTTTTTTTCTTTCACTCTCTTAAAAAACACCATTCTCATATGGCCTTGTGTCATTATAACCAACTCATAGGCTTTCACATGACAATTACAGTCACAGCCCTTTCTTCTTATAGGCTCCAAATCCTCTGTTGTATTTGCAATTTCATCTGACAGTGCTCCAAACAGACCAGACCCTTATAAATAGGAACAATAATATGGAAAATTACTTCTATGTTGACTCACTCCCCTGTCATTCTCTCCCTGCATGTTTTCCCCAATGTGGGGCCATTAAGCTATCAAGGACGAGGCTTGAGGGAAATTAAACACTGTCCAGAGCCGAGGGATTCCTGCGTGCCGAAGGGAGGACAGCCGGAGGGAGGGGCACGTGATAGGATGATGAGGGGCAGACGTGGAGAAAAGTGTGCTATCAAAGCTGAAGGAATGCAGAAGTAGACTGATGCAGTCTGGAGTTCAGTCCTTTAAACACCTAATTACAAACAACAGACCAGAGACAGAGAGACAGTCTCCATACGATGACCTCCACATGGCAGTTTAGACACTGGCTGGAAACTGTCCCATAAGAAAAGAAAATGAAATGAGAGATTTTTAATTTCGCAGTTCTTTCTCCAAGGTAGCAAAGAGATAGCAGATCATTTGATGAGTTTGCGGATAGTTTCACTCACAAGGTTAAATTCTGTCACTGACCGTTTGCAAACCTGTTTGACTTTCTTGATTTCGTGGAACACAGAAAAAGATATTTTGATATTTGAATCAGACTCAACAGTCAAGGGTATATTTTGGAGAAAGAATGGGAGCGGGAGTCTCCGAGGACACATTTGTGCAACCGTATCAATTTGAACCAGAGTCGCACCCGGAAGATGGCGGCCGCAAAGAAGTTCAATAATTAAGGCTCTAACAGGACGTTTCTGAATGGTTGGTTAACGTAATGTCATTGACCCTCATACTGACCCTCGTTTATAAAGTAGTCTGGTGAGAAATGATTCGCGCAAACATGAACGCATTGACGTTGATTGCGGGAATATTCCCTTCAAAAACAAAACTCAGCCATTGTGTCTTGGTTCGGATTTAGGAACATCAAAATGACTGCGGTGTTTGTTATTACACCCAAGAACAGAACACCACAGTCGCTTAGACGCCATTCTGCCCTGCGTATCAATGACGGACTATGATGACAGCTTGCTCAATGCCGGTGTGTGTCGAAACGCTGCTGTCAATCAACAATCGTGGAAGGGGCGGTCAATTGAATGGAGGCTAATTGTGAAATTCTGAATTTTGCACAAGCCTTATTTGAATATTTTTTTAGTAAATACAATGAAAGCAGTCAATGAGGTCCTTTTGGACCCAAATGACTTTCATTATATGGACAAAAACAGTTGAAGCATTTTTCAAAATATCATCAATAATAATGCACAACATACTGAAGCAGTTTTTTTAGCTGTTTGCTGCATATCTTCTTTTACCGTTTATCTGGACAGAGCTTTCTGATCAGAAATGCAATGCTATTGTGAGTGCATTTGCCCTTGCAATCTGCAAGTCTTATTTAAGAAAACAGTTTTTGCAAATAAACACATTAGTGTTTCAGGGTTAACCTCACAATAGTATCATCTGAGCTGCTCTTCATACGAGGAACAAAATGTCCTTGAGAGAGAAAACCGTGGACAAGCAAGGATTTTGCTCTTTTCAGGTATCCAGTTGGACGTGACTTAAAAATAAAAAATGAGGTTAGTTAAAATGGATGTCTTTATGATTATTTTATGGTACTTTTTGTCATTTTTAGAGTTTCAAAACTTTTAGCCCCCATTTACATTCATTTATTTGTTCTCCATGGACAGAAGAAGGTTTAGCACTTGTTTTAAATGTCATTTTGAATAGTGACAAATTTCCTTTTCAGGTAAACTATTCTTTCAATGAGCTCACCTTACCAATATAGTTAGTTTCTTTTACGTTACCAATGCTAAAAATATACTTGTTTTATTCTCGTTCTTCTCATATACTTTTCTGTTCTTATATTTATTTATGAGTAAGTGTTCTTTCTTGCCTTCATATCATCATTCAAGTACTGCCCTGTTTATTTTTTTAAATCTTCATGGTACTATTTGGTCCTTTTTATGTTTCTTAGACACCCACAGCCACCATCATGCATATATAATCGTGCGAGTGGAATCCACATGCTGCCATCTGTCATTAGCTTGCCGAAATTTTGGGTTAGTTTCACCGCCTCCATAGTGTGAGCGAGAGCAACATTCAATAATTATTGATCTGTGGACATACAACTTTTACTGGAGCGCCCATTTAATCACAAAAGCTGATTTATTGTTGCCTTTCTGACAATCCCATTAAAATGCTGTCTAGCTAATCAAGTCCATTCACTCTCCTGGAGGACTAATCTTTTACAGGGCTGCCAGAACAAATCCCTGTGGTAACAGGATTGCCGGGGAGTGAGGAGGACTGTTCATCTGCTTTGTCCCGTAAATGGGAAAATAGAGTTTACTAGAGTTTTGTGATTTCCCCTCCTGATCCTGTTGAAGTACACAGTTATTGTTCTGTTATCATCAGTCATTATGCATTGGTTCTATCTACCATTCCTACATGAAGGATTGAAGAATTGTACAGCACATTTACAACTTCTTTTAGGCTATTGTATACTTTCTCATCAATTCAGTGCAATTATTGGAGTCTCCCAGCTGATTTAGGTGGTCCCATTTTTTTTTTTTTCCCAAGGTCCCATTTTAGCTTTTTGTATTTGTATCAATGATTTAGGCTTAGAAGGCTTGGATTCCTCTTGTATACAGGCTCTACATCTGAATCATCTGAATGCCAATGAAACAATTATTTATTCAACAGCATCTTCTTTAATCAAGCTTTATTTAACTTAGAAAATGCATTTAATGTAATAGAACATTCATTGTTTTATGAATGAACCAACTGAAATTGGTTTTAAATTAAAAAATACAAAATATATGATTTTTTACTCATATTCATTCTAAGGAAACGGATGTGTGGCAATTTCAAATTTAGATGACACGTACATTTGAATGAGTTATCTCTTATAAATATTTAGGTGATTAGACGGAAAACTATTTTTTTTAATGTTAATGTTGATCATTTTCTAAAGAAGATTAAACCAAAATTTGGGTTCTATTAACGATTAAAAGAAATTGGTGGAGAGTACTTTTTATCTATGATTGATTATGGTGACCTTGTTTATATGCCTGCGTCCTCGTCTTTATTAAGAAAACTGGAGTCTGTTTATCATGTTGCGTTTTTTTTTTTGCATATTTATACAGTATATTTATTGCTAAGGCATTTTTAGGTAAATTGCCTTCTTATATCTTTAAACTCTTAACTTTTTATACAAACAGTTAAAGTTAAAGTTACACCTTCGACTACAAGTCCCAAAGGTATCAGTTTGGTAAACATGCCCAAGGGCCTTGGGCATGGAATGACCTGCAAAATATACTTAAACTGGAGTTTTTGCCACCTTTTGAATACTTTTAAATAGAATCAGTTTTAAAAGAGTGATTTTCTTAATCATATTTTTTTAACTGTTTTGTTTGAGTATTGTGTCCTTGTTTGTTTGTTTGTTTATTTATTAACATTTTTACGTGGAACTGTATGTGCTGCCGTCTTGACCAGGTCTCCCCGAAAGAAGAGATTGTGATATGTCAATGGGATCTTCTTGGTTAAAAAAAAAGATACATAAATGAATATATATAAATATATACTACACCGTAGAAGGCTGTAAGCCAAAACATCTGTTGACTTATTTTATTCTCTAATATGATTCAATAAGCTTTTCTAACACCGCATTCACACTTGCAGTTGAAATCAGCTCCGTAATACACAGTACGCCCCCAATGGACGTCGTAGCTACTACACCATTGAAAAGCGTCGGAAGGGTTGGAAGCGAGTAGAACAAAAATAACGGAGAGATTAGATCTCTTATTGACCAGCCGTCGATTTGCCATCATGACATTTTCTGGCTGTATGTGAACGAGCGGGGTGAGGGAAAACGGCCACAATATTTCATTATTGCCATTATGCAGACATTCTTTGTGGCTCTTTGTGGCTCATGCATCATTGACAGTAAGCTGTCTTTGTGACCATTCTTTGACCTTGGAGTGTTTGTTGAAAAGCCTTTTTTGAGTGAATTGGTTTGAGGGCCATGCAGTCTTTGCGCTCTGATAAGACGCATGCTTTCTGTAATGGGTTAGGTTAGGTATAGCAAACTTCACTGCACACGTAGACCATATACATTCCAGAGTCATGCAGTTATCTGAACTATTTGGTTGGAGGCAGTGCAGGCTCAAATGTGCTGAGAGTGCTTGTGTGGTTTTTGGTCACTATACTGGTTTATAATTACGCGTGTGCATACTGGTATTTTGTTAAGAGCCCCCGGTTTGCGGTAAAAACAAATTGATGCTCCTGTTTTAGTTAAAACAAATTGATTCCAGTGGCAGCACACAAGGTCCTAAAGCTAGCTATAATGAAATTGTACTTTTAAAGCCTTCAGGTTTCTCCTGTGTGGATATATTCGAGGGGGAGCTGTGGTTTATGAGTTTTTCATTGTCTGTGTGGCTTCATCCACTAAATGAATTGAGAACCCAGTTGAGAGTGACAATGAAACGATGGAGATGCTTGGGCGAGCTTTAAAGCTTTACAGCATCATTTTTAATATAGCTTTGTATTTGAAATCCTTCTAAATAAAGATTGAACAAGGCGCATCGTTGGACATTGAAACTTTACAAATCTATGAAAATGAAAAAGGTTTTGCATCTTAAAAGCCTGAAAGATTTTAGCTTGTGAATCGTTTGAGGTTATGGAATCACTGAAGTGAGATGTAGCGCAGTATATATACTGCCTCTTTCTTATGAAGACAATATATGATTTGTGCATTGTTGGTGGTTGCACTTTTGTATATCAGCTTCTCTGACCCACAATTCAATCTGATCTGTCCATTGTTCTGATATGCAGGCTCTAAGGAGAGAGTTGCTAAAGTAATGTGTAATATCGGCATTTTCCTACTGCCTCTAGCTGCGTTTATATTACATATTTTATCTGAAGAAAACCTTTTCAGCCAATTGTGAGTGATGAAGGGCGTTCATATGTGCTTAGTGATCAATGCTTATTATAGGAAGAGGTATTGACTCTCTGCTCATTGTCACCTGATAGAAAGGTGATTGTTCCTCCTGCCATATGCATATTCTTCAGCCGATATTAGGGGTAAATAGCGAGAGATGATCTTTTAAAGAGAAGCATTTGTCCTCAGACTAAAGATGTGGAGAATTATCGACCATCATCGCAGACAGGCATGTTGTGTTTCTTGTCTTGCAGAGATGCATGCAAATGCTGTCTCACGGGCCACTGCACTGACGTACTGCAACAAGCTCTTAATTAGAACGATATGCAGAAAAGCTGCCCGTCTATTGATCTCACTGGTATTATAGTTCCTCCTGCTTGGATCTCATCTCCGGTGAAGCGTATCGTCAGCTGGCTGGTATTGTTACAGACAGGCAGTGGAACATGAGCTGACTGTCTGGACAGGAAACTGTCAGCCAAGCTTCCTCATTTTACCATTTTATGTTTATTTCATTTGTTTTCTTACAGATCATCAGATTATGTTTATATTAAAGCGAAACATATTATTTTTCAATTGTTGCTTGCATGTTAGAATAAGCCCAAGTGAATGTACCTCGCGATTTACAGCATCGGTTTCAGGCGCAGTGAAAGCTGCATTTGCTTTCACTGCTTTGCTCTAAAAGATTGTCAATCTGGGAATGGCCGCTGCCGTTGGAGTGCCAGTAAAGTCTTGTCGATTTCATTTAAAATGGGGACAGATGTTTGTCATTACCCTTATTGATAAGTGCATGGTCAATAGTGTGATTTATTCAGGAGGCACAAGCTAAGCTTTAGTCACAAGTTTTACTGTGGCTTGATCAATAGCGCACAATGAACAAGTACAAGAGCAGCAAGAGTGTAAGCGAAAGGTTTTGGTGCATTTATGATCAGTCAGGGCCTACAAACTGAGATGCCTTGGCTATATATTATTAAAATGTTGAAGTTATAGCTAAGAGCTTACTGTTTGTATGAAATTAATTTGAAATGCTTACATCTGTCTCAAATAAACATTAAACAAAAGTGGAGTAGGATTATTTTCAGTTTTTTGTATGTTAAATTAGACTCAGTTGTCATCTAACTGGCCACATTTAGTGCCATATCATGTTTGAATGCTTTCCTAAGCCCTTCAAGCATGGTACAAAAGAAAGGGCTTTTGGTTGACATGAGTGACACAGTCAAGTTAGTTCAAAAGTAGAACAGAACTACATAGTGAAAATCTCCCATAGACGTCACTGTTCGAGAAGGTGAACCTATTACACAATTCTTGACAGTGAAAATTGCTGGCGCCCCTTACCGCAGGCCCAAAGCTTGTCAGAACCTGTGTTCCAAAATTAGAGCCTCAAGACACTTCAAATTGTAGGTCAGGCACAATGGCTTTAGTACATTATGAGTATAATATTCTCCAGATATTATGTAAAATTCATTAAAGGTCATCCTTCCAAACTAGCATAGTGTATATGGTAGCATTTTAGTTTACAGTCTTTTCTCCAATTACATATTATGTACTTTAGATAGTAATTACTATAACTGGGTAATACTAACTCTGAACCTTAACCAATGTGAATAATACCTTATGTTACAATATACTTATTGTGCTGTATTGCAAAACACTTTTGCTGCTATTGAGGTACGGGTAAGGTTAGGGACAGGTTTGGTGGTGGTATAGGTTTACGGGTTGGTTAAGGTGTAAGGGAAGGGTCAACCGTGTAATTAATGAATTACAGATAAAATGACATGGAGATTTTTTTTAAATGTACATTGTAAAGACATATCTACAGTAAGTGTGTTGTATCAAATAATTTAAATCTTAGTACAAAGTAGTTAAAGCGGGACCAGAATCCTAAAACAAGGTAAAATTGTTTCCTCAAAAATATTGTTAAATGTAATTTATAATTGAAGTGTTTCTTGCGCAGCAAATCAGCATATTAGAATGATTTCTGATGTGATACTGGAGAGTAGAGTAAGGATGCTTTGACAGATCATTGGAATAAATAACATTTAAAAAACTACATTTTAAAATAGAAAATAGTTACTTTAAATTGTAACAATGATTCACAATATAACAGTTTTTACTGTATTTCTAAACAAATAAATGTAGCTTTGGTGAGCATAAGAGACTTCTTTAAATATATATATATACATGCACATAAATGTGACAGGCCTATGTTTTTGAAATAGACAAATGACAGTCTTGTCCTCATGAACAATGACTATTTGCTCTAAAGAAAATAACTAGCGCTCGGTGTGCTGTGGGGGTGGCCACAGGGCCATCTGTTTGTCTGATCAGGTTGTTTCTGAATCCCCTGGACCAGTCTGACCAGAGACACATTCCTCTGACTGATATAGAGCCTGAAGATGCTGCATCTCTGGCTTCCAGCGCAAATGCAATTACGGCAGCCTTACAATGTCAGGGCAGACACGACCCTGACAGCGGCTAAAGAACGAGCAGTTTAAAGATTAAATTATCCTGCTGCAGCACCGCTGCCTGTCTGGAGTGTGAGGGATGATGTAGAGCTGTCTAGAGCTGAGCTACATCTAATTTTCTCTCTCTCTCCCTTGCTTTTTTTCTGTGTATATCTGCGTGGTGAAATCTCTGTGACATTAATGTAAAATAAAGGGATGGTTTGGCCAAAAATCAAAAATGCTGTCTTCATTTACTGTCATTCCAAACTCGTAGGCTATTTCTTTCTAGGGAGCACAAAAGGAGATTTTTTTTTGAAGAATCTTTATGCAACTCTTAACAGTTTATAGTGCCTTGAGCTGTCAAAAAAACCCCACACAAAAATATGATTATCCTTTAAAAAGGTTTAATTTCAGTCCTCATACGAGACTATTGTAGAGCCTCAAGTCGTAAGACTTATTTTATGGTGGGGTTTTTTTTTTCGTCCCTTTTTGTTGTTTGAACGCTATAGTTAGGCTACTATAGCAAGAGCTGCGTAACATTTCCTCAAATATTCTTTTAGACCTTTAAAATATTTGGGGTCAGTAAGATATTTCCTCAAATATTTTTTGTGTTTTTAAAAAAAAAGTCACTTATGCTCAACAAGGCTGCATTATAATTTTAAATAATTATTTGAAAATATTTTAAAATGTAATTTATTCATGAAAGCAAAGCTGAAGTGACTAAATTAAATTAATTACTCCATTCTTCAGTGTCACATTATCCTTCAGAAATCATTCTAATATAATGATTTGGTGCTCAAGCAATATTTCTTTCTTTTTCTTTTTTGCAGTGTTAAAAACAGTTGTGCTGCGTAAAAATTTGTGGGGACCGTGATAGATTGTTTTCAGGATTCTTTGAAAAAAAAAGTTAAAAAGAACTAAATTTTTTTGAAATCAAAATATTTTGTAATATTATACTGTAAATATCAATTATTTAATGCATTCTTGTAATAAAAGTATTCATTTCTTATAGAATGGAATGTATTACAGAATGTATTAAGAAATGTATTACAGTCCAAAAACGCTTGTTTTCCAAAGAAAAAAATAACCTATTATAATTATTTTGAATGACATGAATGAATAAAGAACAACAGAGTAAATAAGGCATCATTAAAATTTTGGGGCAAAATCCAGTACAAAACATGCTTTTATTACCTAATACAATTCATAATTTTTCCATATCTTTTTCCATAATTTTTCTTGCTTCTTTTACCCTTTTTTCATTGTTAGGACAGAAAGGAAGAGCCCATGAAATATCGTGAGAAGGGTTCACAGAATCAGGAAATGACCCAAAAAAACTTAGCCCAACACATATTTATAGTATCTCCCGAGTTCTGTAAGCATTCTTTCTATTTAAAAAGCAATTACTGTGATATTATTTGAGACAAAGCAAATTCCAGGAACCAGCATGTTGTATAGAATTCAGTGCTAATGAATTTGCACCTCACCACTGACGGAAATCAATGGACATTTTTTTCATTTCTGTCATATTCACTACAGCTGAATGCAATGCATGCTTACGGTAAGAACCTCCTCCCATCCCCTGACTATATCTCTCCTTTACCTAATTTCTTTCTCGAGTCTATACCTTACCTAAAGCCACTTTCACAGATTAATTAATGTTAATGGCTCTTATAATGTTTGCAGTGTAGTGCCCATGAGCCACTGGGGCAGTCATGTAATGGAGGCTTATGAACTATTATTTCAATTGGCTGAAGGATAAAGGGACAAAGGGAACAGCTATAAATCATCAGAGGCCCTTATGTAGAACAGTAGTACATACAGGTTCAAATCATGTCCAGCTATCAATTGGTGTATGCTTTGGTAAGCAATGTATAGTGACGACGATATGCAATTCTCAATCGGGGGAGGAGGGTTTGCTATGCATAATTGAAAATCATTCAGACAGTTGTACAGTTTAACCTTGAAACAGCACTGTCATGTGCAAGAAAACAGTATTTATAGTTGGTGCCTAGGAGGAGTATGGGAGATGCCAGTGTTGTGTGCTGAGAGTCTGGTCTTTTATATGCGATAACGTGGCTTTGTGAGTAATGCATTTGTTTTAGGGATCGCAATATTGATTGTATATAATTTGACTATTTATCAGCCTGTCTTATAATACTGAACTCGCAAGGCCTCACAGATATCATGTTTGCTCACCAAAGCTTTGCATTATGTCATATTGAAGACGACCTTTGCCTATGACCTATATGCTTAGATTCAATGTATAGGATCAATATAAATATAGTAGTGCATGGAGTAAAAAAAAAATTGAGGCAACCAGTGAAAATGCTTGGTTTTGATTTGATTTGATTTCTTTTTTTTGTACTATTTGACTGTATACTTAAATGTTGCTCCCACTCTTATTTTTTGCTATTATTTACTGAAGATCATTTATTTTGCCTACTTACAGGGAACATGGCTATGAAACATTTTTCTAAATAGACTGGTAGTTAATGACTAAGATATTTTTTTCCCAGTTGTGTAAGCTTATGACAGAAGCTTAAAAGAACTGGACTGTAACCCAGTGATGGCACTTAGGGGAGCTGATGGACAGTTTTGGGACCACTAATAGATTCCGCGCTCTGGCCAAATGGATCCCGCCTCCACCCGGGCTTCTGTGTTGTCACTGTATTTGTGGATCAAATAAATTATTGATGGATTGCTGATCGGGAACTCAATTACAGGCAGATTACTGAGGAAGGCGGACACTAGGAGACTGACGGCGTGATTGAATTAGCACCTTCGCACGTAGAGAAAGTGTCCTTCAGACTCGGCCCTCCTTCCAGGACCACATGGGGATCTCAAATGCCTCAAGCCATTTCTGTCCTCCTCTTGTGTTCATTTCAGCACTCTGTGCAGGTTTGAGATGCAGCTTCTATAGTATAAGGACATTTATTGGACCAATTTTCATGTCTTTTGGATCAATTGGCCAACCAAAAAAATGTATTTTGATATTTTATATGTGCATTTCCCCATATTTTCAGGCATGTTTGCTTTGAAGGGCCTGCATTCAGTGTGTCTATAATAAAATGATCTTACCAGAGGAGAGTATTCAGAGGCATTAATGTTTGGATGTGTTAATCAGGAGCTGTATATGTCTATGGATATGTTTACATATACATTACCTCGGCAGTCGGCACATCTGTTGAATATGTCTCTTGTAGCTGCTTCCATCTGAGCTTCAATAGGAGCAACAATGAGACAGACGTGGACTGAAAATATATGTGCATAAGTATTGCCATTTATAGGAATCTCATTCATATAACATGAAATGTTGAATTGGAATCTTGCCTCCCAAGGAAAGAAGCTATTACAAAGTTAATGTGAGCTCTGGATAGAAAGCTAGAGGCTGAATTGGGTGCATTTATCTTTTCCGCTGGTCAGCAATTGAAAGGAGAAAAAAGTCAAAGAAAAAAAGGTTGCTGATATGAAAAAAAAAACACCTTTATTGAACAGATCAATTTGCTTCAGTCATCAGACATTTTATTTTTCTTAAGAGTTCTATATCCCTTTTCCTGCATCCAGAGTCAGAAATCCTTTTTTATTTGTAGTTCATGCATAGCATGTATATGGCCTTTATTTAATCTAGATATGAGTTTAAAATTAATATGTACACTTAACAATAAAGTTTTATTTGTTGGCATTTATAAATGCAAAAGCCAAAATGTAACATCAATGAACAATCCTACTGCATTTTTTAGTCTTGGTACATTTCTTTATACTAATGCATTTTTAACATTTTCAAATTGTATAAATTAGTTAATGTCATGAAATAATAAGCAATAATATCTATTTTTTTTTTTAATGGACTAGATAAGAAAATAAATATATTCAGCTAAAATTGAATTACTTTTAACTCTTTCTCTGCCATTGATGGAAATTTTCATAAAAAATTTCTCAAAAAATCCTGTCGTCACTGGCGCGCAATGAATTTTGAGGTAGGCAAGGCCAAGAAGAATCCATCTGTTGTATCCTTCATTTCATGGGAAATGATGGATGCATTCGGAGCAGCCTTCAAATTGGGACAGTCATCGTTGTGTCGCGATAATGCAATTAGCCTTCAAATGCGGTCTTTGAAGGATGCAGCCTCTGAATTGGGACACAGCACATGCTTACCTGCCATTGGCGGAAATTTCGGCCTTCCCGTGTTTTCACTGTTATACAGTTGGAGAGAGAAGACAGAGAAGCTACATAGAAAATGTGTATGAAGCCATAAAAGCTGCTAGCATAATAACTAATTATTTAATCCAAAATGCTGTTCCCTAAATGATTGAATACCCACTACCCATTTATCCTCATTTTAAATGTACTCTCTTTTCAGACTGATCTCATGAAGTAGCGTGTGTATGACACGCCAATTCGTATTTCCATTTTTGGTGTGCTATCAACATGCATAATAGCTTTTCAGCGTGTTTATGAACGCCGTTGACTTAACGTTATTACTGGATATATAAATATATGACTTACTCACTGGGGTTAATGGCATTTATGACTGTTCCCTTACCATCCTAGGAAAGAAAAAGATAGCTCCCAGATGTAGATGTACATTTTGCATCGTTTCGTTTGGACATTTGACGGCGTGTACAGACACGCGGAATGACGCGGACATTAATGGTGTAGAGATACACGCGGATACACGCGGATAGCTCAAAATGCGTAAAGATAACACGCCACTTGACTCGAAAGTGGCGTGTATGTTTACGCAAAAGTCATGATGTCATGTTGCTCTTTTAGACGAGTTTTTACCTTTACTTTTGCTCTTGTTTCTCATTGCTTAAATTGCTAAGAATCCTAAATGAGAACACCTGTTTGTGGCATTCATTGTCATTGGAGAGTCTGGCATGGCTGGACAAGAGCCTGCGTTTGTTGCTACACAGTTGTATCAGTTGTATTGTTCAGGAATATTCTGAGATTTTCCTTAGTGTTTCTGTGCTTGTTCTTGGGCTAGATGGTGTACTCAAATGCAGTCTATGGCATAGGATTCAAATACATACACATTTATTGATAGACTATAAAGATCATGCTGATGTCAGCTTTACTGACAGCCTTGGGCTAACAGGCACCAGCAATATGGCTCACCACCAAGTTTTCCACGCAGTGTGGGTGGGTTATGTCAGTGTCTCCGTCTTTCTCTCTCTCCAGACGCCATTCTGGCTCCAGCCATCCCCCCCCCCCCCCCCGTGTTTCAGCCTGTTCAATTTATTGCAGCTTCAGGCTCTCCGCTAGAGCATCAAACCTTCATCCTGCTAGATATATTGTGCTCATGTCAGTCAAAATTTTCATATTGGGGAATGTTTTCAGCCACATATTCCCTAACCATTGATCACTGCTGCTTAACGCTCTGCATCAGACAACCTGACCGGTAAAATTTTTTTTTTTGCCAAACTGAAAAATATCCAATCAATATGTTGGCCGACTCGCTGCTCTGAAACTATCAATCACAGAGAAGCAGATAGGAAATCAACAGTACTAGATAACGCTGCGTTTATGCCTTTTAAAGTCAATGTAAACAAAGTATGGACCTTGAATGGTAAACAAGCACTTTGTGATTTGCCAAGACAATGACATTGATCGGATAAGTGGCAACTGTGAACTTCATGAATCATGCAAGTGAGAATCGGCTGGTGTGTATGCGAGCTGGAATGTGTCCATCTCTCTGTTCGTGACTCATCCGTGCCAACTCAGAGCTGCAGCTATATTTAGCGTTCCTGACACCAGGCGCAGTTGAGGGAAGAGCTGGTGGAAATGTTATCCCGACACAATGGGCCAGTGGAGGTTTGAATGGACAGAAGGAGCTCAAGTGACACACAGAGAGTTGCAGCCCAAAAGTTATTGTTCACATGTTGCCTAGGGGGGGAAAAACACTCCATGTTTATGCGCCATGTTCTGTTGAGATTTGACGATTCTGACAGTTTTAGATTAGATTAGATTAGATTTCCAGAAATGCAAATAGCAAGTCTATGACATAAAAATAAAAAGTTCAAGGTTATGAGGTAGAGTGTGTGTATGTTTGTTTGATAATTTTTATAATTTGTCATTTTATAAATCATTTATAAATGATTTTATATTTGTCAAAGAGGCCATTTGAAGTGTGTTATCAAATTTAATTTATTTTATTTTACAAAGTTTCTATTAGGGCCAGTGTTGGATGATTTGGTTTCATTGATATATAAATATATACATTTATATATTAAGTTTTAATAATTGTAGTTATTTTAGCACAATGTTGCTTTGGAAACTAGCTGAAATAAAATATATTTATATTTTTTGAATAATTTATTTCAGTGAACGTTTATTTTTTAATGGTTTTAGTCCGTTTTTCTATATGACATTTAAATTGGTAGGTGAGTTTTAAATGTACTAACATTATATTAATTTGAATAAACTAAATGACAGCTTTATTTAATAGACACACACACGCGGTTAGTCACACGTGAATGGCAACCATGCGAGTGGTTAGCCACTGTAACCAAAGTTTGACCCTGAAGCTAGTGGATTAGCCCACCTCTGTCTTTAATTAGAGGTCTAAAGTACTCTCATCTGACTCCTCTTTCAGCCTTAGAAGAGCATTGGCACTCTAATCAAAGAAAATTGTAAACCACATACTTCCACTGAAGTCTTTGCAGGTATAGTTTGCAATATTTCTGTAAGCTGGTTTCAACACAGCTCTAAAAACACAATATAACCAAATGTTAGGATCAAATTTGTTTTCTTTCTTTTTTTCTTTTCTTTTTTGTTTTCTTTCTTTCTCTCAGTAGTTTACAATGACTCTTTTCCTATATGTATTGTGTTTGGAATGGTATTAAAATCTAAATTCATCATAGGTGACCCATGTGCTCCCCTAAACTCCTTGCCTGTTGCGCTAGACAGAAAGTTCATGTTTCTCCGTGGGGTGTCACATGTTCCCAGCCAGATTAGCAGCCTTGCATGGACGTGACTGGACGTCTGTGGCAGAGGAAGGCGTAAAAATGGAGCCCAGTTGCTTTTTCTGATTCAGTCTGAAATTAAGTGGTTAGTCTTTCATATTTTAGGATTAATTTAGGATGTTTTCAGTTATGTTGCATATATTTCTCTCTTTAAAAAATGTTAATGGAGCATATATAATTTGTTCTTTAAATAATTTGACGATTATGTTTGAGTTTCCATTTCGATTACAGAATTTGTATCTTGTTAAATCTGAGCAATTTGTGACATTTGAAATTACTTCTGAACCTTTTTATGTCAAGTTTATTTTCTTTAAGAGTTACATTTGTGAATCAGAATCCTCTATGTTCTCGATTCAATCTCATTGCTGTATTAAAGATATGAAAGAGATGACTTTTCTGGGTTTTTTTAACTGATAGAAGATCAGCAATGAAAGGCAGGAGTAAACAAAAAGAATCCCATTCAGCAAGTTTCTTGCTTTCTATCTTCCTCCATTGACTCAAACCCCAACTGTGTGGAAGCACAGAGCATAAATAGCTGAGAAATGTCTTTTCTGAGGAGCCAAAGTGCTGGATTTAACCCCTCTGCACTGATCCCCCAGGCTGCTGCTTAATTCTTCAATTTTCAGCTGTTAGAGATAGAATAGGAATAATAAACATCTGAAACAGCCAGTAATAATCCATCTGACCCCTCTCCCCTCTTCTGCATGGCACAGAGGCCAGGCTAGAGTTTCAGTCCGTCCTAATCTCTGCCAAAGACTCTGCACTCGCCTGGCCGACTAATGACACCATATCACCAAACTTCAGCAGCCTGGGACTGATTATCACCACATTCATGCGCACACCCCCAAAAATCTCTCTCTCTCTCTCTCTCTCACTGATCTTTGTCTACTGCGTATGTAGAACGTGATAGCTTTTTGTATGAAATCATTAAAATTCAGACTTGTCAAAATGTTTATTTTTTATGTATTTATTTATTATCTCTGGAATTAAAAGTCATATTCAATGAGTGCTTCAAAAAGTGTCTGGTCACACTAATAATGTCATGCTATTGATCAAGTATGTCAAACTAAATATGTTTTTTTATATATATGTCTCATACATTTGTGTATAATCCTGACATTTTTCCAGTCTGACCAATATGTAAGGCTTGTACTTTTTTTCTTTTTTAAAGATGATTGCCCTATTTTATACGTGTTCAGCTATAGCAGAGAATGAACACATGTCTCCAGGAGAGGCATTCTCTCTGGCTCTAGAATGGTATTGTCTAATTATAGGCTCATTTTATTTTAGGTGGTTGCTTGAAAAAGCATGACAATATTTCCTCTACCAGCCATGTGTAGCACTCAGCAGTGTACAGCTGTCACCTAAAATGAGACATGAAAATTAGCCATTTAAACAGAATACTATAGCAATAGCCTGAGTAAATCTGGCACACTCCCTAAAAGCTATCACACACTCCGAAACATATGAAGGAGAATTTCATATATCACTACCTTTAAAAAAGTTTCAGGATTCTCTGACGAATAGAAAGCATTTTATTGAAACGGAAATCTTTTGTAACATAAATATCTGTCACACATGATCGATTCAATTAATCCTTGCATTTCTTTAAAAAGAATCTTACTAAAAACTATCCATTTTTATTTAAAAAACATTTCTCTGCTTGAAATTGTTCTTTGTGAGTGCTATATCTTTTAAAATATGAATTTATATATTATTTGATATTTTTAACATCTATATGTTTTTTTTTCTGCAATTACTAATGATTAGGAAAGTAATGGAAAAATGTATTGGCCATAAGGTGTGAGAACCCTGTAACACAGATGAGTGCAGACTATTTTTTAGCATGTCATCTTCATTAAGGGTTGTGCTGGAGTAGTCCTGCTCTTTCGCTCGCTTAATGAGTACCAGCGGGGGAACACTGCGAGGCTTGCAGCTTCTCATTCAACCAAATTACTTATTACCCTGATTCATCACTGGGCTGTCATTCGTGCACCTGAACCCCCTGCACTGTACAGGCGGAAGATGGAAAAGCTGCTAAAAGCTGGCATGACCTCCAGCAATGAGGTCAGATTGAGATTTTCAGCGTTTTAGGTCATTAGCTGTGTTTCTCATCCATAGTGTTTGCTTTGGAGTGCTGCATCAAGTAAGCTCAGCTGCTTTGTTCATTTGTGTTTACAATCTAATATGCTCAAGAACATGTGATGGTTGAGGTTGTACTGGGTGGTGAAATAAATTTGCACACTTGAGGTTGATTTTATGAGTGACACCTGTCAAATTCCCTCTATCCTGCTCTGTTCCTCCATTTAGCTCTGATGTAAGACTGCTTTGTGGTCATTAGTGCTGCACTCAGCAGGTTTGCAGTAGCCAGACTGCTTGCCTCAGCATTAATGCTTCATTTTTTTTCTCTTCTGGTAGGCGATGGAGTGATGGGCCTGCATCCTCACAAGGCCCTGCCAATCTTCTCCAGTATACAGCCACTATCATATACCAATTAAGGTCAGCCTGGGAAGAAAAACTGCACCGTTAATAGAGAGTGACGCACAGTTAATTGGTGTTTCCGCATGGGATTATAAATGCTTGTATTTAGCATTTCCTCTTTTTAAATGGTGGCTTGCGCACTTTTAAGCTACAAAGAGTTGAAATAAAAGGATGAAAATGGCAATCTACCGCTTCACCCCGCGCTTTGTGCTGAGCTACAGTGATTTCCACTGTTGTGCCACTAAGAATAGTACCGGTTAAGGCTTTTTGTGAGAAAGTTTCTTTTGAACGGGGGTTGTGCTGAATGGCAGCATTATGGGGATAAAAGACCTTTGTTGGACAAAGGATAGTTTTATAGATGCTGATGGAGCAAGTTGCTGTGTAGAGTTGACTTGGTTACTGGTTGCACGGTGGGCTTTTTTCCTTAGGGGGTGTTTTTTTTTTTTTTTTTGCTCAAACACTTTCCCCAATGTTTTAAACTCTGAAGTCTGTATGCTTTTTTGTTTATAGGTGTATTCAGAGGCGATACAGTGGTATGAGATTTACACCACAAGTGCCATGTGACGCATTACATTTGGTTGCGACGGATTTGAGTGCACATTGCTAAACACAACGCTCTAAAAACAGATCCTCAGCTGTGCAGAAATGCTCCATAACCTCACACACTCTTTACACTCCTCGCAAATTGCTGATCAGCACTAAAAATAAAAGCACAGGACTCTCCAGTCCACCTGTGAAAATGTGGGAGTCAGAATGTATAGGTTCTATTACTCCAGGCCTCTCCTATATGCTAACATGCTAAATGTTTAGTGTGGCAGCTGCAGTCATATCATGTGTTCACAGAAAAGCATTTGACCTCACACTTTGAGCTTTATGCTAAACTGAAACCAATTTCTAATGTTAAGATAAAATGATTCACTATTATATTGAGTGAATTGAGTTGTTTCAGTATGTTGAAATAGGCACAGAAGCAGAGCTGAATCGCTTGAGCATGTCAGACTGGACTTTGGTGTCAATAAAGTGTTCCTATAGCGGTCATGACCTTTGCTGATGCAAGTCCAGTTAACAGACAGAAAAAGGATAGTGACTGTCTTGAAATTTCAACCAAATTGAGGCATAAATTATACATTTTGATAATATAATATATTTGACATATAAAAGTGTAAGTGTCTATTTGAAAGCTTCACGTATGTAAGTCTTTGATCTAGAATTCAACTCACTTTAATTTACAAGTGATTGTTCTGTACTGATTTATGAAAATAATGGTGAAATTATGCATTTTCATAATATAATGTTTTTATTTATCTATATTTGTGAAAGTCCATATAACAACTACTAAGTTAAGTCATTGATCAACAAATATCCACTAACCTGAATCATAAGTTATACATTTTGATAATAGAATTTTTACCATAAACTATACCTGATTTGATTTTAAAAACAAAGTTGAAAGTATCTTGTGTTTAAATTACTGTATTTTTTTAAATCAAAAATGCAGTAAAACAGTCGTTGTGAAATATTATTACAATTTAAAATAACTGTTTTCTGTTTTATTATATTTTAAAATATATTAAAAATTTACTGAAAATGATACATTATATAATATATCATTACTCCAGTCTTCGATGTCACCTGATACTTCAGAAATCATTCTAAATGATGATTTGGTGTTCAAGAAACATTTCTTATAATGATCAATGTTGAATGTCTTGCTTAATATTTTTGTGGATTTTCAGGATTCTTTCCTGAATAAGTTCAAAGTAAAAAAGAACAGCATTTATTTGGATTGTAAATCTTTTGTAAGTGTCCTTAGTGTCACTTTTGATCAGTTTAATGCATCCTTGGTAAATGATTAATTTCTTTTAAAAACTCAATTATTATTATTATTAACTTGTTATTATTAGTAGTATTATTAGTTCCAGTCATAATTTGTGGTATAATGTTTACCATATATAGTATTGATCAGTTATCAGAGTCAGGAGTAATTTTGCGATTTTTGACCAAAATAAACATCTTCACACTAATTCCCTCAGGGACTCGCCTAGCTCAGCCTCTGGCTTTCCCTCCACCACAACTAGCTTCTCTATTTCTTTCTCAGAAAAAGAATACAAGCCTGCACTCCAAGCATGATTGGTCAGCTGCCCCCACCCCATAGCCCTCCTCTCATTCTCTCTTTCTCTCTCTCTGCTTAAATAGTTTTAACAAAAAATAGAGAGAGAGAGAGAGAGGTAGGGAGAGGGGGATGGGGAAAGCTGGGGGAGGGTAATTGTGTGTGTGTGTGTGTGTGTGTGTGGGTGCTCTGTTGTCACTGGTTGAGAGAGAGAGAGAGAGAGAGAGAGAGAGAGAGAGAGAGAGAGAGAGAGAGAGAGAGTTGAGTCGTGTCCCATATGTGGAAAAAAAGCATAGTACTGCACACACGAGCCTGTCTGCTCCAGGGATTATCTAACAGCTTTTGAATCTGATGTGGAAATGCAGGCATGAGTAGGTGAGTCTACCTTGACTAGTTTAATAGTTTGATAGGACACTTTGCTGCTGTTGTTCTCATCTGAAGCTGTAAATGATTCAAAGTCTTAACTCTGCATTGCACTGTCCTCTACTTCTCCTGATAGCCTGTCCTCTTCTTCTTCCTCTCTCCGTTTCATTGCATTCTCCCTCCTTTAATGTGAAACAGCCTCTTCTGCATTCCCCGCACTGCATGCAGGTGTCGGTTTTTAGGCGAATGACTCTTGCTGTCTGCATGTGTGTGCATGAGTTTGGTATATAGATGTGTCAGGAAGTTTAGAGGTTGTTTATTTAGGTTAGTATTTCAGTCAGTGGTCAAATGTAAAAGCTTCCATGTCAAGTTTAAAATATTGTAAAAGCATCACCCTTGAATAAAGTTTTGTATTTTTTTCTGGTCCAACAATATTAGTTTAACACAATTTCTCATTTTTGTCACAAAAAAGAGAGCTTCAATATACAAAATATACTATATTAACTAAAGTTTTAAGCATTTTTTGTATTAAAACATATGCGTGAACCTCTAAATAAAAATATACTATATTAAATAAAATTATCTTGTGTATTATGTTGTGTTGTCATTTATAGGTGTGTGTAATATATGTATATGTGTAGGTTAACTTGACCAGATTTAATAATAAACTGATCATTAAAACATTGGTGTGATTAAAAATACATATTTACACAAAATAATTTCTGTACACATAAAACTATTTATTTAATTTTTAAGCATAATTTTGTAAAGAATGGTTTGTCAGTTGCCATTACATTTCCTGAAAGCAGGGCTGGACGCCATGCTGTTTGACTAACATTATTATGTAATATTTTTCATTCATGTGTGAGCTATCCTACACGCTCACTTGAGAAGGAATGACGCTGTCCTTTGGGAAGCACCAAACAAATTGTTCATGCTGCATTTTTAGATATACTAAATTCATTATATATTAGATTTTTATTATTTATTTAAAAACAAATGGAATTAATATTTGTAATTCGTTCCAGAAACAGATTTTCTATCACTAATATGCTTCAATAATAAATACATGATTTATATACATTTTAAGACATTGTATAAGAAATTAAATATAATGCTATTTATTTATTCATTCATTGCAAAAGGATGCTAGATATATAGCCTATGTGTGTGTGTGTGTATATATATATGTGATTGCCAATATACGGTAGTTGTTTTTTTTAATATGTCTTCTGTTTAATATATCTTTTTTTCTCATGGAAAAAATAATAATTGAGCCAGGGGAGTGTGTGGCAAGGGATGAAATGAGCTTAATTTTGTGAAAGCATGCTCTCTGGCTGCTGTTATGAGGCGAGGGGAACGGCTATGGTATGCGTGGTGTTTTTTGTCAGGGAGATTTAGAAAGCCCTCTTTAGAAGCTGGACACAACCATACAATCAGCTTAATGCCTGTGTGCAGGCTCTTAATGAATACCCCTGTGTGTGTTCAGCCCACAGTGAGAGTCCCTGTGTTTCACTCTTCCCTAAAATTGGGATGAAGTCTTAGAGGCTTTTGATTGTAGGTTGCACACTATGCTCACATATATACATCATAAACTTGTTTGTTTACATTTTAAAACAATCACATTGATTATGTAGTGCAGTGTATGCGTAAATGTGGAACATTAACCCCTCCTGAATTTTCCTCCTCCTCTTTTTTTTTTCAGGAACACGTTTTTTAGAGTCCCAATGTGAGTAGAGGCCAGCGATGGACTACAGCCGTACAGACGCTAACCTGGGTTTCTCCGCAGAACTGTTACCATAATCGAGACCAGATCCGCAGAATGCTGAGTCCCATTGTTCCCTATAGTAAGTGTAACATTTTTGACGTCAAACCCCAGAAAAGGCAATACATAACTTATTGTCAACTCTAGACTAGTAAAAAATTGCCCTACGGCTACTTAGGTATTTGGTTTGTTGGTAACCAGTTTGAACAATGCCACATTTTAAAAATGAAATGTCCCATGATGTTTTAATGGAAACACCCAAAGTATATGTCATGGTTGGTAGGACAGGTGTGAGGGTGAGAAACCCTGTGGTTCTGCCAGTGTCATCTCACCATGATTACCCACCAGTGTCCAGCTTACTAGAATAGTTACCTCCTCTATCTCTGTCCTTTTCTGTCTCCCTTTCTCCAGCTCTCTTCCCCCTCCTCACTTTTCTCGACTGACCTAATAACTGATGTGTCCAGTTTTAGCCCCCATTCCTAACCCCCCTGCCAGGCTTCATTTGAGCTCCAAGCTGGCCCTCTCCAAAACAGCATTGTTTGTAGGCCAGCATGGGGTTTCTTCCCCCAGTTCTGCCTGAAGAGATGCTTTTTTCTCCAATCTTTAGCTCTTCTTCTCTGCGCTATATAGGCATGACAGTTACATGAAAAGAGGGAGGGAAATCAAACTAAAGGACCAAGGCACCTCAATTTGAGATGTAATCATGTATTAATGAGCCGACAGCTTGAATACCTTTCAGCTGGCTTGCTAGGTTGTTGCAGCAACCGATTACCATTGATGTCTAATATGGTGTTATAATTCCATTTAGAAGGACATTCAGAGGACCTTTGTCATTTGTGCCGATGGAATTACTTTTTGTGTTTGTTTTGAAACATTCATTTTGACATGCAAATAGTTAGAACTGCATTCCGTAGGCCTACAAATGTTTTGGAAGACAAGAAAGACTTGTCTTCAAGGGAAGAGCTTTTATATTTTTGTGTTCACTCAGTACCAATCATAATTCCACATGTGGAATTCGGGTGAGCAAGAAACTCCTTTATTCATATTCAATTTTGAAATTGAAATTCAGCCAGGATGCATTGAGTTCTTCAATAGACATTTAAAATGTAACATAAGATTTCTATTTCTTAAAAATATTAACCTGGTTTCCACAAAAATATTAAGCAGGTTAATATTTAATGTTAATACTAAATGTTTTCAACATTAATAATAATTAGAAATATATCTGAAGGATCATGTGACACTGAAGCCTGGAGTAATGATGCTGAAAATTATCCCAGGAATACTTGACATTTTACACTATATTAAAATAGAAAATGGTTATTTTAAATTGTAATAATATTTCTGTTTTTACTGTATTTTTGTCAAATAGATATATGGTGTAAGCATACAAGATTTCTTGTTAAATAATTTTTAAAAATCTTACTTTGGTAGTTTGCATAAATGATTTATTGATTTATTAATTGATATTTAGAGTTGATTAAAGTTCTGCCTTTCCTTGTATAATGAATCAGTGATTCTAATCTGAAGCTCTTTTCTGTCTAGTCTCTCTTTGCACGCTTTATTTTCAAAAATGTCACAAAGCCCTGTCAGAATATTTTGAATTCTTTGAAGATCTTGAAAGTTGTTGTTTGTGTGTGTGTGATTTTGTGCACAAACCTCTTAACCACTGATTTGAGATGGCTAATATCGCAGATCCTGATTTTCCAGTACTGCAGCATGCATTTCGATCTTAGAACTGATCTTTTTGTTTCTAAAGTTTGATGCTTATGGATGGACTGTGCATATGTGTGTGTGAATGTTTCCCTGAGTGTCTAGTGTGATATTAGGACAGCACACAAAGGTGTTAGATATTCTTTGGAGTTTACCCTTTGAGCTTTTAAAGCCAGGCAAATTCCTTTTTCTCCAGGTCGTTCGCAGTCCCGATATGTCCTTTCTGTTCATTCTGCCTCATAATTCGTCTGTGAATGTAGGGCAGCTTATGTGGTATATATGTGAATAGTGTCACATCCATGCTGGAATTTTCTTTGTGGAGCAACTGAGCATTTCTGACATCAGTGTTTATGTTTGAATCAAGAGGACAGGCATGTTTGTTCTCCAAATGTGCGTTTGAGCATTTTGTTTCATGTCTATCACACGCAATTACATATAGTCTCATTGCATCTACAAACAAAAGTGTTGCATTGATGAGCATGTAGGGAACCATAAGCTGAAAAGGTTCATAGTCAGAGCTGAAGGAAATCTGAGAGAGATTCCTGGGGCCATGGATACTCCTGGAGGGATTTGGTGCAAAGAATCTGTAATCTGCACTTCAAACACACCCTTAAATCAGTCCCAGGCCAGCAGCCCATGAGTGCTCTAACTCTTGTTGCTTGGGGGCCCTGCTGTCCAACATATTCCTTGTGTAAAGAGAAACAAGCATAGCCTCAGCTCTCTCGCTTTATGACCTCATTTTTTCCCTACTCCACACTAAAGGCCTGGGCAGATGAGGCACTCTAATTGCATCTGTTAAGTCATTAAGGCTTTGAGTTTGGTCTATAGGAAGGGGCGCTTTGGATGGCGCAGAAGGAGAGATTAACAACGAGCATCTAACACATCTATTCTAATGAGAGCGACAGGGTGAATACGCTTCTGGAGAGGCATGCGGACCTTTGAGTAAACAGGCAAGGTGCTGAAGTGTTTGTGTGAATGAGCGTGGGATCATTAGCGTTGGGTGTGAATGGACTTTAATTAGCCCGCAGTGCAGTCAGTGGGATCTGTGGAAGAATTCAGGAAGAATCTGTGGCCATAAGAAAAGAGGCTTAGCGATGCACATTCTGCCTGGGACCCCCCTGCCTCAGCTCATCATCTCACCATCGTTGAAGACCGCTCATTAGGCCTGATGCTGCCACAATTCGGCTTCCAATTAAGTCCCGGACTTGTGAGTGTTATTGGGCATCAAGCTTGCAATCACTGCTCCAAGATATCATTCAAACTGCTTGTCCATGGTTCTCTAATTAAAGGTATAGTTCAATCAAAAATGAAAATTGTGCCCTTTTCCAAACACAGAAGGAGTTGTTGTTTTTTGCACATACAGTGAATGAAAGATCATCGGGTCCAATGTTGTTTCATTACGTGGACAAAGCCGGTTGAAATCATTCTTCAAAATATCTTCATTTGTCAAAATATCTTCAAAAGCATTCCTGTAGCTCAAACAGTAGTGCATGGCACTGCAAAGGTCAACGATTCCCATCGAAAGCAAAAACTGATCAAATGCAACGGAAGTCGCTTTGGATCGAAGCGTCTGTCAAATGCATAAATGTAAATATAAGTCATAGGTTTGGAATGATACGAGGGTGTGTAAATGACAGAATTTAGATTTTTGGATGAACTATCCCTTTAAGCTGGATCCAGCAAGAACGTTCCCGAATGGTCCCATGAGGTTATTTTTTTGGGAACCAAACAAGAATAGGAACGTTCCATTTAGGTTATTTTTAGGTTCCATTTTTATAACGTAAGGAGAATGTTCCGGGAACGTTCCCTTAACCTTAAGGGAAAGTTCTAGGAACGTTCTGGGAACCAAAAACTAATGTTCCCAGAACCTAAATTTGTTTGCTGGGGAGCAAGTTTTTTTTCAAATTAGGCATTTGCGTAACATACTTTATGTCCAGCGTTCAATCCAAGTCATATTTGTGAGTGTGCACACGGAACATCCCAACACGGTTGTTGGGTTATTAAATAAAGCGGTCAGCGAAATCTAGAGAGGGCACTCATACACAGTCCGGACACTCTGTGAGGGGGCAGGGCGAAAAGGAAGGAGGGAGGGATTGGAAGAAGGAGATGGAGGAGAACAGGGGGAGATGGAGGAGAGATTGGGTAAGAGGGACAGATGGAAGGGGGTGATTGGTCATCACAGAGCCTAAGGACAGCTGTTCTTTGATATATTAGTGGACACAATGACCTAAACCTGGCCTGCGGCCGCAGAAAATAGGAACCCTGTTTTTCTTAAAGGGGAGGGGTGCCAGGCATTTGGCCATTTGTGGACAAGAATTAGCTGTTCAGGGGGATGGGGATGTTGTTTTTAAAATTATGAGCATCGTATCATTCATTCAAACCACCTAGGCTGTGGGTTTCTCTCATTTTCATTGCAAAATGAGCTCAAATGTGCACAAGGATTTATTCACACATTAAACAGATATTGCACTTGACAGCATCATGACACTTTTTTTCCATTTATTTTCCCCCCCATTTTTATTCTAGTCATCATTAACATGAACGCACGGATTGCAGTTTACTGTGTCCCAAAAGGCAAATCAATAACACCTTCAAAGCTGAGAGATTATGGACTGCAGCTCACATGGATGACTAGTGAGAAAGAGCAAGAGAGAGAAGGAAAAAAAAAAACAATCAGATCACTCACTGCCACTCTAGCAGATAGGCTCCTTCCTCTTGGGACCCCACCGGGTCTGGCTGAAAAGAGCCACGGGGTCTGGCAGTGTGCAGAGGAGCAGGTGTGAAAACTCATAAGGCCCACCGCCTCTTCTGCTATTACATCTTTTTAGGTCCATGAAAAGGGAGCAGATGAGCAGAAAGAAAGAGACAGAGAGATCATGTTAACCACACTGCTGTAACTAATGCATCACTTCATAAAAATTGTCATAGTTCTGCCCTGTTATGCATGCCTTGTAAATTATGAGGAGCTGCTGTCAGGATTTTTAAGGAAGGACCTCATACTACTTTCCTTATGTTGTTTATTATTTATCTGATCTGCCTTCATTCAGGAACATAATAGATTTTCACATCATTTGGGGTCTTTTTTTTAGTTTAATTGGTGTGCTTCACCATTGCGCGTGCCTACAATATGCTTTTTTTTACAGAAATATTTAGAAAAACTACATATTTTAAGTGTTCATTGTTTTCTAATATAGAATGTCTCTATTTATTCATTTGAATTTAAATGAAAATTAGAAATACCAACACTTTACAGCCTGAAGAAAGAATGGATTTTTAAATAACTATCATAAAGGCTTTGCATGACTTTAAAATGCCCAATGGGCTTACTAACATCATTGACATTTTGCAGTTCCTCAGCCTAAAGCATCGATTCAGAGACGTCTGTATACAGAATACAAATCAGCTGATGATTAGAACGCTGGGTGCCATCTTATCTGCACTGGGGTGATTAATTCATGTAAACACAATCCTCCCTCTGCAGTCTTTTCAAGCAGATCTACCCTTTCTCTCTGTGTCTCTCATCATTCTCCCTCCCTCTCTCTCCTTCATCTTTATTCTCTCTTGAAAGAGCCCTTCTTTTGTGGCATCTGCGTTCTTCAAAGGGAGTTCCACACATACCAGCACTGTGGGCTGAAGTTTCAGGACATAATTCCTAACAGGATGCTCACTGTTCACCCGTACAACTTCTTCTTTTCAGTTGTTTTGAAGTTTAACTGACAGCAAGTGGTAGTAATTAATCAAATACTCTGAACTGAGCTATCAGGTGGGTGTGTGTGTGTTGATATTCCCGGTTGCTTCCCTCTAAAGTTGTCTCTTATTTCAACAGTGTTAGGGTAGCTGGATGTGTACTCTTTGCATTTGTCTGTGTGCTGTTTAGTTGCAGTGCAGATGCAGAGGGTCTCTTGAACTGTGTTTGTAGGATTTAATATTTGAATTTGCAATGAGGGGGGAGTCTTTAGTAGATAAACCTACTTAAATCTACGCGTGGGGTTTGGGGAATGGGTGCCCACCATAATACCTGATTGGATTGGTTCAGCCTGCTCCTGTTTACAACTGGCCCCTGTGCAATCTGCCTGGTTTAATGGCCCCGTGTCCCAGAAGGCTTGTTGCATCCATGTAGGTTTTGTTCCTCAGGGCAGCTAAACAAAAGTGACGCGGCCTGAAAGTGCACACGGACCCCTGGGGAGCTGTGAAAAGCTGAGCATCCTCCGGCAGCCGGGCCTGTTCGGCTCTCACATTGCAGAACCTTCTGCTCCGACATCCTGCTTGTAGTCGCTTTGAGTCATAACTAAAATTTTGGTTATCCTAACTTTTTTTTTTAAATCTAGAAATGGATTAAAAAACCCACTGATAATTCATTTTTTCATTTGGTTTCCACATATATTTGTGAAATATCAAGATGGCGCACACAAACAAACACACGCGCACATCTCCAGAGGAACCCTCAATAAATCCCAGGACAGCACAAAGGCTGTCAGCGCACTGCTCTTGAATAGATTAATAAGATTTCCATAATTAGGCAGGCCTCTGACAATAGGATCCCTCAGCTTTTGTCTCAGGACCAACAGGATTGTCAGGCCAGAAGGACGTCTGCTGGATGGGCTGTGCAACAATGGACACACAGACAGTAAGGCGACCAGTGGAAACATCTGTCTCCCTGCCAGCCTCGGACCCGCGCAGAACCACCACGTCAAGCTATTCGCTGCTGCTCACACAAAGCAGTGGCCAGGATTGCTCTATAGCTCTGTTTATGCATCTGTAGTTAATGGTGTGTGATTAGAACTGGTCCTGTGGCTATAATTTAGTTTTATGTGTGTGAGAGGGAGACTGAAAATGTTGTTGTGTACATGTTGAGGCACAAAGTTGAGATAAAGCTGCACTTTTTCCAGCATTTCTCATACAGCTGTGCTAATACTGAGTTCTACCTGTTGGTTTATCTATCTTAATTACCTGTTCAATTCAGTCTCTCTCCTTTTAAAATCATTTTTTAGTTTAAAGGTGCACTTGATAATTTAGATGTTAAACAGGGAATGATTTAATTATGGCTTACTGCAACTAGTGCATTGTTACAATGGTAGTGGTTACTGAAAATTTTGCTGAAAATTATTAGAAATCTGCTACTATAAAAATATATCAAAAATATATTTCTTTGCACTACTGATATTTAATTGTATTAGCTAAAAAAATATAATTAATAATGTATTATCAATTGTCATTTTTTTTTTATTTCTCATTATACACAGTTTTCTCATTATGTACAGTTTTTGTCATGCAAAAAGATCCTTAAAATGTAAATTGAGTTCAGGAGCTTGATGTTTTGTCTAATCTTAATGAGAATATTCTTTGTTCATTCCGTATGTGACTGCTGCTATATTTATCAAAGCGTATCATCTCACTCTCTTTTGGCACATTTTATAAATTATTTCTTGGTTTGATACTGTCATTTATTCACTGAAATGTGTATCCTTCAGCGGTCAGTCCCACTTCTACTAGTGTAATTGGACCATCTATTCTCAAATGCCCAGAATGAGTTCATTTCAGCTGCTGTGGTGATTTAAATAGAAACACTTTTAACACATTTAAATCACATCTAGATTATTAGATAGTCCCTGCTGAGGCATAGCTCTAATTGCAGAACAGTTCACCTGTGGTTGATTTCATACTAATGAGTAGTAGTTTTGTCACGATACTGGAATTTTTACTTCGATGATACCTTGAAAAATATTGATTATTTGATACCATTTTTTGATACCACAGGGAAAACTGCCATATGCTGCCATACGTTAGTTTTATTATCTCATATTTTTTTTATAATTTGGGCAATTTTGTGGCAAAAGCTTAAACAGAGCACAGGGAGGCTTTATTTGAGACTTAAATTTACACACAAAAAAAGACAAGTGAACGGATACAGAACAGATTCTTATAAAATAAGAACAAACAAACAAATTGCAAATGATAGCAGAAATAAATACAATAGAATAAAATTGAATAAACATGGCTTTAAGTTTTGCAGGTGGGTCTACCAGTAGTATTTGGGTAAGAAATACTACTGAAATTAAATAATCAAATATAAAATAACACTGGATAGTTGTAAATATGTTTATTCTTCATTGTAAAAAATAATAAAAATTAAAGTAACAAAAGTAATTCAATCAAGACAAGTGATTTTCTTTTTTGTCTTTTTTTTCTTTGATTTACATGACAGACAGCAGCAGGTATATTAGACTGCTGTCACTTTAAGAGCTTATGCACATATGATCCAATATACAACATGCAAATTCTTTCTCAACTATTTACTGTCTCAAATGTGTTTACCTGAATTCTCGTTAAGATGGGCATTTTGACATAATTTGATCGTTTAAGTGCAATAACCCACAAAATAGAACTCAATTTGGGTACTCGCGAGATTTTCTAAACTTTATGTGCACGCCACTTAGATTAGTGGTGTGTGTCCTTTGGGTGTGAGCATAAAAACTTACAGAAATTAGTAAATTTATGTGCAATTCCCCTAACCCATGTAACACAAACACTTTTCGACCGGAGTAAATGAGACATGTTAGTGAGAAGAGGTGTGTATGTGTCAACTCGCTGTTGGAGGGAAGAGAGTGTGAGAATGTACAGTATTTGGAAGTATTGGAGTATGGGAATCGTTTCAGTTATTTCAGCATCGATACGTATCGAAATATCTATATTTTTGATAACACTAATGGGTAGCACTTTTAGCTGGGTAGGACACTTAGAGAAACTGTTCTTCTTGAAGTAGTTTTCAATTTGGAAACGATTTCCCGTGTGTCTTGATGCACACACACTCATGTATATTGATGGAGTGGACAGCAGTTTGGCCGCCTGAATGACCTCTCTAATGTCAAACCCCATCCTCTCACATAGACTCATGCGCGTGCATGCACATGCACACACGGCGGCCGGAGCGCCTGCTGTCCACTCCCCCCCCCCCCCCCCTTCCTTTCCTATCCGTTGCAGGTTTTATGAGCTCCCCTGGGCTGCCATCCATCTCTGTCGCACACTGGCCCCATTATTGTGCTCCATACAGCACTTCACAAACCAGCCTGCAGATGGGATTGTCCTGCTGGATATACACTGTTTCTACGGACTGGACGATGACCAAATACTTTACCTGTGTCCACCTTGTTTACATATTCAGAGTCGTTTTTATGTTTTATCTTATAGTTATATTAGAAATAGGGGTAAAGTGCTAGTTTGGACATAGGGAACTTGAAGATGAATATGAAGGACATGGTAATCCAATGGCCATCTGGTCTGTTGGTGTGATCTTTTGGAATAAATAGCAGGCGTAATCTGAAGACACACATGGGAAGGTTTGGCAATGGGAGGGGTAGGAGTTTGAGAAACAGAGAGAGCACACAAGGGGGGAGGGCCAGGTTTTTGGGAGAAAACAGTAAGGCGGAACATAGAAGCCAGAACTGAGGCTTGATTTAAATGGCAATAAAGCAGCAGCTTGCATACTCTGACAGAAGTGCGAATAACAAATCATCACTTTCTCCTCCGATTGCAGCCTATGTTGAAGATTTGCAGTTTATTTCATTTACTTCCCCATTTTCCCCTGTAGCCCTCACCCCAGGCTGATTCCTGACAGTTCAATAATGCCAAGCTATGTGTGGAATTTAGCTAATGCCTCTGGAAGTTGCAGTTGCAGACCCTCATGAAATGGCTGATTTTAAATGCTCTGCTCCATGAAATTCTCAATATCAAGAAGTGCAATTCCAATTGAAGTATTGAGATCTTTTTACTATTAACAGACATACATTATGCATACCTTTATAATTAACTTTTTGATTGTTCAGTTTAGAATTCATCTCTTATGATTGCCTTTAAATTGTGATGCTGTTAAGTCTATTGCAACTTTAGAAGCACAGAAAAGCTTTGAATAAAAGTATTTGTGTTATGAAATGACATGGCAGAGACTGGATGTGGACATTTTTTTATTAAGGTTTATTTTCCACACCTCATGTGCATTAAGACCCCCTTAGCATTAGGACAGCATAATTAATCACAGGAAAGCCGTCCTGGAGAAAGCCAGAGGAAAGGGCATTCCACACTCCCAGTGCTTCATGGGAAGTGGCCAATGAATAGCACAACTATTTCGTCCACCCGTCCCAACCCCCCTTTTCCCCATATTGGTCCCTCCCTCTCCCCCTCTGTTCTTCCTTCTCTCTCTTTCCCTCCTTCTGTCAAGCTGGCCATAGAGGCCTTTTGGAAAATTGCTTTGTGGACGAACTGTGGTGGTGGGAGGGGATGAATTGAGAGAAACATGCGCAGGGTGATAACAGTTTCTCCTTTGGGAGAACTGCAGATGGCAACACAAGGCTGCTACATGGCTGAGGGCTTGAAAGGAGAAAATTCACAGCCCTTGTCTTTTGTATTTACCGCAGAAAAAAGACTCCCTCTGTGTGCATGCACACAATATCAAAAGAGTTGTCTCGCCAAGCAAAATGGCCCCACAATCATACATAATTTGCCTTTAGTCATTTTGACTTTTCTTATAATTCTTTTAAAAAATCATTATATCCATCTAATACTGATTTGTAAATGCTTGGAACGTACACTTTTGTTATACAGCAAATTCTTGCATAATCTGACAAATTGCCATCTCCTACAGGCCTATTGAAGATGCACTGGAACCCGGAGCATGCCCAGCCCTTGAGCCAGTGGCCTGAGCAGCATTTGGACGTGTCTTCCACCACCTCATCCCCTGCCCACAAGTCTGAGCTCTACCCCAGCCGCGGCCGTGGCTCCTACAGCTATGCCTGGGCAAATGACGACATCTCAGCCCTTACTGCCTCCAACCTGCTGAAGCGCTACGCTGAGAAATACTCAGGCATGCTAGACTCGCCATATGAACGCCCAGCTGTGGGTGCATACCCTGAGCCTGGAGCCTTTGGGGCTCTCAACGGAGGCCAGAAAAGCGAATTGGAGCCTTGGCCTCTTACGCACAGCACTGATGGGGCATATTCCTTAGTGCCTCCTTCATCTCATGATGGTCTGTCTGGGCCAAAGGTGGTTCCCACATCAGCTGGCCCACAAGGCTCTGGCAATGTGTCAGCTGTTAACAGCAACCTTTCAGACTCAAGCTACAGTGGGAGCAGCTCCTGCAGTGGGCCCCATTCCAGTGACTACCCCCCCAGTTACAACGGCACCTACCTCTCATCAGCGTACTGTCCCCAACCCAGTTCAGCACTTCCACCAACCTCGTTACATGCCCTTCAGCCTAACCCCACACTTCTCCCCAGTTACACACCTTCTGCGCCTGTGTATAACTACCCCCCTAGCACCTACCCTCACCAGACTAGCCTTGCTCCTAGCTACACCCACCCAACAGCCCCTTACATCCCCTCGGGTATAGCTGCCCCCTCTCCACTACCCTCAAGACCCACAGTGGTTGGTGGCAGCTATGGCAGCTATCAGAACAGCAGTCTAGGGGGCTCAGAGCCTGGGGGCTCTCTAAAGAGAAAAGCATTTGAGATGACCCTGGATGAGGAAGATGGAGATAGTTCACGCTATAGGAAGTATAGCTATGACCCTATGAAAGCTGGTGTAGATTCTCCATATGGGGTTACTGATAAAGCTGAGTGCCGTGGAAATGGCTTTGGAACGGCCAGCACAGATCCTCAAACCTTTAAGCCTAGTAAACCTTCGTCTCAGTCGAGCCTTGAAGGAGATGAAGTTGAAAAGTACAGTGGGCTAAAGCCCTTAGTTTCACCAACGTATGGAGCCGCAGGGGACTACAGCCCCCCGGCAGCCATGACTGGGGAGAACAGAGGTGCAGAGCAGGGCTTCTCCCAACATCGTTCTCAGAAGTGCTCAGATCCCATGAAAAGCATGGATCCCCAAATGCTGGAGCTAGTAAGCCGAGAACTGCAGGATTGCAGTCCAGCTTTGCTTTGGAGTGAACTGGCTGGGAACTGTCACATCAAAGCAGCACTGGAGGAGGACCTGCTATGGCCTGTCCTGCGACCCAACCCTGCCATCCGCCCACCCAGAACCGTCCTGCTGTTTGGCCCTCAAGGAGGGGGAAAAACCACACTGGCACGATCCATGGCATCTCAACTGGGTGCTACCTTCTATAGGCTGAGTGGTGTAACGTTGGCCTCTAAATTGAAAGGAGAGGCAGAGCAACTATTGATCACCCTGTTCTCAGTGGCAACGGCCCGACACCCTTCAGTGGTCATGCTCAGTGAGGTGGAGTCTGTTGAAGAGGAAGGTCTCGGACAGCAACTGCAGGCCCAGCTTGAGAAGATCCAACACGGTCAGAGCAGCCTGGTTCTGGTGGTGTGCACTACAAGACGGCCTGATTTGATCAAAGATCCCCTTCTGCGCTGCTTCTCCAAGCGTTATCATATAGGCCTGCCAGATGCGAGCACACGCAGGCACGTGCTTCTGCAGGCACTGGTGCCCCAAGGCTGCAGTCTGGGTGAAAGGGAGATGTCAGCGGTACTGCAGCGTTCTGAAGGCTTCTCAGTCTGGGAGCTGCTGCAGCTCTGCCAGCAGGCTCTGGCATCCGCTTCTGCCTCAGCACCCGTGCCCTTGCACGGCCTCCCTGCATCCCTTTCTTCCCCTACCCTCCAAGACTTTGAAAATGCTTTCTGCAAGGTACGTCCTCACAGCACCTCCAAAGATCTGGACACTTGTATGGAGTGGAGCAAGGTTTATAGCCACTGAGAACCTAGTCAGCCACTGGTTGGAGACTGCTACAACTGTTTCTAAATACTTGTTGCAGCCAAAAGAGTGGAACTCGTTGAGAAATTACAGTTTATGAATGGGAGGCATTTTGGATTTAATGCATTTAATCTAGGGAACATGCCATTGTGTGTTGTTTTTCTATAAATATACATATACTTTATTTTTTTCCCAAAGAAATTAAATATTAGGCCTTTCTTGAAGGGGCATTTATTAGTTGCTTGGCTTATCTGATAGAATATCTGAATTATATTTTGGAATTTCACTGGAATTCCAATTAGCCTTGATCCTGGAATAAACCTGGAGGTTATAGATCACTTGACTTTTCCCTGAAAAAATACCCCCCATTGATTGCAACTCTCAGGATCCTATTTATTGCCAGTCCACTCCAGTGGTGTTGTATCTTTTGTATTGATTTACTTTGATCATTTGGTGTTAAAGGGCTTGGGATTTATCAAAACTACTCTGTTTTTACCAAAAATGCTCAACAACATTATATTGTCCAAGTTACAGCATTCACCAAAAGGTATTTACTGTTATGCAACCTCTTGGGAAAGAAAGCAGCAGTATTTTGCAAAATCGATTGTTAGGCCGCGGTCATATCTTGTGCACTTTGTCAAAACGGTCATTTTACCAAAAGGGTATGCGTTGCTACCCAAAAAGTATTAAATTGCTAATCCATAAAAAGTCATATAATAGAAAGAGACAGACTTTTACTGTTGGTAGTGGCACACTTGTTTCAGAACACTTTGTTAAAGGTAATACTTTTCCAAATACAATGTCATGTAAACAACCCATCACATTCCTCACAATCTTGTGAGAGCCTTTGCTCTGGACCCTCACACAAAAAGCAAGGGTCCATGAATGACTATTTCTCTCTTTTGCTTTACTCAGTTTATTTTATTAGTATATGTAGTCTTGTTTGAAAATACTCAGGAAGAATTTCTTTACCTCAGAAATGATAAATAAAGAATGTATGTAATCTTAGGGTCTTGGTAGTAAGCATTGAGGTTGGAGGTGAGCAACAGACCTGACACAGACATGTATACACACTGCATCTGTGCTGTTACCTCTTAGGTGAAACTTGAAAATGCTACCAAGACAAATGATGAATGTAATTCAGGTATTTCAGAGAATATCTGATGCCATAAATCCATGTTTTAACTCTATATGAAAACATTTTACCTTATCCTAACCCTTTATGTTTGATGTAGATTTTTGATGGAGTGATGATTGTCTTCATGACGTGTTAGATGGCAAACAAGAGGTTTGATTTTGTTGGACAAACTGTTTCAAGGGACAAAGGCCATTTTTTGAAGGACTCTGACTTATACTATGTAAGTACTTGAAGAGCAAGAAAACAATACAAAGAACAACAACCCAAAGATCAGAATCAGATTGTTTTTATATAATTGATAGCTAATCATGTCTAATCATAAATTGTGTTTTTTGTATACACGTGTAATGTATACAAAATTGTAAACCTGCTCATCAAATAGACAATCCAGATGGAGCTGCCTCTACCAATGTTTAAATATGTTTTAGCTTTTTCGTCTATGAGGTACACAAAAGCTAGAGTTATCAAATGTCTTCAAATCAACACTGCTGAAGAAACTGAGACCGAGTTCATTTATATTGTCTGTAGAATGGCTTTTGTGGATTGTTGAATTTCGATCAGCTGTGACATGACAGCCTCCGATCACTTCTTTACTGGCCCACCCATTTTAACACAATGGGTTGTCCCCTTGGTTGTTGGTCCTATACAGTCTTGTGATGAGCTGATTTCCCACCCCCCCCCCCCCTCCTCTATATCACCACAGCCTTTTGGAGAAGCCATATTCTGATTGATGTCCAGTAACCCTATAGCACTGTTCGGCTCTTCAAGTACAGCTGGTGGCTTCACTCATACCATACAGGTCAATCAGAATGACCCCAGGAGCACATATTGATCAGTGCCGAAGAGACAGAAAACTACAGAACCTGGCAGACTCAGGGACACACTAAGCACACAAATCAAATGCATCTTGTGTAGAAAAAATCAGCACCAATTCTTATTCATAAAACCAAAGACACAGCGGTTTTATTCAGATGATATAAGTCATTTATGTGGCTGGTTTCAAACAAGAACACAAAAGATACTGAGCAGTTGAACAGTTTGTCCAACGAAATTGTCATTAATTAGCTGTTTTGAAACTATTAGTACAGTAACTTTGTTCTTGGATCTTGTTCTTGTACATTTTCTGTAACCATTTCTACCTCATTTTTGCAGCATATTGTACATGAAAATATTTATTTCATGTCTTTTTTGATGTCTGTTTTAAACATGTTCTTGAAATGTAATGGTCTACCTCAAAAAAGACTGTATTTTAAGAAAAAAGTATTACACAATATTAAAGAGAATATGTCAAAAATCTCTCATGGCTCAACTTCCTGTACATGTCAAGAAGTGTCAGATTGTAAGGGTGAATTGCCTTCTCACATGCACATGATTTCAAAATATAAGGTCAGTGGAACTAAGATTTGTGGGATATTAAGGGCCATGGCTATAAACCAAATAAAAACTTTGAATCTTTTCCAAAGTTAATTATTATGTTGCTTAATTTAATTCAGTATTTAACATTTTATTGCTTCCAGTGTCAAATAAAGATGTTCCATCTGTGGTCAAGGGTTCAATACAGTCCACAAAAAAATCCAGATGGGATTTGGCTTAATTGGGGCTCAAGCACTGATGGTAAGAGGACTATATTGTTCTGTGTGTATTTGCAACTGATGTCTTAAACTATAGGGTATACATCAAACCCCCACCACCCCCCACCCCCTTTGTGGAGATTAATCTCAAATTTAATTTTAAGTGCTGATGGATGCTGATGTTTAAGTCTCTGATTAAGATGAATAATGGATGGTTACACACACAGTCCTTGCCCTCCAGTCTCTATCTAAAGGATAATTGTTCTTCAGTTGCCAGTAGAATAAAATAATATCCTTTAATTCATCCACTCAATAACACACTCACCTTGCTGAAGCACTAAGGGTTAGTAATATTTGAAGGTCAATTATCATGCACTGAAAAAATCTGAAAAGGGTGTTAAAAATATATATACCCTGTATAAAAAAAGCTCAACTGATAGGCTATAGATAGTTGGTTAATATCAGTTTTATGAGCTCTAATAATTAAAGGGCCATAATTAAGGCCAGTTAGAAACAGGAACAGTTTGCAATTTATTTACACAATGTTAACTAGCACCAATTTTTTTAAAAAAATGTTTTGTTTCCTGTTGAGTGTATCAGAAAATTGACTTTTCAAGCTAAGCAAAAAAGCAAGCAAAAAATCCCCATCATTCCCTATATCTCTTCCACCATAACCCTCACCATAGCAACCATCCCTGCTGGTGTACTCTGAGTGATGTGACCTGGTCAGCTTGAACTCGACCTCTCTGACTCCAGAAATAGAGCAGAATCTAAATTTACAATCTAAAGTGACAAATGACAGAAAAATGACTGTTAAGATCAGTAAAGAGCCAATGGACACATTTATATGTACACCATAAAGTTGTAAAACACTTTCACATGTGTTATAAACATTTTACAAATATTTAACTTATTCCAGACCAGCATTTTCAAAAAAACAGGAGCTGGGTGCTGGGTAGGGTTTTGTTGTAGGAATATCTGAGCATGTTGATGATATGTGGGTAGGTGGGTAGGTAAGGATCTGGATCCAACTCCCCCTGGATTTCATGTTTTGCAGTGATTACCATCTCTGTCTTGATCCTGAGATTCTCTACTCTTTTATAAGATGTGTAATAGCGGCCACTGTATAACAGTAGAAACACAGAAAGCCGGTCAATGGCAGGGAAAGAGTTAATATGAATACCTCAATGTAAAATGTAAAATCCCACAGTTCCTCTGTCTTAAAAAAATAACAAAATAATATTCATGACTAAATTAATTCTGCATTCTAGTTGAACAGATGTGAGCATCAAGCGTCTGAAGGATGAAAGCTGTATAACTAAAGCTAAAGTAGACTATATTATAAAGCTTGTTTACATATAAGAGTGGTCTTAGCATAAAATCACCTTTTCTTATCCTAATCTTTTTGCAAACAGTGATAAAAAGTATGCCATGCCAATAGTGAAATATACCACTAGATCTTTAATGTTTTGTATGGCTTTTTTGTTGCTGGAGGTCTTTTCTTGTTCAGATGCAAAAAAAAAGTATTTAATGAAAGCATTTATTTCATGATGTCATTTACCCCCCACTTAAATTCTTTTACTTCAATGAAAGGTTTGATTTTTATGAATTTATTTAATGGAAGATCAAAAGGATAAACAAAGCAGATTTATTTTTTACAGCCATCTTTGATCATATTTACCAGGGGTGCCAATAATTATTACCACAACTATACATTATATCTGGTTCAGATTTGTTCTATTTTGTTGTATTTTAAATGGCAATTTTCCTTCATGTTTTCTCATAAAGGTGCAGAAAAGATCATGATGGAAACCAGAGGGTTCAGATGCAGAGCAGCAAGACTTCCCATAGACCCTGCCTATACTTCTGTTCATGACTGCTCATGTCTTGCTCTCCTTTGTCCTGTCTAGCCTTGATACAGACAAGGTTGACATCAGAGGAGATCCCTGACACAGGGTGAGTTAAGGCTGCCAGCTGCTAGCAATCAAGTCTATTTAGGAGTCAGGGACACATGGACCCCCAGGGCCAAAACCGTAACTAGCCCAACCCTTAGCCCTAACTCCCCCCCCCCCCCCCCCACCCCCCACCCAACCCTCTAGTTACCCAGTTTGGCTGTATTGATTCCAGATGTGCTGCGATCAGTGCTGCTCAGTGATGGGTCTTTACCTAAGAGGACCCCGAAATAATGACAAGCTGTGAAGGAGAGGAGAAACAAATAGAGAGCAAATAAACAATAGGTCAATCCACTGACAATTTGTTGATTTTTGACTTCCTTATTTCTTTTCTTTTTTTTTTTTTTACATAATTACGCTATTTTAAAAAAGGAGATTCAATTTACAATTTTAAATTGACAATGTTTAAATTGCCTCACAAAAAAATAAATAAAAAAATAAAAAAATCAACCGGGATCAATTTCTAATATGATAGCATGATAGCGACATAGCATCTTAGAAAAGTATCTTTTCCTTCGCATTTTTTCCAGTTGTTACTCTTCAAAACAGCTGCAAATGGTTTGTTGTGATAGAAATTAAACACTCTGCACAACTATTATGGATTTTTTATTGATAACATTTGTTACTTCAGAATTTCCATTTTGGGGTTGTCAAACTCTATCAGCAGGAGATTGATCAAGTCAACTCTGACTTTGTTTAAGTTAAAGCTGGAAATGAAAACAACCCCTGAAGCTCATACAGCATTCTGCTGACTATCCCAACAGCCTCAGACAGGTCAAATGTATCATGACTGGTCAGGAAATGGACTTTGATATGAGGAATGGCTGATGGTTGAAGCAAACTTCGCTGCATGGCCATGCTGCATATGATATGTGTTTGGATTTAATACAATGTTTTAAACTGTACATTTAGTATTATTTTACATTTAGTAGCCTATAATTTTCAGTTGTACCATTCAATTTTATTACATAACAAACAACTTCAATTGACCAACACAGATCAGGTCGCTTTTCAAATTGGCTATAACCTACTGCCCTCTAGTGGTAGCACAAAATAATGCTTTTTTGGGTGTGTGTAACTTATGTTTTGTTTTATGCTATACGCCTTGATCTATAATTTAGTCATATATTTCTCAAAAATATTGGCGAGCAAAGGATAATGGGTGTGGGTGTGAGAATTGAAACGATTAGTCGTAGTAATGACGAGGCAGTTTCCTGACTTTAACGTTTCCTGATGTAAACGATGATATGTGTTGCCAGATCTGCTACAAAACAAGCAAACTAAACGGATAAAACATCCCCCAAATAAGCGACTTTTCTCACAAAAATTACGCATGAATAAGCGATTTTATTGGTTTCTACGCCTAGTGTGAAGGGAGAAACTTTTCTTTAAAAAAAACAAACAAAACAAAACTATGTATAGCTACAAGCAAAAGAAAAAAAACCACGTCGCTTATAAGGATTGGGCATGGCAACATTTCACCTATCGAGATCCAAAATTCATGAATTATTCAGAATAAGGTATCCTGCTATAAATTATACTAAATGTATTGATGGATTTGCTTATTTTAATACCGTAAACATGAAATTGGTATATTTTTCTCAAAATCGCTTTCTTTGCTTAATTCTTTAGTGAAACGTTGCAGCACTGCCAGCTTTTATTTTTAGTGCATTAAAATATAGTGCATTTAAATTAAAAATTTAGTGCATTAAAATATCCTTTGTAGATGTCTTTCCTGAGGACGGGAAAGAATACATTATAATTAGACATTTTTCTAATTAGAAAATAAATAAATAATGAGCCTCTTTGAGAAGCGGAAACCCTTTCGAAACTCCTTACTGGAAATCAAGCGTTTCAAAGAAGGCGTTGTTTCCCCGCCTACAAGTAACGTTTTGTCCTGAAATATAGAGGAGTGAGTTTCTCTAGCTTGCTCTCCAGGTTTTGAGACACAAGCATATATAGCTTTACTAGACTAGAGAGACAGCGAGAGAGCAAGGCAACATGTTACATCATATATTTCTATGCTTATGTGGTCATTGGTGGCGGTAATGCAGTTGAATTTTTTCCTTCTTTAGTTGAGCACTGATTTTTAGCGCAATTTATTGTACTTCATTAAATAGCCTATAACAAAAAAAGTCTAAATCTATTTTTTAGGCCAATTATAATGAGTATATATATATATATATATATATATATATATATATATATATATATATATATATATATATATATATATATATATATATATTTCGTCGGTAAATAGCCTATAAAATAGGCCTATAAAATAAGTTGCTATTAATGTTAATAAAATAATTTCAATAATACAAAATAAAATAACGTTAATCTAAAAATTAATGAACATTCAGAAAATTATTAAAATAGGGAGTAAAAATAAAACATGAAGATACGTAGAAAAATATGAAGGTGTTCAGTAGTTAGATAAGTATGAAGACATTAAAAATACTCACAAAAGTATCCCTTAAAATATGAAGATAAAAATTTGAACATATTAACAGAGGCAGAATTTTCGCAAACTGGATTTAAAAACAATTAAAAACATAGCCTATTTTCTGTATATGTAAATAAAACAGATTAGATTTATTATTAGAATTATATAGATAGAATTATTTTAAATTATGTCCAACCGGATAAAGATTCTCATTTACCAGGTAGAAGAGCTGCATCAGAATGGCCAATAGGCAGCAACTTCAGTAAAGTGAAAGTAGGTGGATAGAAGAGAGAAAAAACAACAAACGCACACGGAAGGCGCAGACTTATATCTCTTACGTGTGTTAAAACAGCTGGCGTCGAAATCAGGTAAGTTATGTTTTCACATCATTGCATATTTTAGCTATATACACAACGTACAGTAAGTTTATCGCGACCTGAATTATCACTTAATCTTGTTGTGAACATGAGTTTTGTAATAGCCTACTTTCCTTTACTGTTGCCTGACGTTACACGAAAATTCGAGCGAAGCGAGCAACCATAAACATTAAGAATCCACCAAAGAGTTATTTTGCGATTAAAAACCACATTTTATAATAATTTAATCTCAGTATATCTGTGAAGTTGGTTTAGCTATGCCGTTATAGACTCGTTTAACGACGCCAAAAAATTAGGCTAACGTTATGGTCATGATATAGGCTAACGTTACTGCATGAAAAAAATAAGAGAGATATTGACTTAATGAGTATTATATTAAACAACAAGTTTCCTGTATCATACGGTACTGAAAACAGCAAGGGAGGGAGGAAGGCCTACTTAAATGGCTAAAACGTAGTAGACTGCGAATGTCACGTTATAGGCTAACATGGTGTAGTGGAAAAAGTTTAGTGTAGCACGAGCACCTTCATAAATTCACGCCCTACTTTCTGTTCCCCATATGTATGTGGCATTGGTGTTTTATGTTCTTTTGTGCACTAGAGAGTGGTCTGTCCTTTACTAACCTTGCTCACTGTTATTGTAACATTGCATGTGCCATTCTCAGTCTTAGGGATGGAACACCCTCATGCTGTTATTTTTCATAAATATTATATGAATACTAATGGGTGGCTTTGCTGTCTGTGGCCTTTTTACGTGCATTAAAAGGGTTAGTGACGTGTTTGTTTATGTGTAAAGTAGATAAAATGGTTATCTATCTATCTATCTATCTAATTTTAATTAGGAAACTCCTGACATTACACACTTCTGCGCAAAACAAAAAAGTTAAATGTCTTTCCCTACTATAGTCTGAGGAAATAATAGCTACTTTTTAAAGGTTCTGTGAAGCCAGTAGTTCGCAGCAATCACAGCATCAACAATGTTTGAATCAGTGTCCAATGCTTTAAAATGAGTAGTTGCTTTAAATGCTTTAAAATACTGTGTTAAGATGTTGTTAGTTTTTTTTTCTTTTCTGTCATTTGTTTATGACCTTTATGAATGCAGTCATCCATTCGATGAAAAGAGATAATAATGGGTAAAGTGAATGAGTGCTCCATGTGTCAGATCCCAACTGCTTTGGCTGGTTTGCTGTGAGAATTTGAGGTTGAGAGATTGCTTTCTATTCCATTACAGCAAATTAATTTCATATAACTCTTTAATATTACATTTGTTTTGTTTTTTTTCTTTTAGTCAAAGAAATTGAATAAAGAGTAAAACTCTTGCTTCTCAGATTTTACCTTTAAGAAAAAGACACCAGTATTCTCACACGTGTTTCCTGTGGATTTTCAGAAATATTCAACAGTGTCAGAAACTGAAGTGTACAATCAAACAGAGACGATTCAATATGCACTAAAACCCACCTCATCAGATTTCTCCAAAACCCAGTTTTCCGAGCTATCTCATTCACATTCATTTTAGATGCTTAGATTGTCCCTTTTTAAAGCTGAAGTCCGCAGTTTTTCATCTTTGTTACCATCTCTGATCGAAATCTTCAATTGCAGTTATTCGCGCAATTATCGACTTTGTTGATAATTATCACAATCATACCAGTGGCATAGCAGTACCACTGGAATTAAAAACATTATTACAAGCTTACCGCTTTGAATCGAGCTAAGGCAAGCAGATAGTTTTGAACACTGGCTGGTTATGTATTTTGTCCTAAAATTATTTTGGATAATTTTTAAACCAAAAAAGCTATGGATTGCAGCTTTAATTTTTATTTCTGTTTATATAAACATCTGAGACCATGTTGATACCTTAATGAAACAGGAAAGACTTTGGAATAATATATTTTTCTTCTCTGCAAATACATAAAATAGGGCACTGATTTATTATTAAATAAGATTTTTTTTAAAAATATGACTTTGCTTTGCAGCCAGTAATACATATAACAGTGCTGAAAAAGATTAATAAACATAAAGAACAAAACACATTACTATGTAATCCTTTTTTTTATGTTAGAGAAAGAACCGTTTTGTGCTCTTCAAATGATAACCTATAGGCCTGATTTATATGACTACCCAATGACAAGCCTTGCATGCTTTCATGAATATGCCATTTCTTATTTCCTCAAGATCTTTCTTATATTATTTAGGTGGTGTGAGGACCCTCTTGGAATTGCTCCATTTATTATTCATTTATTTTCGCTCTATCTGCTACATAAATAGTTTTTCCTGCATGTTCTGGTGTTCACACAATTGGAATCTGTTGTCTCATGTGATACATGCATGTGAACATTTAAGAATGAACTTGAATTTTATGTCTGCACATAGGTGTGGTCTTTTTCCTCCTACTGTACACCTGTACTGCACCGATCCCTTTTCAAATATTAGTATTAGTCAACCTTTAGAGCAAAAAAAAATTGAGGAAAAGCAGATCTATTAATTGGAACTGAGGGATTCCCAAATAAAGATGAGTCATGAGCTTTAACGTCATCAAGGGATTAACCTATATTGAAGAAATCCCAGGAAAATATTTATATACAATTTTCTGAAAACTAATAGGCTGGTTAAAACAATATTTAATAGGAAAAAAAATCATAAAGTAAAAAAAAAAGAAAAGGCTTTTTAGATAGACATATTGGTTACTACTGATCCTTATCTCGTGACCTTGTGTTTTGCATTTGTGGTGTAAAGGGATAGTCCACAAAATATAATTTTTGTACAGGCAACAAAAGTCAATGAATTTCAGTGTTTTCCGTTTTTGTGTGAACTGCCCCTTCAAGTTTTAAGGGGGTTCAAGTTATTTCATAACAAATGGTGATTAGCTGTTCAGTTGTATGACTTTTCTTATAACATATACACACAGCTTAAGCCTGGTCCTAGTTTGTTTTTTTTTTTTGTTTTTTTTTTTTTTTTTAAGGTTTTAGTGTAAAAATTTCTGATACTGTGGTCATGTTCAAGACCAATCAACATCTTTTTCAGAAAGAAATGAGAAGTGACACAGTTGTTATGGACATGATCTAGCATGCTTACTGTACATGCCTTTGGGCACATTTGGTTTCAGTGCTTTTGAATTTAACACACCACGTGTGCTTGTAGGTTTGTAGAACTAGAAACCGTCAATGTATCCCGTCAAAATGAATGAATCTGTTCTTTGACATTTGTATGTAAAGTATACACTTTTTCTACGGCCACTGAAACGCACAATATCGACATATAGCATCTTTTTGATGTTCACAGAATATTATTATAAATGAGATTTACTAATGTTTGATGGAATGCAACATATTTATTTATTACAGTTAACACATTTACCTCATATAACATTACTGGGTTTGTGTTTCTTAGAAGAAGGGTTTCCAATTTTAGATCCTGACAATTTGCATTTCATTTTTAACTGTCATATCTAGACGTTTAAAAATATATGTGTTCATCGTATTTACAAATAATTGAGTTCCATTACAAAAAACTAATTTTTAAAGAAATGTTTTGGTCAAGAATGACTAAGGTCAGAGGCATTATCACATTAAATTTGGTGTAGCCTATACACCACAATAAAGTATGTTATTATCTTCTCTTACGGTGCAGCAAAGCAAATGAATGTGCTAAAATGACCAACTACGCAAGCAAACTTGTTACATTTGTGATGGTTGGGTTGCCGGGCTGTTGTTTTGTTAAGCGTGCTGTGGTATACAGTGTCTTCTGTCCCCTTATGTTGGGGAGAGATAAGACAGACATACTGTCTTTCTCCCTTGCTCAAACAAAAGTCACACAGAGCAGTAATTACACACTCTGCTCTTTCGCCATCACATCTGTCTGTGCTCTTTACACTAAAATAAACTAGAAAATAACCTGAAATACAGCATGCTACAAAATGTTGAGCTTTATCCTGTCATCAGATGCTATTTCTGAATTTCTAAAAATGACATTTGTTTTGCATAGAAGAATTCAGATTTCCAATTATCTCTGCGTAGTTCATCCCAAATTCTGTAATTATTTCCATGAAACTTATATATTTTCTCTATATATTTTCAATAGATTATATGCACTGACAGTCTTTAGAGACCATGTCTGTCAAGCTCCAAAAAGGACCACCTTAACTGTTTGTAGTTTTATTTCAAGCATTCTGAAGCTACACAAGTACAACTATTTCTTCACAAATTGAACTGAACCAATTCAGTGATCAGATTAGTTTAGAAAACTTTGAATATAGAGATGCTTTTTGGAGGTTGACTGATATGATCATATGAACTGATCTTGAATGGGAAACAGCTATGTTTTAGAACATCATGAGATTTGGTAATCTTCATAGATTTCATTTTTAGTGAATGATTCCTTCCCAAGGAATTGAAAATGCAGTTTTCAATGCGTGGTAATGTCGTGATTTCTACTGTTGCAGTGTTTGCACACTATGGCGCTGTGGGCGCAAATTTTCCCACAATTACAGTACATACCAACTGAGACGCTGAATGAACTCTACACAGAACCACTCCCTCTGGATGTCAGACATTATCTGGCCAGCTGGATAGAGGATCAGATATGGTATGACATCACTGTTGCATATTAAAAGCATGCTTTTATTTTTATGTTGTATTAAGCTTGACGCAGTATTTATTTTTTTCATTAATGTTGTGTTGAACTGACACTAGTAGCTTGAAATCAACACAAGAAAGTGTTTGATTAAAAGTGAAGTGAAGTTGGTGAAGCGATTTGGCTGGTCATGTGATCCCAATATGGCAGCCTCCATGAGGTGACCCACTTCATGTTACATAAAAAGCTTTTATTTTCTTCTGATATAACTGTATTTATCACATCTGAGTGTACATATTTACATGTATACACATTCAAACATCAAAAGTTAATTTCCTTAACGATAAAGCTTTTCACGAAGTTCAAATGGAGTGCACCTTTACTGGTGACGAAGTGAAATAAGTGGAATTGAAACAGTATGAGTGACTGTAATGCTTTTTACAAACCGAAACATACAATTTAGTGTAATTTAACTTCTTAGGAATTTCCATCATGTGAAAGAGATAATGCTAAGGCTGAAAATCATGTTTTGTCATAGTGACTCACAAAAGGAAAGGAGGTTGGACGGAGAACAACAAGCTAGACTAGAGAGGCTTTGCTCCTTGTCAGAGTTACCAAAGATGACTTAAAAATGTCATTTCTGTGCTTGATTTAGGGAGGAATTTGATCTAGACAACATGGAGCAGGAGCCCCGGGCCCGAATACTGTTGGATCAGATGGTGTGTTTGCTGCAGGAGGTGGCTCAAAAAAACCCTAATGTGGTGGAGAAGGTCAAACTACAACATTGCAGCAAGAAATTGGTGTGCACTACAATCCTAACACTCATAATCATTGCTGGCTTGAAGATGCTGCATCATATAACTCAAATAACACTAAAATAATGATCTTAAAACAGGAGTTTTCAAATTGGTGCCCTGGGGTCCATGGAAAATGTGAGGAAAAAAATGTTTTTACATGTAATTTTAAATTGAATTGTTTCTCTTTAGTGTTGTACATTTAACATTTCTCATTGTAATAATGAGTAGAAAAAATACAACATTTATACAAAGTACAAAATCAACATTTTCTATTTGCTTTGGCCTCAATAAAGTAACAATTTAAAAGGTAATTATTTCATTTTACAAATAACAAAATGTCTTTGAAAGCACACTTGCACAATCACTTAGATAGTTGTGTTTCACACAGTGTAAATGGGTCCTTATTCACGGAAATATATCGCTGCCATTATAGTTTAGCAGGAGAGTACTCATATTTGAGGGCCCATGGCATGAAAAAGTGAAAACTCCTGCTTTATATGATCTACATCACCATGTGGATTGTCCAGGACAGTTGTCTTAATTATGTCAAAGCAAGGAGTTATTGCACTGCAATGCAAAAAATAGTTTTTTTTTTTAGAAATCCATTATATGCTATATAATATGATGAATCATGTTGATTTTCATTTCTTTTACATTGTGAACACTTATGGATCACAATACAGAAAGACATTTTACTATTGGCAGCCTGCCATGCTGATTTGTGATATTGAGCACACTGTTTGTATTTCTGACTATTTACTATGTAACCTCATTAATTATTCCTCAGAGCGTGTACCAGGCACAACCCATGCAACTTGTGAGGATGGTTCGAGATATGCTAAGGAAAGAAAGACTCATGTTAAGACAGGTAGTAAGCCCAAGAAAACTTTAATTCTGAAGTATCTGAACATTTATGTGTAATATGTAATGTAAATGTCCGTTGTGTTATAGCTTTATTTGTCTGTGTGTTTGTCTAAAGGGTATAGGCTTCCCACCCTTTCAGCCCATGACTGGGGGTGCTCCAGCTGCCAATGGCACCCCACAACCTGTAAGCGAGGATCATAAGGCTGATGTGGACAATCTGGTGCTCAAAGTTTTGGAAATTCAGAACTGCCGACAAACGCTTTATCAGCTACAAGAGGATTTGAATTGGGAAAAGCAGGAAATAGAGCCCATGCAAGGTAGAAGATCCAAATCTGTATTGAACTATGTCTAATATGATGGTTTTAGGAAGGTACTCCTGCCAGATTTAATATTGTAAAATGCAATATTTTGTCAGCTTGATCCTTTTGGACAGTAAAATTAGTTCCCCTACAGATCACTACAACGTGAGTCAGAAGTGATTCTGACGAATGGGGATCGCTTGCGAGAGCCTATCCACTTTAAATGAAATAAAATGAGCCAATGCATATGGTATGCGATAATTGCACCAGCTGCTGTGCATCATGGCGCAAGCAAATAACAAGCAGCAGGTGCGTTCACATCCTTGTCGTTCGCTTTGGAGCCAGATGGTATATGCTGTTCCTGTCTCCTGCAAAGATCCACTGAGTCTCTGCCTAGAGCAGGGGTAGGCAAGTTCGGTCCCAGAGAGCCGCTGTCCTGCAGAGTTTGGCTCTAACACAGAAAAAATAATCCTGAACTCATTGATTGGCTTTTTCATGTGTGTTTGATTAGGGTTGGAACTAAATTCTGCTGGACAGCGGCTCTCTATGACCGAACTTGTCTACCCCTGGCCTAGAGGAATCTCTGGTTCGTGGTGTTGGTGTAACAACACTGACAGCGAGGGTCGCAATCTCTCATTCAGATCTTGTGTTTCTGTATGCGGCCAATGTTTGACTCCGGCTGACGGGCATTATCGCTGTATCACGTGTTTGGGCTATAGGCACAGTGAAATGGCGCTCATGGATGACTCATGTTCTTATTGCGGGAACATGATCATTGTGGCGTTACGGTCAAGACTCCGTTACCTCGAAAGAGGTGGAGCCCCTTCGCTTATTCCCTGATGTAGCGCCGCTTCTGCCCAGCAGAAAAAGCCTACTTCGGTTAATAGCCTTGGTGACCTGAGGATCACAGTGAGACGTAACCCGGGCCCCTCACTCCTCTATAATGCCTCCCGCGGAGCCTCAAAGAGAGCGCGTTGGGCTTTGAACAAACTGCTCAGCCTCAAAATCTCTAGAAGTGCTGAAATTTTTTCGCCGCGATCCTCACAGTGACTTCTGAAATTGAAAATTGAAATGATTTAGTTTTTACCTTGACTATACATAGTGGAATTGAGACAGGGATTTAATTTTAGAATCATGTTGTGTCAAAATCAACCATAAAAAAAATAATTTGTATAAAAAACTGTATTATTGCAGGCCAAGCACAAGGCCCTGTGATATTGCACAATTGGCACATGTGACGATTTTGTCTGCATGGCTGTTGTGAAATGGTTAACAGAAAGTTATGCAGCAACACAAGGGGGAGAAATGCAATAAGGCATAACCCTAGACCAGCAGATGCGTAAATAGTCATTTCCATTATGAAGGCTCCAACAAATCTCAACATGTTAGTGTGGGTGACTTTTTTTGATGACCTAGCAATGCAAAATACATCATGAAGTGTAGGCTCAAACACTTATGAGTTAGAGTAAATGTGGACATCTGTGAAAGTCTCTTCAGTGATCGCCTTCAGTATGTGCAAATATTTAAAATCCATTAAACAACTCTTTTTAACTTATAAAATGTAATCATTTGCTTCTCTAAAAGACAAACCTAAATCATTGATTAATTATCTTGCAATTGAATTTAATAATGAGTACTCAGTTATTTATTATATTTAAATCCTGTTTATTACTTTTAAAACGTATTAATTAATTAATAGGCACTGTAAGCAACTGTTTATCAAATTGAATGCAGAAAACGATCATACAAATATAATCCCTTTCAGAATAATTTTGATTGGCCAATTAAAAGGCGCACTTCCTACGAGTCAACCATTTTGCGGGCAGTCTGTATATGGGAAACCAGAAGCGTGATAAATGAGCTTGGAGCAGTTGTTATGAGTTTGGAGAGTGTGAAATGTTTGCACAGCCCAGCTAAACATCCTAAAAGGGAAATGGAAGCAAAAAGCGATCGGACCACAATGTCTGTAACATCTGTAAAGGTTTCATCTCTGGAGTGAGCTGAGAGTTTCAAAGTTTTTGATACTTTGTATGACAGATAAAATACCATGGTTATGCCAAATTGGCAGGGTTGGAAAAACAGTCGGTGTGTCTAATTCGGTGGGTCAAGCCCTACAACTTGTTAACATCTCTTGCAGCACCTCCAAATGTTCAGAATCACCTGTACTTTAACCTTTTAGCAATCAATGCTTCATACTAAATTCTTTCGACATAATTAGGGAATAATTCACACTCTTTGAACCTTTATTGGCAGACCTAGAAGCAATGTTCATACCTTATGAGAGAGTCACTTGTTAATTTTATGATATACAGGAAGTAAGCAAACATCACTCGTTTTAAACTGTACTCCGTAATTAGGTGATAACCAGAGATTACTCATTTACATACATTTGTCAACATAAAATGTACTGTTCGTAACCCTGGCCCTGGACTGGGTTATCGTTATCAGGGCTTACATGCACACAGGCAAACAGGTGTCTCAGTATATCTAATACTTTTTTTTTTTTGTTTCCCTACAGTTCAAAATGATTTGGATCAACAGCATTCGGATCAAGTCATTAGACAGAATCGCATAAAGCAGCTTGAGTACAACTTTTCAGTTAGTGCAAAGGTAAAAGCTCAAATGCATGCTTAAGCGTACATCAGGGTAATGACAAAAGCAGTTAAAATGGAGCTGTTTTCACGATTTGTATATCTGTGCGAGTTTACAGAAGCGTGTGCAGCTTCTTCAGGAGGCCGTGTACGCCCTGGAGCAGTGCCAGTCCTGTCTTATTCTCAGAATTAAGTCCTGGAGGTGGGAACAGCACCGAGCAACCATTGGCGTGCACTTCGATGACAACCTTGGCTCTCTGCAGACATGGTGAGGACCACTGGACCTTTTTGTTATATTCGTGTAACTGTATGAATCTTATCAGCTGAATCTTTCCACGTAAGAGGTTTGTTTGGTGAAACCTTTCACCACCAAACTGGTTTTCCTTTTCAGTTTTTAGTTTGTTTACTTTGGCCTTTTTTGCCATCGTGAACAGTGGGCTTTATGCCATGCATTTTTCCTTCAAGGTCACAGTATTTCTGTCATTACTTCTGGATGTCTCTTCTTGAACTTTATCTCCCAATTGAACCACTTTTCACGTATTTTATATATTTTTTTTATGTATTATTAAACATTTTTTAAATGTGGAGAAAATAGTTCTCTTCGGAGATCTAGTTTCACTTCAGGATTCAGATTAGATGTCAAGTGGTGACCCAACACAGTACCACAAATGTTTATCATACAAAAGTAAACAGAAATGCCCTTACAACCAAATTGTTAACATTTTAATTTCATTTATTTATCACCATGAGCTGCTTAGGTCCAACAATATGTTTTACGTTTTAATATGACATCAACTGATTATCAACTGAAATATATTGTAATATAAAATGCAAAAGAAGTGTGATTGTTTTTTATTTATTTTTTTTTATAAATGCTGTGATCAAATCTTGTTGCTGTTATTTGAAAACCTCAACAGGTTTGTCTTCATGGTTTTAGTGTTTGGTTTTTCTGTGCCTCTTGAAAATCAGCAGTCCGTGAACAAGATTTCACGCAAAACACGTTGTTTTCATTGTGGCACTAACTACTGAGGCTTTGGTATGGTAATGGATATGACAATGTTTATATATTTGGTCTTGATGGAATAGATCTGCTTTGCTACTGTTGCTGCAGACCAAGGACATGACTTGCCACTGCCAATGCATACATGACTTGCTGTTGTGAAAAAGACAGGCTGCTGCTGTATTATATAGCATAGATGAATTGCCCTTAGCAGATCTACTATACAGATAGAGCTGGGGAAGGTGGAGGGTTTCTGAAAACTGCTAAGGCAAATGCTAACTGAGCATTTTAAGTTTGAACATGCAAGCTCTTTGGCTACTCTACTGATACAGCAGGAACCAATCAGCTGTGCCCTATAGAAAATTATATTATTGCACGTGTTTGAACCTGCGGAAAGTGCACCCATATTTAATGTACTCTGGATCATAATATTTTGTTTCACTCCACCTTGTTTTGTTGTCATGCATGATGTCTTGCAACCTATTGGCATCTGCCTTATTCTGTCTCTGTGTTTTCCACATTCTCTTTCCTACCTTTTCTGTTGCAGGTGTGAGCAGTTGCTTGGGGTGAATAGTAATCTGAAGCAGGAGCTCATGTTGATGAAGGCTGACCACGGAGAGGCTGAAGAGTTTCACACGTTGCAGGAAAGCCTGGCACTTCTGCTCCAGACTCTCATACAGAAGTATTCAGGCTTTTTTCAGTTCTGAGAAATATGAGATTGCAGTGTAGTTACTCATCATGCAGTCACAACAGATGATTATCGTATGCAATCTTGTGAAAATTTGAGTGTTTTTTTTCTTCTAGCCTTTGATATTGTGCTTTCTTTGTCTTGGCAAATCAGTTCATTGGTAGTAGACAAGCAGCCTCCCCAGGTCATCAAAACCCAATCCAAGTTTTCCTCCACTGTACGCTATCTGCTGGGAGAGAAGATGGTCCCTGGAAAACCCGTTGTATTAAAAGCGCAGATTATTACTGAGGCGCAAGCAAGAAACCTAGGACAACAAAGTGTCATACCCAAGTAAGTATGTTGTCTTATTTAAATACACACACAACACAAGTATCTATTAAGAATCATAAATACAGAAAAAGTTTTTTTTTTTTTGTTTTTTTTAATTACCAATAAATTGATAGCAATAATTATATTAAGGATAACACTGTTGATTATGGTTAAATAAGGTACATTGAACTACTGATTATTAGCAATTATTTTACAGTATTTATTAATATAAATAAATTATAATATTTTAAATATATGTTAATTTTTATATCCACTACCGTATTCAGCTAAGATGCATCTAATTGATCATTTATAATGTCTTTACTGATCAATTGAATGCATCCTAGCTGAATACGGCTGTTTTCAACATTAATAATAAAAATGTTTCTTGAGCAGCAAATCAGCTTGTGATTTATGAAATTTATTGCCTTCACAGGAATAAATTATATTTTACAATATTTCACAATATTAATGTTTTACTGTATTGTTGAACAAATAAATGCAGCCTTGGTGAGCATAAGAGACTTCTTTTAAAAACATTTAAAAAATCTTATAGACCCAAAACTATTGAACGGTAGTATATACTAATGCATTTTTAACATTTCAAGATGAATGCATTATTTTATGAATAAACACATGAATAACAATGTACAATAGTGTATTTCTAAAATAACATTTTCCTGAATGAATTGATGCTGTAAAAGTATTGTTCATTGTTAGTTCATGATGCCTTATGCATAAACTGATGTTAAAGAATCCAGGCTTATTTTTAAGCATTACCCTATTATTATAAAAGATGTAATTCTGAATGCCAGTATCCACACCAACATGGTGACTGACAGTCTCAGTCTCCTCAAACTGGAATTGCAGATTTCGAACAGAGATGGCAACAAAAAGGGAAAACTGCAAACTGCAGCTTGAAGCTTAGTATTTTTGTATTTTGGAAATGCAAAGTACTTTGTGCCAGTCAACCACTTTATTAGGCTCCTGATTTTGTGTATCAACTAGTTCAGGCCCCAAACCCCAAATTCCATGCATGTGAGGTGCAGCTGTATGACTCTATATAGCATTGGTTGGGCAAATTTTCTGCATTGATAATCATAAGGAATGATATTTAGTGAGGATGTCATGGTCAATTCTACTTGTTGGCTGTAAGGTTAAAACAAAACATCATTCAGCTTTGTGTTTAGTTAACATGAAAGAATAAAAGAGAAGTGGCAATGCAAAAGAGATCTCGCTCTGGGAATTTGTGCACTGAGACTTAGTGTGCAGTTGCAGTCTTGTGGACTTACAATGAACTTAAAATCACAGCAAATTTCTACCCGACAGTCAAAGAGGCCCTGTCCCAAATGGAGCCCTAAGCCCTCGCGTTCTTCCTCCGGTCCACACTTTCGTGATGTAATGCCGCTTTGACTGTCAGGTAGTCTGCTGCGGAGCCCGCTTCAGTGCATGCTTGGAAAAGTGCACATCGAGGGACGCTTGCGAGTACCCTACTGAAACCTAAAATGACAAATAGGACACGCTACGATCTTGTGGACTTGATAAACAAGACCAGTGCCATTTGGGACAGGGCAAAGGAGTATTACGTCACAAAAGTGTGGACTCGGAGGAAAATCACAAGTGGTTAGGCTTCCATTTTGGAAGTAGCATTACCATTACCAGCACTATCATTTCCAAGTAGTGTTCACAACAGGTAATAGACTTCAGTGTGACCTAGTCAGAGATGAAATGGCACACAGATGCTTTAAACCTAGTCTTTTTAAAAATTTGGTGGTAGAGGTAGGTCGACATGACGTTACACAACATTACAGTAGTTACATGAAAATTCAGAATAGGTCCGGAAAAATTTCAGCCTAATTGTGATGCTAAACTGAATGGCCTATTTCACATGTATTTTGTGTATATTAAAAAAACGAAATACTGTATTTGTATTTAAATATAAAAAAAAAATCTGTATTATATTTGGTATTATATTTTGATCCATTTCAACTAAGGTATTTTGTATTTTTATTTGAAATACATTTTCATGTATTAATGCCCATCTCTATACCAAAGAAACAATACTGAGCAGAAATGATGATGCTGAAACATGTTGCATGTGCTGTTACTGCATGCACAGTATCATCTTTGATCTATAACTTGAGTGTAATTGTGTCGTAATGTTACTTTTTGTGCCTTTGCCACATGTTGAAATCTGCCCATACAAGCTGACATACATTTGACAGCCTTTGTTGCTGTTCTCAGACTTAAAGAGGAAGTGAAGGCATAACAAGATAAGCAAACAGATTCAGGGTTTCAGTTGAGCTGTTAACCATACAGAGGCCATTCAATATTTTAGAGGTCTAACATAAATATGCAAATGTTTTATAATCAATTGCTGTCTGTTTTTCTCCACTTAGTGAAAATGTTGGTGATCTTCTCAACTACACGGCTATCTTAGAACACAACACCGCTAGCAAGAGCACATGTGCTACCTTTAGAAACATGGTGGGTGATGGTGAAAAATAGGTGGATTTGCCCTGTTCTGTCACAAACAGTGTTGTTTTTTGCTTTGTCAAATCTGGTTGTCATATCGATTTTGTAATGTTAATTTAATGTTTTTGAGAAAAATCACTCTAATAAGAGTTTTCTCCTCTTCAGTCCATAAAGAGGATCAAACGAGCTGACAGGAAAGGCTCTGAATCAGTGACAGAGGAAAAGTTTGCTTTGTTGTTCAACACAGAAATAACCATCACTGGCTGTGAGAGCTCTTATCACATTCAGGTGGATATGCCTCTTCTTTTACTGATTTTTGAAATATGTATATATAGTGTGTATTTTGCAGTGTTGGTTTTGTGTGTGTTAATATTAGATTAACCCTACAATAACCATGATGTACTTATGCAATTAATGTTAGTGACAATAAGAGTATATTTACCTGTAAAATATTTCGTACCAGTTTTAAATAAGGTTTCATTTTTTAACATGAGTTTATATATTAACTAACATGAACTAGTCATGAGCAATACATTTGTTACTGTATTTGTTAATGTTATTTAATAAAAATACAGCTGGTCATTGTTTGTTCGTTACTTTACAGTGCATTAAGTAATGTTAACAAATACAACTTTTGATTTTATTAACATATTAGTAAATTTTGAAATTAACATTAACAAAATTAGTAAATGCCATAGACGTGTAGTTCATTATAACTTCATGTTAATTAATGTAGTTAACAAGTTTTAACTTATGAAACCTTGTTGTAAAGTGTTACCAAATATTTTTGTGCATAATCACTGAAATTGTGGCTCTTGTCCCCCATGCACAAGGCAATGGTAACTCCAACATAGGCGAGGCAAGTTTATTTATATAGCACATTTCATACACTATGCTCATTCAAAGTGCTTTACACAGAAAGGAATTAAAGTAATCACAAAATAAAAGCAAGGAAAATGAAAACAGTTATAAAAGGAATTAAAGTAATCACAAAAATAAAAGCAAGGAAAATTAAAACGGTTATAAAAGGAATTAAAAGAGTAAAAAGATGATAGATGAAGTTCTCATCTGGCAAAACATATGTATCATATTTTTTTTTCACGACTTACAGTTTTTGAACCTTGAGTTCATACATACAACCCTGTTCCCTGAGAAGGGGAACAAGACTCTGCGTCTTGGTGTTGACGCTATGTCTAATGGGAGCATGCTCATCCCTGTATGTTGCTTTGCATTAAATAAAATTATTTACTGCACAGTAAAGACTTTATAAACGAAAGACAATGTATACAAACCATTTTACAGATGAAATGCACCAATTCAGCAGCAATGAGAACTGCTCTCTCCTGACGAGGACAGCGCTGTGTGCAAATCATCAGCAGGGTTGTTTTCTTGGAGGGCGGATTTAGATGGCAAGACTGGAGCCTTTAACGAAGATGCCTCAGCCTGCAAAATATAGCTGGTCAGCGTAATAAACCTCTGTATTCAAATAATTTGAATGTGGAAAAAGCCTGAATATGGCCTCCTCTTCTATGATCTCTCCACCTCAGTGTTCAGATCAGGAAGAAACAAGCAGGCTCGTGTGACAAACATTGCCCCGAATCACTTTCTTCTGTTTCTCACACGACCAAGATTCAACCTGGTCGTGACCTGGGCCACTACATCCAGCAATTCCCTGTATTGAATTGCCTGACGGAAGGACAGGGCCCAACAATTTCACCCTCTTAGCTACATCTATTTCCTCAGAGCTAGATGGCACTAGCAACATGCTCTCTGCTTGATCGAAAGATAACATAAAATGAGCTTCCTGATCCAGCAGATCGCTCAAGCTTGACCTGTGATCCCCTCGGTTCTGATGTGCTTCAGCAAAAGCAGGACCCGAAACGCAGAGTGCATATGGTTGCCCCTCATCTCTCGAGAAGAAGGCAAAGCGTGAGAGGAGCTTTTTCACTGTGAATGCATGCCTCAAGTGCTAGGAGCACGTGCTCTGCTCACAAGGGTATGCGCAGGTGTCATGAAACGCACTTTTTAAAGCACATGCTGCTTGGTTTATCCATAGTTTTTCTTTGATTATCACATGCTGCAAACAAAACGTCTCCTGAAGACAAAAAAAGCTGATGACGTGTAAAACAGGAACCTTTTTATATTCATGGGCACTCCGCTTGGGAATTCATGGACAAAGAATCTCGGTGTGATGTTACACGTGCCTCAGACACCGGTCACGCTTCAGTTAATTATAATAACCCAATAGTTTGCATTAAATTCTGTGATGACGGAATCTAGGAGGGACTGATATAAAATGTGTGGTGACCGTAATAACTGAATGTCTTATTCTTCTCCCAGACAATCTCTCTTCCTGTGGTTGTAATTGTACATGGTAGTCAGGAAATCAATGCTATGGCGACCATCATATGGGACTGCGCCTTCTCTGAGCCTGTGAGTAACACAGAACAAACACACAACAGCTCTTTTGTTGCCATGTTTTGTTAACAAATCAAAGACTGAACTGAACTGAAATAGACGTCGTCATGTGCCTTGTGTTGTGCTGAATTCAGAACAGAATACCGTTCGTCATTCCGGAGCGTGTGCCCTGGAAGCAGATGTGTGAAGCTCTTAGCAATAAGTTCATGTCTGAGGTGCAGACGCACCGGGCCTTGGACAGATACAACCTTCATTTTCTTGCACAGAAGATCTTTGACCAGCCAGACATTGCTCAAGATTTCGGAGATATACCTGTGTCCTGGGCTCAATTCAACAAGGTGCCACTAACGTGCATTTTGCATTGATGTACAATATTATAAGCATGTGTTTTTTAACAGCTAACTAGTTGATTATTTTTCAAAGTTATGCATTAATTAACTCACTGACACAATTTACATAGTGAAACAATCTTGGATAAGTTGTGTGATAAATTTCTATAATGTTCCCATGCTGTCTCAAGACCCCTAAACATAATAAAGTCTAGAGACCCTAGCACCTAATTTAAATGAATGTTTATTGTAGATAACATTCACAGAAGGTTTAACTGGCGAATTGGTGTGAATAATTATTTCTGTGACTGTTTTAACACAGGAAGTTCTGCCTGGTCGAAACTTTACCTTCTGGCAGTGGTTTGAAGGGGTGATTGATCTTACGAAGAAATGCCTGAGAGACTATTGGACTGATGGGTACAGTTACTCTTCCTAAGATGTTAATGAGAAGTCTAAATCACTAAGGAGAAATACTATAGAAATCTATTTCTCATTGCCCCTGCAGATTGATTTATGGCTTCATTGGAAAACATCATCTCCATGTCCTCCTCCAAAACAAGCCCAACGGCACCTTTCTTTTGCGCTTTAGTGACTCAGAAATGGGCGGCATCACCATTGCCTATGTGGGTCCCAGTGAGAGTAAGTCTCATTTTAATTAAGGACCATGTACAATTTCAAACGTAAATGTTACCCTTTTGATGCATTATACCAGAGTTAGCCATTGGCGAATTTACGTCTGCAATCCCCTGGCAGGGTACAATACAAAAAAACTTGCAAATAACCCCCAAACATGCACCCCCCACCCCCTATACACATTTTGTCAGGACCACATCAGTGTCAGTGGGTACAGATTTGAGTGGTCTTCAGAAAAGATTTCAGTTGTGATTTAGAACTGCAGCTCTTTATGTCATCTGTTATTGGATTCTGTGTAGTGGCTTTAAAGAAAAAGCAGATTGTCTAAAGGTTGAACAGCAAAAGGGGATGTTACAGTTAAAAATAGATTTAAAAGTAATAACATGTATGTCACTGTTGTTTCTGCTCAGATGGAGGCAGGAAAATCCAGAATATCCAACCTTTCACCAAAAAGGATCTGGACTCAGCTGGCCTTGGTGACCGCATACGGGATATTAGTTGTATCTCTTATGTGTATCCAGACTTTAAAAAGACTGATGTATTTAAAAAATTCTTTACAGGCAAGTAACAGGATCTTTTAAAGATAATATTTTCTATCTTAAAGCTGCAGTCCGTAGCTTTAAACTATCTGTTTGCCTTAGCTTGATTCAAAGCGGTAAGCTTGTAATAATGTTTTTAGCTCCAGTGATACTGGTGGATTTCCGCAGGAGATTCAAGCATGTCTTTGCGTCATTACGTCACATCTGTACACATAAAGAAGAAGTCTCGGCTAGTTGCTATATTGAGTCATTACGTCACATTACGTCGAATCGGGCGAAACAAAGCCGAAGAGGACTCATTTCAGCCGACGGCATGGAACACACCGAGGAAACTTAGTCGGCCGACCGTCGGCTTGGTGCGTTTCGGGCTTTAGTTGTTAATTCCGTGAACGACTGTAATTGCAGATTTTGAACAGAGATGGCGACAAAGAGGAAAAACTGTGGACTGCAGCTTTAAGGTTTCACCAAAAAGAGAAAATGCACAAAATGTACCTAGTATATTTGAATATTTCATTAAAAATGATGCACAAACAGTCCAAGATTTATGCTTCTGTTTTCTTGTGTCCTGACACCAGTGATTTCCCCCCCTAATCCTGATGGATACCTGCCATTCAAACTAACAACAGTAGTCAACCCGTAAGTACAATTTTTGCTGTAAATGTATATTATGTTTCATAGATTTTTTAAATGAGCACAGAGCCATTTTCTTATGTTTACAACAATAACTTGGGGTATAAAAAGAGAACTGCTTCTATATTAGGTAATTAGGGAAATTAATTCAAGTCATTTAACTTGATCACAAAGTACTGAAGACTTTGACAATGTCCCTCACATAATTATGTTTTCTTTCATGATAAGAGGAGACCTTAGCTCCTCCACTCCCAGCATGCCACCTCAGACTGACCTCGCTCCGGATTTCTCTATTGGCCCAGACTATGGACTAACTATGTGCGTATTTGAGCAATCAGATCTTTAATGAAACAATTAAACAGCCACAGATGTCCGTATTGTTGCAGTATAGTTATTTTTAAAAGTCTTAATTGTGTGGTGTGTAAAATACCTCTTTTCTTCCCACAGGAATCAGAGTCCTTTCCCAACGTAAGTATAGTTATACTTTGACTTCGGAAGTTCATTAACATATGTCTGCTCGTGGATCATGTAGAAATGGAAATGGCAATCATATTTTTGGATCAGAAGGCTTTGTTGTAAACTTACACATCCATGACAAGCTTTGGAGGCATTCTTGCCAAAACAGTCTCTAATTTGAAACACTGTTAATGGGCATATTAGGCTTAAAAAAGCTCACAATCTTCTGCAAGTAATGAGTCAATCTTCATTACTTAACGAAAACATGTCTGATTTGCTGCCAGCGTCCTCCTTAAATACCCATGAGGTGAGGCTGAGTTACGCTATGCAAAATCCGCTGACCCATGGCAATTTTTGCCTTTGGCTCGTTTTATATTGATCGAAGCTGACAGGCTTTCCGTGCGAAAACCTCATTCGTCATCATCCGACGGAACTCGGAGTGACAACGAAAGGGAACTCTAATATCGAGAAATGTTATTAGAATTTAAAATAGCCATTTATTTACTGTTTTTTAATTGTAAAATGTAAATTAGAATTTTCACCATCATTACTCCAGTCTTCAGTGTCACATGATCCTTCAGAAATGATTCTAATATGCTGATTTGGAAACCTTTTTTTTTTTTTTTTTTGGTGAAACCAAGACTCTTTGGTGAATATAACCATTGTATTTGTTAAAGGAAAACTTTTGATCAATTGAATGCATCCTTGCTGAATTAAATGGTTGATCTCTTTAATAAACAACACTGTTGACTGTTGCCATTCTATTGCCCTTCCCAGGCATCCAAGTAATTGTACACCCACATATATGTCAGACCCCATGTCTGTTCCAGGACCAATCTACCCACCAGCCATGTAAGTCACAGTCACATTAAATCCCTTGTATTTAAAGTCATCATGAAACGGAAGTTGAGATAGTCCTTTTTTTCCTTATTGTGACGTGTATCTGAGTGAAACGACTTTAGGGCGGGGCTTGATTTCGTCCTTCGGGAATTGATTGGATCGTTGGTGGTTGGGCGTTGCTAACAAAATGGAGGCAGATTTGAATGCCAGTTTACAGTCAGTTGTGGAGGATTTCTCTCACCACTGTACCCCTCCCATGAAGAATTTTTTTTGAGAACGAGGATGAGCAGCCAAAGTGGCGGGCAACAGCGAGCCATAATTCAAATGCTGGAATTTGAGCCAGCGGGCACGCAGACAAGCTTGTTTTGGGGTAGGAAAGAGGAAGTCAGGAGCACAACCAAAAATGCACCTAAAGACCATATTTGCTGGCTGTCAGTGACAATCACAGGTTTCTGAGAGGCGGGCCAGAGACGAGACAGACCCCAATTGAATGCCGAAGTTATGATGTCACTTTGTAGACCAAAACACAGAAGTGAGTTAGCATTAGCACGTCCGGTTCCCTCGCCCTGAAGTCTATGGGTTTTTGCTAAATCACCTGAAATAAGGTCTGTTGTGAACAAAGCCTCTAAATATTTTCATGCTTTGATCTATGACATAAAACACACCAATTATAACCTGCTTGTGGGTTTTTTAAACTTTATTGTGTCTGCTTGTGTTATTTTTTTTACTTTATATAGGCTTCAAAATGTATACATTTTGGATTAACTTGTAAAGATTATCCTGATAGCCAAAACAAAACATGTAAGGGTCACAACTCTTTGTTGAACATGGCGATTTTCCAAAAGTCTATAGGGAAAATGCATAGCTTTTTGATGGAGGAAACCCATGCGCCGCTAACTTCCGAGTTGTCCTACAAACTTCGCCACTCTATAGCCACGCCCTCTAGTAATAGTTTTTGACCGGAAGAGAAGTTGTTTCGAGGGGGGAGAGAAGGGTAACGTTTTTGATTAAAGATTATAAGTAATATGAATAAATAATGACGTGCACAGATAAATCATTTATAATAAACACTACAATATTACATATAAAAAATACGAATGTTAAGATTTGATTTCATGATGACTTCAAGAAATGCATACAGATTTGGAACGACTTGAGTCAATGATGACAAAATATATTTAGGTAAACTGTAGCATATGTCTTTCCATCAATCACACGGCTGTTTTTGATTAACGTTCTCATTTTTCTTTATTCTATAACAGGCCACTAGCTCCCTCAGATGACATGGATTCGCTGGATGAAATTTTGGATCAATTTTAGGTACATCATTAAGAGGTACAGTCCCACTGTTGCTTGTGGAGATCTATCAAATGGCTTGGAGCTTCATGGACTTCCAGAGCAATTCATATGTCCTAAAATGACACATCACCCATTTGCTCTAAAAACAAGTGTATCTGTAGGGATGGAAATTATGGCATGGATTGCATAAACAACTCGGCATCACACTCGCTTCCTCCCGCAAATAAAAAAACACGCAGTTTAAAGGACCAGTGTGTTTAACTCAATAATAATATGTAGTAATAATAATAATGTTTAATAGCAACTTGTATAATTTCTATGAGAAAGCAGGTGAAGTGTTGGCAAAAAGACCCTTTGCGCATTAGCTTTTAGTACCTAAACTGCTTAGTCATTCCCTGTTTCTGTCAAATGAAATCTCTTGAAAGCAGCATTTTAACTGACAAGTGAAACAGGAAATTGTTTGCTATCAAGTGGTTGTATTTTCCATTGAACTCACACATTTGTGTATACCAGAAGTTTTTTTTAATGATAGTTATGATCATCATAAAACATATTTAGCATATTTCAGTGTGGTTATGTCACCAGAGTAGATTAACAATGTCCTGAATGAGACAGACACAGATTTGGTGAGGTAAGCAGAAATGAATAGCATCACATGTGCTCTTTTAGACACAGACAAAAGTTTTATTAAACTATATGCAATTATTACTTTTGTACCATTTTTGATATAAACAGTTTTTCACTCAGCTGTTTTATTTGCATGAGTTTTTTGTAATGAAATTTTCAATATTTAGTACTCATATGATTCCACTGTCAGCTTCTGGCCAGTAAAACTAAAATCTCAGTTTTATTAACTGCTTATCAATGGTGAGTTTTACTTAACTCTGTCATATATCATTTGTTCCTTAATGCTGGGGACACACTTAACGACTAGCTGAAACATTCTAAGACTGAACTGAACACACTTACAGACTGTTTCCAACGACTGGAGTAGATTTTAAACACCGACTGTGAACAGCGACTGAACGCAACTGGCGCGTTCTGGCATGATCAGACGTAAGTTTCAAATTACATTCATAATTGTCCTTGCGGTCATTAAGTGTGTCCCCACCTTAACTTGCACAGCATGAACTCAATTTCGCAAGCCTCTCATTACATAATTTATGAGTATGAATCATGTAAAATACATCTTGTGTGGACAAATTAACTAAGTTTTCATATAAAAAGTAGACATAATAATGACTCTACATACTCTACAGTGTTCTATGTGTTCACCTCTTCTGTATTAAGTCCTTAGTGCTATAGGTCATCTTTCTTAAATTTTTAATGTAATATACATTTTCCTTTCCATAAACTGTGATTTTTTTTTTTTTTACCTTTCAACAATACTGTTCTATATCTTGTAAAATATAAATCGTTCATCTTAGTGCTTTGATTAGGAAAATATCTAATGGGATGTTTTTTTCAAAGGTGCCATCTGTAACTGTTTGTATGTATTTAGTCCTTTTTGGGGAATACCACACAATTTCGTCTCTGTTGTCTATCCAGATGTTCTCTCTGTAGGTCAAACGGATGATTGTGCTAGATATACTCCTGTCTGATTATTGATCCTGAAGATTTCATCTAAATCATGTTATCTGCCAAAGAATAGCATAAAGCACTTAATGCATTTGTCATTAAAAAATGTCAAAGTTGCAATTTTTTTCATTTAATACACGTGACCAAATGTGTAAAGCAGATATATATGATTTTTTTTTTCAAAGAAATATTCAAATTTCTATGTTAAAAATCTGATAAATAAAGTCAAAATGCCATTCGAGACTCTGTGGCATTATTTCGGACGCCACCCTCGTTAAATTACCAGAGAGGAGACAGTTACTAACTTGAAATGATTATTTATACTCAGCTAGCTTCAACAGTCAAAAAAAGGTCATCTTTACATTTTGCACAAGACTTTTGATGACAAAATGATATCTGATTTTACCGAGCCCTCTTGTCTCCCTTCAGTCAGATCTTGAACACCAAGACACTGGTAGAAGAGTGGAAAGAGTGCAGAGAGGAAAAGAGTGACAGAACACCTGGGTGGAGTAATTGCCTTTTCATTCTATCAGATCCATATGCTACAAGAACATTAATGTGCATTTAAATCCGGACATCTCAGTCACTCGGCAATCCTCTAATCGCAGGCCAATGAGGAAGAGGTGACTAAATTACCTTAACAAATCCCTCTCCATCTGTAAAAAACAGGAATTGTCACTGTATCCATAATGTTTTGAACCAATTTTGGTTTTTTTTTTCAATTTCTTTTACAATGAATTACACAAATATGCTCTTGCCCGAGACAAAATATCATTGCTTTAGCTTAAGTTTAGCTATGTACACACAAAATAATGCCAAACCCATTAATCTAAACACAAAATTTAGGCATGCAGTTTTATGGCAGAAAAAGTTCATTGAAACAGTAGTTTTTAAAATGACATGGTGAGGGAGGGAGGGGGATCAAGTGCTTGTATCAGGTCAAAGTTATGGTATAACAATAGACTAGTTGAGTTTTGCGTGTTTATATATATATATATATATATATATATATATATATATTATGAATTATGTGTGACTGTGCTTCTTTTAAAGAAACACATACTGGACCATTAGGCCACAGTTAAAACGATACAACAGCTTGAGACAGACTCAAACAGGGATCCAAATTCCCAAAGGATTTATGAAGCTTTTAGTCGTGAATAAACATCCACCTAACCCAAGATTTAAAGGAATGTTTCCTTCATTTTGAGGGATAGAAAAAAAGAACATCGCATTGATACAAACACAAGGCGAATGGTGGAAATGGAAGAGCCAAACTGGAAAACACACACACCAAGCACAACTGAATAATGTCGACTGTAAGTAAAATGTAAAGAAATCTGTTGCAAAATGCTAATAATATTGTACACGTGTCACATCTCTGAAAAATCAAAGAAAAAATAAACTGAAATGAAATGAATGTGTGAGATTTCAACCCTGTGAAACTGGAAAGCATGCAGAAGTCCACTTCTAGCGTAGTTCACTCTTAGTAGACTAGAAACGACAGAGGTGCCCCTGAGCGGCGTTAGCCACCTGATCTCGCTCCCCATACCTGGAGGTACAGAGCGCAGTCCTCAGCAGGAAGTCGTCATCTTACCCTCATTCTTAGTCCTTGGGAAGGGGTTATAGTGTCTCGATTGCCTTTGGAAGTGTGTGTGTTATTCTCCCTATGGCAAACTTTGTTGGTATGTCGGAGGTGTGTGAAGATGAGGTGTGTGAAATGATCGTATGTAAGTTACGTGTTGCTTCAGAGATTCAAAGTTTCCTGGCAGTGTTTATAAGGCTTGTGTTTTGAGCTCAATCGGTTCTCCTCTGGTCTCCTGCTGGGCTTCGGCCTCAGAAGGTCGGTTGCCCTTGAGCATGGCCAGTCGCCCGGAGAGGCTGCGCATGCGTGGAAAGAGCATGAAGTCGTACAGCAGGGCGCCCATAGCACCGCCGATCAGAGGACCCACCCAGTAGACCTACGAGAACAGATGGAAAACGGTAACGTTTATGATTCAATACGCAAAATGTTTCTTCATCTGAATATGATGGAAATGTGCCTCACCCAATGGTTATTAAAGTTCCTAAACAGCACAGCAGGGGCAAAAGACCTGGCAGGGTTCATTCCAGCTCCAGTGTAATACATCTGCAATGAGATTCATGTCAAGTCAAATTTAGGCTAGTGTTTTCTGTTTTACAGAAAATCATGATGTTAAAGGGATACTCCACTTTTTTAGGAAATAGGCTCATTTTACAACTCCCCCCAGAGTTAAACAGTTGAGTTTCACCGTTTTCAAATGCATTCAGATGATTTTTGATATTTAGAAGAATATCAGTAACCAGACAGTTTCTGGTCTCATTGACTTCCATAGTAGGGAAAAAAAAAATATATATATATATATATATATATATATATAAGTAAATGAGAGCAGAAACTGTCAGTCTGGTTACTGATATTCTTCTAAATATAAGAAAATCAGCTGAATCGATTCGAAAACGGTAAAACTCAACTGTTTAACTCTGGGGGAGTTGTGAAATGAGCCTATTTCCAAAAAAAAAAGGAAAAAAAAAGTGGAGTATCCCTTTAATGTTTATAATATCTTAATGTGTTCATTTAACAGATTGTGACAACACAAGCAATTGAGATATGCTATGTAGTATTAATCAGCCTTGTCATTTCTAGGTGAACGATCCCAGCGAATTATTTAATTACTAGAGTTTGTTTCATGTGCTAAGCACCTGAGGTTTTTTATGCATTTACTATTTGTTAACATTTTAGTGCTGTTTTGCATTGGACAATCGGGGCCATGAGGCTAAAACCAATGCTGCTTTTAAGACTGAATCTGTCCTGTGGATGTCCTCTTACCCCCAGCAGGTGACCCACAAGCACTGAAAAACCAATGGACAGTGCAGCAGACCCCAGTCGCCCGTTTCGCCTCTCATCCGTCACAGCGAAGACACAGACTACGAGTTGCAGAGTCAGGAATATCTCTATGGTGGTGGCCATTCCCAGACTGATGCCTGGCTGAAGCTGAAAGCATATATACGCATACGGAAAAGTAGGAAAAACTGCCAAAAAATTATCCAAAACACATTTATCGTCCACTGTTATTATCTCGATGGTTTAAAGCAGTTTGTGTCACTTGTGAATAAGCCATTATTTTGACTAATGAACTCACTGATTCATATACACCCTCTTACCGTGTTCAGGGCCAGATTGCCTCTCATGTTGGTTGGCGTGACCCCATACAGCACCGCGGCTCCAGCCAGCGCGCCCAAGCACTGAGCACAGATGTAGAAGAAAGCACGAAACAGGGACATCTGGGAGCCAATCAGGTAGGCGAACGTGACGGCTGGGTTGATGTGGCCACCGCTGATGTGGCCGATGGACTGGATGAGTGTGGCAGCTGCCAGCCCGAAGCAGAAGGCGACTTGGAACACGTTGTGTGGCGCGGTGGTCCAACGCAGAGCTGCTCCCAGCCCGAAGAACACAAAGAACATGGTGCCGTAGAACTCGGCAAACACAGCCCGCCAAAAAGACATGGACCGGAACTCCCACATGGCTGCTATGACTCGGAGGCGACGCCAAAAAATATGGAGGGACTTGAGAGTGAGAAGGAGAAGAACCTCCAAGAGCTTCCTCTCAGATCTGGATGTGTTCCCTTTGAACACAAAGGCGTATAAACTATGGAAAACCGAGCATAAATGCCCCTATGACCTACAAAGAAGTTCGCGTGAAAAGCAGCCCTGCTTCACAAGACTGAAATCATTTGCTCCGCTAATTTCTACCTTGGGGTTTTTGTCATAAAACCTTAAGTGTGAAACTGGCTGGTGATCTCTGCATCTACGTGAAAGTCCGAGATGAGATTTAATAAAAGAACACAGATAGACAAATGATGAGCATGTCCTGCAGATATTCAACCTCTCTGATGGGGAAGTGGAGAGGCCACAGGGGTATTTATAACGACCGTGACCCTCAGTGACACTATAATCCTTTGGCTGAATTGTGGGAGGGGGCTGCAGACAAAACAACAAATCAAATCAAAAAAAGTTGTTAACCCTTTTCTGTCCTGCGCTTCCTTCTAGCTCATGATCGTCACCGGAAAGCTTGCAATATTTTAGGAACGGTGAAATGTTAAACGAATCGTGGTGGGAAATTTTACTTTCAACTTAGTTTTCAACTGAAACATCTCAAACTGGAGGACAAAGGTCATTATAAGGTCAGAAATAGAAATGTTTTAACAGCAGATGAAAGGCAAATGGTGTATTGATAAGATTTGGGAACATGATGACATTTAGAAGAACAGCTGCTGAGAATCACTGTCCCATCCCAGCGCACAACAGAGAACAGTGTTTAGGAACTGCCTCTTCTCTGGCCCCAGCTACAACACTAGGGCCCCTAAAAGGGTCTAGAGCCCTTCACAGTGTGGATTAAGTGCTGACACAAAGAAACAAACCCTCTCATACAACAGAAGGAAGCCTCACATAGATGGAACCTATCATAACAAACACTCTACATGCACGGGACAGAAAAGTCTTTAGGTTTTTTAGTAACAACATAAAAATAAAATAACACAATTGAATATCACATATGATGCTGTTTATGTAAATATAATATTTGCTAGATGTTTTATTCTGCTAAAATATTTAAAAATAAATTTAAAATATAGAATGCAATGTTAAGCTTTGGATAAATGCATTGTAGTTTTGCATTGCTGAATCATTTCAAACACTTTGCTTGTGGCATTTAATAGTTGTGTCATCATCAACACACAGCAGACCACACAAATCGCATGCTTGTGAAACCATTTTTACTGTAACCGCATGAAATGGTGACTTCTCCACTGCACACAATGAGGGCTTTGCCGTAGCACCTCCATTCCCTGGTCAGGGCAGAGCCAGCTGGTTCTGTGCAGAAGTGATTAGGCAGAGTTTTACATTGTGTGTGCTGGCGGGACCGCTGGCCTAAGGCCCAATAAAGCTCTGGAAAATCCATGTTTGGTGGCAGGAGGTGATAGTGGGGCGAGGGCAACACTGAGCCTCTTCTCTGGGCAATCATGGTGAGCTAGTCTAGTGAAAGGATACTGCTTTGCTTGTGCTTTTGCTCTTTCATTTGGGATGAACCAAAATGCTGGCCACAACAGTTTCTGTTGCCTTTGATTCGATTTTTGTGTGTGTGTGTGTGGTCAGGCCATTGTCTCAAATGATAAGTGCTATATTTGCAAATGATATTAGAGCAAGAAGTGTGATACCTGGTCGAAACGCCAAAGTGTGAACTTAACTAGGCATAAACGATTTTAGAAAACATTCAATATCAGATTGCAAGTTCCTTCAGTTATAATCTTTTCAGTCATGTTGCAATATACAATGTGGTTCTTTAAGAAGAAGCACTTCCTTAACCAAAGATGAGTATTAGCTAAGCAATCAAGGGATCATATATCTGACCCCCTCTATATCCAATTTCATGTTTGGTGAAAAAAAAACGATCAGGCCAGTTGCACTTTCTGTGGAAGCAGGTGATTCCGGTTGGGTTGCAAGTTGCAGTAGCTCTGCAAGGCCGGCTCAAGAGCAACCGAATTTGTGTACATCTATTGTGGGCTGGATTACCCCACGCCATTGCCTGCTCATCTGTCCGTAAGCCACCTTTTGTCGCACGGGAGAGACAGCTTAAAACCGCTTGCGTGAGGACTTTTCTATTACCTCTGGTGCAGACTGCTGACACCAACACAACCTCCCATAGCACCACTGTCTTAAACAAAACACTAGCTCAGGAAACTCAACCCATCAACTGTTGATCTGAACATACAGTCCCTCCAGATACCATTACATCTCCATCTGCTGTGTTAAGGTATTTAAGAAGAACCTGGTTTCATTTTGAATGCACAATAAACATCTCTGACAGACAGTTAAAAAAGCATATGCTCATTTGCAAAAAAAAAAAAAAAAGATTTTCCTACTAAGTGCTTGTGTTGTTTTACCATACAAATATTTAAACATTTTTTTAAATCAAGAATATCAAAAATATCTTTAAGTAACAAATATCTTTGTAAGTTTATATTTCTGACCAATTTAAGCAAACGTTAACTTAATTTCCTATGTGTAATTTTGCTTATCAGGTAAATCTTGATTTAAAACTAACATAATTTTACTATGGGCTCTATGCACGGCGGTATTTCCGGTGAAGCATTAGGGATGCTCGATAACTTCCGCCGATCATAGAGTCCAATGCAATACCGAGAATTTATATTGAATTTTATACTCCATGGTTATACTAATGAAACGTTAGTCACAAAAACAGATAAAACAGACACCCCTCGTTGTGTTTATGCTTCTTTTAAAAATTATATTAAATAAACATAACTATATATAAAATTACATCTAAACGTATGTACGTTTCGTTTCAAAGACGGGAGGACAGTAAATATTGAAGACTCTGCCATAATCCCGTTTTCTCCGGTTTTCCTCCGCTTTAATCTACACAACCGGAAATGGACGAGCATCCTTACGTCAAATGCGGAACTTATGCGTGCATATAGCCCATTAAAGCCACACTGTGGAACTCTTCAACCTTTATAATGTATTACCAAAACCCATTGAGATGGTACATCGACTTAAAATCGTTTGAATGACACATCTGCCGTGCCGTACCCTGAAGGTGTCTGTATCGCTTTTACTAGCACTTTGTAACTTCGGGTTTCGGTAGGAACCCTGTCTATGGTAGGAACCCGAGCACAAAAAGAACTACTAACTACAAGACCGCTTTCCGGCCTACGTCACTTCCCTCACCACCCCAAACTTACTCAGATTCTAACATTTGAGCTCAACCCGCGTTTGATTGCCGTTGCCGTCTGTATGTTTTCGTCATGGCCGAACAACAGCTACAAGGAAGAAGGCAACGGTTTTATCAGAGGAAACTAAAAAAAGAAAAGGGGAGAGTGACAAATTAAAAGCCAGGATGAGGATTAACTTTCGCTTCGCTCGCTGGCGTGAGAGGAAGGGTGCTCGACCGATGCGGACGCTTGCCTGCACACAAATGCCGTTTCCAAGGTAACCCAGATAAATTCATATAAGCAGTGTAGTATTTTCTGGTATTCCGGCCACAGTTATGAGTGTAATAAAATGCCCACAGCAGTGTTCATTTCTACACACAAACACAGACCGCCTCAGTGCAGGGCTCGCACTAATAAAATCGACTCATGTCAAATATAACGTTACATTAAATGTAGTGAACGTGCCCACGACTCAGTAGTACCCACAAACTCTACACTCCACATGTCCCACGGTTTCTATAAAAATAAACCAACACACATAACGTTACAGTCAGCTCAGGCCGACTGGCTGCAGTAACGCGTCTCTGTCCATACGGGGGCGCTCGCGGTCGAGTGCAGAATGAATGGGGGTCAATGGGGTTCACCCCCAGAAATCCACTTTTCTCAGGATGTAATTTTTTGTCAAGTAATTTGAAAGTTGCATTCAAAAGGGAGGGCTAAGAAAATACACTCAGCTGAAAAATGCATGTTTAAGTTGACTTATCTGTTCTAAAAATCCATTCAAAAATGTGATGACGTCACACAATAGCAGAATGCTAGCGTGTTCTGGCCAACAACAGCCTAACCTGTAAGAAATCAAAAGGACATAAGTACTCGTTCATTCGACTTTTGGCCTATAATCTACATTGAACTTGCGGAATCAACAATAAAATCTATTTTGATTTAACAACAAGCAGGTGAAAGAGACACAGTTAGCCGTTTAGCCCCATAGACTCCCATTCATTCTGCACTCGCCCGTGATCACCTCCAGTGGAATTCTAATGGAACTGCAACCAAGGTGATGCACAATGGGGGTAATAGGAAGTGCCAAGGCTCTCCGTTAGACGGGCTCTGGTGGAGTGAATGTGCCCGCTGTCCCGCGCCCACATTCACTCACAGACATGATAGGGCCTAAAAAAAAAAAGTTTGGTTCCGCTTGGTTGTCAGTTGAGGTCATGGGTTGGTAGGGAATTTTTATTTATTTATTTTTTTTCAGTGGCAGCAAGGGATGGGTACGAAATTATTCCGGGCTCGACATTAAAGGGATAGTCAAACCTAAAAATATCAAAATTGAAACTACTGTGGAATCAAAGACACCTACATCTTGGATGCCCTTGAGGTAAGCTAAAACATATCAAAAATTAATTTCAAAGTGAACTATCCCCTTAAGCCTTTTCACGTGCTTGTCCTCCGGACAAGTAAGTAAATCTGTCAATCACTTGTCCGAGTAAAAAAGTTGCTTGTCCGGATTTTTAAAATTTATTTATTTTTTATTCTGAAGCAATATTCTCATCAGTGTTCAGCTTTGATATTTAAAAAGGCAAATTGTAATATCTGCACCTTTAAGGGCATCCCCTCCCCCAATATTATTAAATGCCCTATAGTGTCTTGTTATTCTAAATAATTGAATTTATTGATCAAATTTAGGAATTTAAAATGAAAGATGAAGCATACTGTTACCCTAGGTAGGGCTGATCAAATTAAATCATTTACACTGAAAAAATACAATTTCATAAAATAATGTTATGAAATTGATTTAAATGTGCAAATAAGAAATATTGGAAAGAATTATACTAGGCTACTTATAGACATAACACTAAACTGCCAATAGGTGGCGGCAGGCGACCGTATAAATGAGTGAGTTATTGATTCATTAATTCAAACGATTCGTTCAAACGGTTGATTCATTCAAGAATGAGAGATGTTTATGAATGGGTCATTGAATCTTTGACTCAACCGATTCGTTCAAAATGCTGAATCATTCAGTAATGAAAACAGGATGAGTTCCTGTGAGATGCGTCGTGGTTCTGCTGTGACTTTTCTTTGGAACTATTTTCGCTGCTGAAATGGAACAAAAACACCCAATATTGCTTATAAACAGTAAGTGACTTAATCTTAACTGTTTATTGAACTGTTGTAGGAAATCAATGTCACTTTTTCAATCGTGATGCTATTCAGGAAAAATAATTGAGGCTGCTTACACTCCACATTTAGATTTTTTTTATAGGCAGTATGTTGTTAACTGTGTATGTGCGCTCCGCTCATGTGTGTAGATTTCTCTGCACGAGCGTCAACAGCGCAACCTTTCCATCAGTAAAACAGTACATTTATTATCCACAATCGATAGCATACTTGCAATAAATGTAATAAAATCAGAATCATTCTCTCGGTTTAGTGATTCCCTAGTTATTTTTTGTTTGTTATTGATGTTCTAATCAGTCTACTTATCCGTTAGGGCGAGTAAAATTCTCTTTAACTTGTAATTCAAAAATCCATTTGTCCCGGACAAGCGGACAAGTTAGACGGGCTCTGGAGATACGAACCGCGCCAGGTTAGAGTGTTTTGGATTGCATAAAATAATAAAAGAAACGAACAAATACATGGCGAAAGAAGTGGTAGACAGCAGAAGATGGGATTGGGATCATGATTGGAATTTTTGGTATGATTTTTAATAAAACTAGGCGGATGGAGGTATTAGTAGGCTATGTGGTGTGTGCATGCCTATGAATGCATGTATTTGTATGTGTGCGAATATGAATAAAAGTATCCTAAATGACAAAAAAAGACTTGTATAATATGTATTATAGTTCAGTTTGACGAACGATATCTGCCTCGTTTGTTAATAGCATTGCTGGAGGACAAGATGCATCTTGCATCGCGTGCTATAAAAAGACGGTGCTGTACAAAAACGTGAATTTATAGTTCGCCTCAAAGTTTTTTATTTGTGTATTTATTTATTTAATTATTATTATTATTTCCCCAAGCTAATAAAATAAATTTGGGTCGCACATAAATTGACAGGGTCGGTCGGAAACCGGAAACAAACAATTTTTTTTGTTATGCCTAGGCCACGGGGCTCACCCCACTCGCTCTCTCTCAGCAGACTGCTATAATCGAGCGCGGTAAGGCTGCCCGGCCCGCCTCAAACATTGCAAGCACACACAATCTAAAGACACGGGAGGCTGACTTTTTGTTGACTTTAATTTTGCTGCATCGCTTGTGGCCTCTAGGGACGCTAGACGCGAAAGTTACAGGTCGAGCGCCACTTGGCAGTGTGGCTTTAAAGTCATCTTTAGTTATTTTAAAACCTCTAAGCATCCTTTAAAAATGGAAGGTTTAAAAGGAAGCCCTTTATTTTGACTCCAGAAACTGAGGGCTGAAGATAAGTGCTCAATGACACCCTTACCTTCTTACATTAATGGTCCAACTAGAAATGAGACCTCAAACTATAGTATGATCAGGAAATTGTTGCCTGGAATCACTGGATCCTTCCACCTAATGTGGTTGAACAAGAATTTGGTGAATTTGAAGTAATTTCTTTAATTCTGGGATGAACTGATTTAAAAAACGTCGGTGTATGAATGAGTGAGTGAATGGGTGAATGTGAGGGAAATGTAAAGCGCTTTGGTGGCCATTAGGTCTGTGAAAGCACTATATAAATGCAGTCATTTTACAATAAAGAAAAGGAAAACAAACGTTAAACAACTCTATAATACACAGAGTTTTGTTTTCACCCACACTTTTAGCTTTAAAAACAGATGCAGTCCTGTCTAATGTAGTATCACTTCTCAAAAACACAAAGTGCAGTTTCATTCTTGCAGACCTGTTCAGCAGAAATGGAATTATAGCGACATCTTGTGGCAGCAGCACAATTGCTCTCTTTTCATAAGTAAGGACAAAATGTTCCGGATGTTTTTTTTTTTAGGAATGCACAAACAAAATGTCCTGTCCTGTCACCGATTTGATAAATCCATATTACACAATATCCGTTTTAACAGTGTTCACGATAAATCTTAATATTAGAATTGAGGGTTAATTGTGAATGCGACAACACGATATATGCTGCCAAAACCAGACAATATTAGCTACTGCTAAAATCTAATAAACGCAAATATTGGATAATATATCGCGCACTGCTGCAAATTATCCAAAATTATGTACAAACATAGGACCAAAAAAAGTGTTGTTTAGAGACAGTTTATTAGAAATATGTAGACAAAAACCTCACTGCTTTTAACAAACTGAAATTTATAGACCTGAAATGACAGGTCACAACATAGTTTTCTTACTTATCTTTTACTTACACCTGCATTGATATTAAGAGTGCAAACACAAATAGGTCATCTATAGATAATGTTTTTTAAATCTGTTGAGAAGTTACCCTTTTGTTCTGTACAGCGGTGAGCATATTTTTTATTACTTGTCTTTACATATATGGAAGAAACCAGTGCACGATTCCCCGCTACACGTCTATGTGTGATACAAAACAACAAATACTAACTGCCAACCTGAAATTATTTTGTCAAGCAGTGTGTACAGACATGATTATGCACTTTGAACATGTTGGATTGACGCATAAAAACTGCTGCTAAAACACTTAAAATGGGGGTTTGCAATAAATCAGTGCAAGGGTTTTGAATATGCCATTCTGATGTGAAATATAGCACTAGTGAAAACCAAATGTCTTGGCTGACATTGAGGAAGCATGTACCTTAAGAAAATGCTTCTTTCAAGGAAATCACAGCTTAAACACAAAGGAACAAACCAATGAATTAAATAAAATGTACAGTTTGAATGAGAGGGAGAAGACAGAATATGTTGAAATAGTCATTCATGTCCTTTTTCCATTACAACAAATTACAATGTCAACAATACATGATGCAATAACCCCACTGACACTGAGGAAAAGCCCAAGACTTAGAAGCCATTGAGTAAACTGACCATAACTGGTGTCCACAATACATCATTGAGAGCTCGTAATTGTCCATGCAGAACAGTAAAGTAAAGTGTGTATGCATTGTCGAGGGGCTAACGTTGCCATCAACACAACAGTAAAAATCATTCCTTGTGACTTTCTGCAGAAAGACCTTGAAAAACAGTTCTGAAAACTATGCAGTTTTTAAATGGCTACCAACTCAAACTTAGTCTCTCTCTTCTTTTAAGTGTTCGATGAAAGTTCTTGCTTTCTTCTGCATGACGGTGTCCTGTTTCTTCACTCAAGGTCTGGCATTTCTGAAATATTTTTGTAAATAAATTAAAAAAGTGAATACATTTCATTTAAAATGTTTAACCAATAAATGCAGCATAAAGTTTAATAGCAGCTAACCCTTTATAATTTAGTGAATAATGAAAAAAAAAAGGCTACAGAGGACAGACAGATAATTTGAGAACTTACTTTCGTCATCACTATCCACAGACTCCTCCTGGAATTTGAAATAAAATCAGGTCAAACACGGAGAACATTTCAGCAATGGCGCAATTATACAAACTTTATTTTTAGGTTATTAACTAACTAACTTACAATAAAACAGTAATTTAAAAATAATATTATTTCTTCAATAATTATCTCACATCATCTGCACCATCCACATCTGGTAGGTCATCTTCCCCTCCCATGTTGTTCATCATCTTTAAAATCAAACAAATCAAATGCAAATGATTATGATTTATTTTGACAAATTATTATTTTCCCAGAAATGTATTCATATTATTATTATTAATAGTAGTATATATATATAGACATGAACCTCTGAAAAGCGATCGAAACTGGACAATTCTTCATCCGAGTCATCCTCCCAGTCTTTCCAGTTATTGAAGTCAACGCTGAGCCAATTGAGCTGCACAAAGAACCAAGAGAAACATCAATTACCAAAAGGGATCTTATTGGAGTTACATTATAATAGTTTAAGCGGACCCAACACTGACCTTCGCCTTCTCTTTTGTTAACCTTGGCCAAGACTTGCCAGATTCTGCTTTTCTTAGACAGCAAAAAACAGACCTGTCTGTGCGTTTATGTTTAGAGTCCTGCAAAAGAATAAGAGTTCTAAGTATCTCTTAATCCAATGAGAACACCATGAGCCATGCAGATTGAGCTCTTACAACCTGAATCAGACAGGAAACTATCAGGTGGAGTGGCGTTGTCAAACGTACCGTTACTACTGGTACCGGTCGGAACAAAACAAAAACTTGACGGTACCAGCATTTCTGAAGTACCAGGTATTTTTGGGCATCTGCTGATAGACGCTGCTTTCTGTGTTGACGCTGTCTATTGTGTTCTTTTTTTTTAAGCGTTGACCATTATAGCCAATCAGAGTTGCTAATGAGAATCGGCTTAACACCACTGAAAAACCCCATTTTTTTTTGTTTGTTTAATGTGAGCCATGAAGTAAACATGAAGTAAATAAGAGATTCATTGAACAATTAAGACAGATTTTTTTTATTATTCACAAGAGTGCATTATTCAGTGAGCTTGCACTTTAATTGAATCGGAAACTGTTATGATTGACAGTGATAAACAATGGACAAGACAAAATAGAACAACATTTTTTTAAAGTATTTAATTCAACAGTTCTTGCTCTGGTACACAAATTGGTATCGAGAACAGCAACATTTGACTGGCATTGGTACTACTGAAATGTTGGTACCGTGACAACCCCTAAGGTGGAGTACTTACATTTGGGTCAATGGACTCAAATAGTTCTACTTCATTATGGTGTTTCATGTTATCTGTTCCTCCAACACAACTAAAACAAAAAATATAGCATATTACAATTTAGAATTAACTACTATAGCACTATATTGTACTTTAAAACACTAAAGAGGCAAGCACTCCAATTTGCAGTGCAAATACTAAAACATTTTAACGGAGTATCATTATATAACAATTTGAAAATGGATGTACCTGAAATCAAGCTTTGTTTTGTTGAATTGAACTCGGACATCTTTGCTGTCTTCTATACAGAATTCAATGAAGACTGCCTCTCGTCTGTCATACCACTTGGCAGTTGCTGGCTGCCTGTAAAACAAATGGAATTAAAACTGATATATTTGAAAGAGCATGCAGAATTTAAAGTTATACAACACTTCAATATGGCATTGAAATGAAGCGATGTTGTTTAGTTTTAATGGGGAACATGGTGAACTAAGTAACCAGCTAAGTGCATTAGTTAAAAGTCAAACTCCAGAACTCCACACGAAAAGCACAGCTCTAAATTAAGATGTGCGAGAAGGAGGCACTGGCGGGGGTAAAGCAACAATGATGTTACCATTGAGAGAGACCAGTTTTTATTGACTGGCAGGTTCATTGCATGGCCTCTAAACAATCTACCTTGGGCTTCACTACAGTAAAAACAACGAAAGAACCAAGCCCCTGAAAAATATTAATTTTGTTTCTAATATTTTCTACTGTATTTTAACTGACTGCATGAACTACAGCTAAAGATTATATATATATGCCATTCAAATAAGTTTAATTTGACATATTGAGAGTTAAATGGAGGTATATAACAATGAACAATCTGGAGTTGAATACACATAGATATTCTGGTCAGGATTATTGCCTGTTGGTCTCTGGTCTTAAGATGGTCTCTGTAGTGGTGCTCAGCTGGTTTTGCTTGGAAGCTGGCTTATAACCCACATGCTCAGATGAAGTGACCCAAACCCATGCAACAAACCAGCCTGAGAGACCAAGCTAAGACCTTTCAACAGGGCAACTGGCTGGCCAACTGAACACCAGCTTGGAAGACTAGCTGATTTTAGACCGTCTTAAACATGTAATATCAGCAAACCTTTTTATCTATCTGGTGCCCCTGCAAACCTTGAACTGCGTAAGGCTTAATCTGGGGCGTGGACATTGCTAGAACGTTCTAGTCATGCAGATTAAGTATTAAATTAAGAAGAATTAAGCAATAGCAAACTGAGCAGTAGCAATTCTCATGTTAGTTACAATAACTTCAGGCCCTGACAATCTAGCTGCAAACCAGCTAGCTAAGCTCTTCTGTGTAAGCAATGTGCGCTGTTTCCACCACCGATTAAGGTTTTTCTAAGCTATTCAAAACGTCTTTCCGAGAATAATTTGTATTCTCTTAAATGTCTATATTTAATAACTGCCGCATGTGAGAAAATCTGATGTTTAGCGTTAACTGATAGAGGTTATGAACACATTTGCTAACTAGCTAATAAGTTCGTGCATCCTTATCACTGCCAATCAGACTCACATGTCGATATCTTCTTTCAGTTTACACAAAAATCTGCGTTGACCCTTTCCTCCTCTCGCCTGTGTTAGTGTTTTGAATTTATGCTGTCAGTTCAAAGCGAATGCATAAAGACGGAAGCTAGCTGTTTATGCGCCGCTCCGTCACCCTGCACACGAATCGAATCGCGCGTGTCAGTCTACTCAATGGCGCGTAGTGACGTCACCTCAACGTTTCTAGCGACTTCTGCTGCGCGCTCCGCACTATGCGCGCACCTTGAGCAAATGCGTCTCCATAGTAACGCAGACCTCGCTCCGCCTCGACTGTACAAGATGTCACGATGATCCTGGAACATACTACATAATATAGACATAATATTTATGCATACAAATCATACGAATAAATAATGTGATATATTGACAAATATTTGTTCTTGTATAATATTTATTTTTTCCTTTATCTAGAGTCAGAATTAGACTTTATAATATTAAAAATACAAACAATGATTATAATCTTTACTTTTTCCTTCATCTATAGTCAGAATTAGACTTTATAATATTAAAAATACAAACAATGATTATAATCTTTACTTTTTCCTTTATCTATAGTCAGAATTAGACTTTATAATATTAAAAATACAAACAATGATCTATCTATCTATCTATCTATCTATCTATCTATCTATCTATCTATCTATCTATCTATCTATCTATCTATCTATCTATCTATCTGTGTTAGATATTTTACGTTTTAGTGTTTCCTTTTGTATAATTTTATATTATAATTAAAGTACGTTATTGGCATGATGTTTTGCGTTACATACAATATTGCTAAAGCTTCTATACACAAAACGTGTCGGCAAACAAACAAATAAAGCAATGGCAGTGATTTTAATAAAGTCATAATTGCAAATGATTCATAATTCAAAATACATATCCCGTGAAGGAGTTAATCGGAAAAAGCACAAAGGTCAAACAATACAAGACGATTGATGATGTGGTCTCTTTAAAGAGCTCCACACAGTGGTCACATCCTGTAGTTGCTAATCCGGCTCAACCAACGACCACAAGAGTGACGAACTTCCTGCCTATATTACCGTGTATTCAGGGCATTTTCACTGTAATTACTGAAAGCGAACTATGTGATAACGAAATATGACATAGAGACGCCGAGTTAGAGTCGCGAAGGAGCTAAAGACAAAACACTTTCGTCGTGACAGTCAACGGTGTTCTTTGTATGCATGTTGTCTTCTTTTGACCAAGGACGGGGAATTGGGAAACCACAAAGAGACTGAGCTGGTCTGTTGATCAAGCGAAGTGTCATCTGAACTTGAATAGGATATCCCAAGCATAAATTCGCAAGAATCATCATAGTTTTTTTTACGGCACGTTCAATGCAGCGGTCGTCTGTTGACTTCCTCGTCGAGTGGAAGCAGGCATTCTCTAGTTGCGGTAGGTTCCCTTTATATTCATCTCTTCCGGCAAAGTCACTACAGGAGGTGAATTCATTTATTACATGAGCACAATAGGCTTTGTCACTGTGTTATTTATTTATTTATTATTGTTTTTAATTTAGCAATACTTAGGTTTAAAGGCAACGTGCTGCCATCATCATTTTCTTCGTGTGTCAGTTTGCTGGACAATCCGCTAAATATAAACAATGTCTTGATCTACTAACTTGTATATTTATTTTCTCTAAAACAGGGAAATAGGCCTGTTACTGCAAGTAACGAGAATTTATGGGATCACAAGGTAATTTAGTTTCAATAATGTAATCACTCTGCAAGCATCAAGTGACATTCATGAGCAGGTAGTGCAACACAGAATGATCCTTTGTTTATACAGTGAACACATTTCAGAGCAGCTGATGTGGTTCTGCACAGCTGCCTGTTGGTATTGAATGAGCTGATAATACTCAGCACAGCCCATTCATGCAAGAAACTTCATTGTCTAGAATATTCCACCCTTCTGCTGCACAGTCACAAATAAATTGGATTGTGAAAGGGTAAATTATGTTATAATGATTAAACCCTACAATATTTTCATTTTTTATAAAAGATTAAGTACAGGGAGCTTGCAAGATCTGACTGAGAAGAATCTGCATGCTAGCCTGCAGCTCTTGTCAGGTGTGAAGTATTGTGAATTTATGCAGGGTTGACTCATTACACGTGTATTATCCATCATATGTTTCTAATGACAAGGAAAGAGCGAACTGGTAACAAGCACAAGCTACTATTTAACTTCAAGAATTGTAGTCAAGCAATCAGTTACAGCAGTATTTCATCTAAAACTGGTTTAATTAGCATTTAAATTGCATTTTTTAAGCTAAAAATGATTTTAAAATTGTAAAAAAAAAAAGGAAGAATGACCAGACACCTAAAATGTACACTTTTCTTTCAAAAAAGAAAAAGAAACATGTATTTATGCATGTATAACATATCAAATTTATTCATGCAATTAACTTTTTTTTTTTACTTTTTAACTATATATTGTTGATTTATGTTATTTACCAATTATATTGGGAAAATAATGCACTAAATAATTGCAAAATTTGTTAATTTGTTGGCAATTTGAACTACTCTTGCAAACTGATCTCTTTTCCTCCCAGTTTCATCTGATGAGATGAGCGTGCGTGCGGGGCAGGGCAGTGACGAGGTGCTGGTGTCACAGGCGGTGTGGGATTACCTTGCAGCCGCTGGACGGCCCTGGTTGGTCGACTTCGAGGACAAGCAGGGACTAAGCGCAGACATCATCCGACGCGGGGAGCGTGGCGGCTGCTGTGCCGTGCGTCTCTCCCCGGTGGAGGGCAGCAGCAGGGCCAGAACTGGGATGATGGATGGGCCGGTTTCTCCTGTTACACGGAAAGCTTTCATTGACTTATGCCGCTGTGCCCGGAAGGAGATGACCAAACAGGAGGCGGCTCCTAAGAGGAAACGTTCTCTGTTACCGTGTGTGGCGGCAGTGGAGCCTGACGGGGAAGGGAGCTTGTTGTCTCCGCCTCCCCCTCAACCACGGCGCTCGCAAAGGCAGCAGCAGAAGTACAGGAAAAACGCAGACATGGAGACCTGTGTGGTTTTACCCATGCAACATGAGGCGGTGGCAAGGACCGGGGCTGAATTAGCCGTCGGTCATGAAGAAGAGAGCACCATTTGCTCTATCTGCATGGGCGAAATTGTGGAAAAGACAACTCTGGACAAATGTGGCCACGCGTTCTGTCGGTCCTGCTTAGAACAGGCGTTTCAAGTAAAGAAGGCATGTCCTGTGTGCAGGCTGGTGTATGGTCAACTTATCGGGAACCAACCGGCCAATGGGAGCATGATGGTTGAAAGGGACCAAGACCTGGAGTTGCCTGGCCATGAAGGTTATGGCTGCATATGCATTATTTACAGTTTCCCTCCCGGTTTGCAAGCGGTAAGTACTGCTTACAGGCGGTTTACAACTGACAAGTGTTTTGCATTCAGATAACCACAGACCAGATTTCATTATACAGCACACACAAACTGTAATCACACACTATTATATTTTATAATTCTTTCAGCAAGAGCACCCAAACCCTGGGGTGAGGTACCCAGGCACAGACCGGGTGGCATACCTGCCAGACAGCCCTGAGGGAAACCGTGTCCTCTGCATGCTGCGACGGGCATTTGAACAGCGCCTGATCTTTACCATAGGCACCTCCATGACCACTGGCATGCATAATGTTATTACCTGGAATGATATCCACCACAAGACCTCCATATGGGGCGGACCACGATGGTATGCAATTTAATGTTGCTTGCTAAATTATATCTGGGAAAATCAGTTATACCACAGGCATCTCTTCACTGGATTTGCCTTTTGACTTGAACATATTTTTTTAATTAAAGCTGTTGGTTTGGATACAAGCCAACCCAAAAATATATATTCAAAAATCCATACGTTAAATGACGCACTAAATTCGCTTTTTTGCAGTAGATTTTTGAGGTTCTAGTACATTCTGATTTACTAAACCTTTATGATCAGAGCGACTTGGGTAAAAAATGCCTGAAACCATGATCAGCTTTCATAGAAAAAAAATTGAGGAAATGTTTTCGTGACACGTTTCATATGCCATATGTTTGTCTGATTAATTCTAATAAGCCAAACAGAGGCTTGAGGAGATCCCAGCTACATTTTTCATCCTATAGAACCTTTATATCGTGATCGTTCTAACATGAAAAACATTTACAAGTTGTTGTTTTTTTTCTGGCCAAGGACAGAGATGTTACTACATATTGTAAATATTGTATACACATTACACAATATAACATTTTGCAACGTGTTGCATTTTAAACCTGGCCTCTAATGATGCATATAATACCACATTCAATTAACAATTTTTTTACATAATTTACAAATCCATTAAAATAATAATAATGAAGGCTGTGCAGAGATACACTACTGTTAAAGAAATTGTGGTTGGTAAGATTTTTTTTAAAGTCAGTCGCCACGCCGGTGTGGATACTGTCATTCCAACACATTCTCATCCCAAGGCGTCATATACTGACGCTTTTCCCAATGCTTAGACATTCAACGCACATGGCACCCTTTAGCGTCAATATGAGATGCAGATATATATGGGTCAGAAGGCGCCTCTTAGTGGTTTAACCCTAACCCTACCCCAGACCTAAACATAGCCATATGCTTTGCGTTATATTGACGCTAAAGGCTGCCATGTGCGTTGGATGTCTACGCATTGGCAAAAGCGTCAGCATATGACACCTTAATTTTCACCGGAAAATGTCCTCTGAACTAGCAAGTAACTGGTTCTGACATTGCAGTAAATCGCACTGATTAAATCTAACAATCGCTTATAAGTTATCAAATCACGCAAAACCATGCAAATTATACTTAATTGTTCGCAAATTGTTAATGTTAACAACGTCAATATTGCGTGACTACATGTAATGGCCTTCTGATATGTATCCTTGTCTCTTCTTTTGCTGTAGCCACTCTGAAGTCCAAATGAAGTCTTTTTACAGCGAGTGAATCTCTAGTTATCACTGGTGATTGTCGTTTGAACCTTTCTGGATCCGGCAATCAAATTGATGAGTTTAATTTTATCAAGTGCTGTGAGAAAACAACATCCTACAAAATCCTCACACGCAATATAGCAGACTAGCCGAGACTCCTTCTTTATGTGTACAGATGTGACGTAATGATGCAAAGACATGCTCGAATCTCCCGCGGAAATCCACCATTATCACTGGAGTTAAAAACATTATTACAAGCTTCCCGCTTTGAATCGAGCTAAGGCAAACAGATAGTTTTGAACACTGGCTGGTATTTTGTAACAATATAAATGTCTGTGCTGTCAATTGTTGCTGAATACGAACTACTTTTATTTAAAAAAATAAATAAAAATAAATTGTACTGACCCCAAACGTTTGAACCATAGTGTAAACTTGTACATTGGATTATAAATGAATTTAATACCTTTTAATATGGAAAAATAGAGAAACATTGAGCTTTCTAACTTCAGCTTTAATTTAATATAACTTAATATTTATTTATTTTCCCAGCTTTGGTTACCCAGATCCTACATACCTTGTGCGGGTGACAGAGGAACTACGCGAGAAAGGGATAACAGCCGATTGATTTGTTTCTAGCACTTGAGAAGTTTCAAAAGGATGGCGACGTGTGTGCTTGACCAGTCTTTTCACAAACCCACTGTGTCGAAAACAAGCCACAGTCATCTGCTGCAGGACACCGTTTTCACAATGTTTCATTTCAATCTTTATGTTTAGCTTTGTTCTTTATTTACCTGAGTGAATACAGTATTTCTGCGGTACAAACCTGGGGTGCACTTTACTGAGTCTCAGCTGAGTTTCAGATACCCACTAGACTGCTAAAGTGTGAATGTGAAGGTGAACACGTTTCCATATCTGCGGTACAACCTTCCTTTTCCCTGTTTTTCAGGTTAGAATCACAAGGCTGCTAGCCTCCCTCTTCTAATTCTGTTTCTTCCATCTAAACTATGCTTAATAACCTTTTTAGTTTATGGTCACATCTGGGTGGAGACAAATGGCATAGTACAGTTAAATCGGTACAGCTGGGACAATCCCATACAACTTTTTTTTCTAGTAATCAGCACTAAGAGGCACTTTGCAATGTAGGTAATCTTTTTATTATGAGAATTTAAAGTGGATTCTGCCTGATCTTCCAGAGTGCAGGATGTAGAGAGGTTATTTGTGGGCCTTTCTAATAATAAGGTCTTATTAATAGAGATGCAAGTCGATTTCAGTTTGTCCTAGCTTTCATCCTTTATAACTTCCATTATTGTCTTTCTTTTCAATAAGATGTGCATAAAAAGTAATATTTTTGCTTTCTGCTCATTGGGTTCAGTTTTCCCCAGTTTTTTTATTTTTATGCTGTTTACAGATTTTTGAGTTCATCCATTTTGGATGTTAAAACTTCTGTCACGTGTATATATCAAATGATGTCAAAATGAAAGGGCGTGTGAACCACTTAAACCAAACTAAAAGCATAATAGCTCAAAATTTTGTTGTTACCATTGTGTTGTTTATGCCTCAGACTGAAAAGCCTTGCACTGATTTTATTGTGAAGAATCAGCAGAATCGTCCATACAAATTTGCTGAAGTGGAAAACAAATTAATAACACAGCATATGACTCTCACAAAAACATGCAGGTCACATTTAACTCTGAAATCAAAAGAAAAAAATAGAAAAATATATTGCGTTTAGCATACTTTTGTTTTGTTATACCCATTATTCTCGATATCTTTCTTTAATATCACAAAGTAATATTGTTATATTACAGTGAAACAGTAATACAATTATAGTTTTTTGTCACAAATTAAAGAAATAAATTAAATATCTGTAATTATTACATTTGATCACAAAAAAGTCAGAAATTATTTTATACATTATGTTTATAATAACTAACACAATGCAACACGCACACAAATAATTAGCTTTATTTTCTTTTAAAATACCAAATGTAAATTCATTTTTTCTTTTGATTTTTGTGTGAGATATGACCCGTTTTCGTGAGATTCACCCAAATGGCGGCTGTCATTCATGAAGCAGTTTTATCAGATTTGTTTTGTATTTCTCTCATTGAAATGTTATTGTGCCTTCTGCTAAAGGTCACAGCCTGTTATTACTAACAGTATACTATTACTCATTAGTATTGGTTAAACTTTGTTCTGATCAATATGAAGCATTAACTTTATAGCAGTCTTTCAGCTTTAAGCAAAATGCATCATACTTTAGAAACTAAGTCTCAGACAGTTTTGCGCAAACCAAAACCTTTACTTTGTGTTAAGAAGGTTTTTATGTTGTTCATTATGTTTTACAGTATCTTTAAACAGAAAACAGTATCAGATTTAAGTTTTTCTTTTATACCATATTCTCGTGCTCCCACCTTTATGTTATTAAGGACCAATTCAATCAGGATTAGTAGGACTTAAATGTTACTGTCATGCAAAATTCTATGCACTTCAAAATCAGATTTATAAAATAGACCTCTTCAGATGACTGATTGTTCAAATTAAATAATTTGCCTTTATAGTTGTGTTGATTTCTATTACATAATTGAATTGTATGCTACAAATAAAAATGTGCTTTACATTTTCATACTTGAATAAAGGGATTCTGTTCTGTTAGACAGTGTTCTGTTTTTTTTCCCTTCCAGATTTAACTTCTCAATGCCTCGTGTGTTAATCTCTGTAAATGGCAAAATGACAATGATTCACTCTTTTGTAAATATCATGAATTATTTTCTGCTTAAATACCCTTAACATCACCTTTATCATGAGTAGCACAACTGTAATTTCCACATTATCCATAAAAGATTTAGTATTTTAGAGGTATGTTAAAGAATATCTTGTTGCATATTTATCACAAAAGGTTAAAGTATTTGGAAATTTTTTTTTCCTGAATGTAATTATGAATTCTGAATTGTTCAATAATCTTTTTGTAGCCATTACCCTATGAAAGCTTGTTTGTGACACTGAATTAAAAATACATAAATACAAATTGCAACTTCTTATCTCACAATTGCGAGATTTTGGACGTGAGAATTGTGATAAATAAATTAGCAATTCCAAGAAAAAAAGACAGAAATGAGACTTTTTATCTCACTATTCTGACTTTTTTTTCCGGAAACAAGCTTCCACACTGGAAAAAAAATATTGTTGGTTTAACTTAAAAAAGTAAGTAACCTGGTTGCCTTAAAATTTTTAGTTGATTTAACTGGAAAAAGTGAGTTAATAGAATGAATGGGATTAATTTAATCATCAGAAACTCAAAATAATAAGTTATCTCAACTAAATAAATTATTTAAGTTGATAAAAGAAAAAATGTTGTGATAACAAATCTTGAAAATTTGTTTTTTACAGTGATATGTTTCCAAACAGAAACTGACAATTAGTAATAAACCCACCCTGAGAAATATTAACCGCAGTTTATTACTTCTAGCACAAGTCTCCCCTATATTTAATACTTAACAAAAAACATTAAACCTACCAATGGAGCAGTTGTGTGCAATTTGCGAAGAAATATTCCTGGAGGTAAAAAACATGAGATTCTTGACATCAGAGATGCATAGCCCTAAATACAATCTTCTGGAGCAAGGCATTGCACCTAAAATAAAACAGAGGGCGCCATTTTACCACTTGACTAAACTCGCAAAGAAATGTTTTGGATTGAAAAACTGCAGCGTAGGCTGCATGTGGTTCTGAAGTAGCCTAATGTATTTTGTTGTTATTGTGTATCCTTAGTCTTAAAATTAATATCATAACATTATTATGATAACAGAAGGACCTCAACCCTGGTAAGTGTATTCAATTATTCGACACAAATAACATCTCTGCCTTCCTACGAGAAAGTGTAATGAGCCAGATTTCAAACAAAGGCCCATTCCACCAGTAGCACCTCATTGCAGTAGCTACACGAGATCCAGGGGGCGGAGTTGGATCCAGATCTAATGGGTGGAGATAGGTAGGATTAGGGGTGGGGTTAGGGATCAGTGGGTGGAGATCGGTACGTTTTTCGTTATGTAAGGTGGGAGTAGTTGGATCTGGATGCAATTCCTCCTCCTGGATTTTGTGTTCTGCAGTGAGGACCAGCCATCGTAGGGATCCATCTCTGCTTCCATCGTCTGGAATGATGCCCAGAACAGTATAGGCCTAGTATATAGTAAAAATCTTATACCAACAACACTATGTGTATGATTATTATTTTTATACTCTGAATTTAGTAATATGCAGCACAAAAACACCTGGAGGGACAACCTTTATAGAACATACATGTGACACAGTGATGTTATCATTCATTTTGTTTTATTATTTTAGAGGATGGGTGGATGCAACCTGCCAATGTTCGCATCTATCTTATTTGGCGTCAAATGATGGTTTGCGCCATACAGTGGGCTAGAGTTTGATACACAACTTTTGACGTCAAAAGACAACAACAGCTACGGTAAAAATATTTTCCATTCCAACATTCCATTATCTTCTTGCAGGCGATATTTTTCATTCTTGAAGGGTTTTTTTTGGCAGAAATGTAGTGACGGGTGGTGAAATGAGAAGAGCACAGCACTGTACTTGGAAAACCCGTGTTGAAATGTGTCTCAGGGCATTTCCTCCGATTATGCCAGTGAGCCTTTGAGCATTGCACTAGATCCCCATCTGCTTTAAAAGGTCTACTGTAGAGCCATGACCCCTCTCTGTCTCTCTGTGTTAAAGAAGAGTGTGTTAATGTCACCTGGATCATGGCAAGGTTAACCGAGCACTCTTTTGTGTCTCCGAAGGGAGGGGATCTCCAATTGATTTATTTTTTTAAAGATAAAGAGTCAAAATGTTAGCATAATATTGCGCAGTGATAAATAGAACCGTTGGGTGAAGTTTTATCGTTTTATCATGAATAAAGCACAGCTGTTGACCAATCAGAATCAAGGACTGGATCTAACCGTTTTACTGTCAGTTAATTCTATTTAATTTATTAACTAACATTAAATGACAGGACAACAATAAAAAGATGAATTTGTCTGGTCGAGAGAGAATGGCTCATTTTTTATTGAATTATTTTCCAGATGTGACACATGCATGGATGGAAGTCTTTTAATTCTATGGAATTCTGTTACAAGTTGCTCTTCTTGTAATGTCAGGAACAGGAAGGACTTGGAAGGAAATGGTGTAGCTTGTCTGGACCTTTAATAATCTTGACATAAGCCAATACTTAAACCAAAAGGAGCTTTTCATTCCCATTTATGCTAGTCCTCAGTGAGAGCTGAATGGCTGGAGTGGCTCAGGTGTGTGATGACCATGTCCAGGCTGGACCATATGAGAATCTGCCCAAGCTTTTCTGGACATCTGCTGCTCCCCCATCTCACGGCCCGGCCCATCTGGCCCAGCCAGGCTTTCCTCTCGACAAAAATTGCCAGAAGAGCTCTTTGTCTTTGCCTTTCTCTCTCTATTCTCTCCTCCTTCTATCCCTATATTCTGTTAGGATTGAGAGCACAATGTGTGTGCTTGTTTGTCTGAATTACACGTGTATGGATAATGATCACATATACCTGATATTTTGGATGAGCTGATATTCTGAGATTTATATTGCAGCATTGCATGAATAGTCTGCTTTTCAAATCAGACTATTAAAAATATGAATAAATAAATATTTTAAATAAAAATGTATTTGCTTATTAATATCTACAATCCTTGCGTCAAATAATGAAATTATTAATCAAACAATTTGACCGATAAGATTTTCTTGTTGTTTTGTAATAGTGTGAAATGGTGCATTTAACATTTGAAGCAGAATTGTATGTTCTGTGATTTGACTTGTCATATCTATTTCCCTGGGCAATTTCACTCATGTCATTATCCATCTGCCTGCAACGAGAGGGTGGGGGTTGCGAGGGGCAGGAAAGCATTGCAACAAACCCAGAATGCATTTCTACTGTTTTTTTTAAATAAAGTAAAATAAAATATAAACCTTTGATTTCTGGTAGATAAGTTCTGTGCTTTTACAAGACTCTGCTTTGTATGCATTTTACTCTTGTCATCTCCACAGAGCTCCTTGTGCCCACGGTGCTCTTTAATTATAAGATCTGCACTTGGGCAGACTTGGCATGCTGATTCTCTCTCTCAACTTCCTCTTTCTTTGTCTCTCTATCTATCGCTCTCCTTCTTTTCATCCCAGCACACCTTCTCTATAGCATGGGCATTAACACGATGCATGATGTGCTATCTTTATCTAACAATCGGCCTATAGGGATATGAGAAATAAAATCCAGTTTTACTTCCAGTCTCATGCATTAATTTAAAAAAAGAGAGAATGAGACTCGGGTATGTACTCTAGGAACATTCGGTACTCACACTTGCATTTGCCGAGACTGACAGAACATCATACTAAAACAGGGCCGTACCTGCAAATTGTTGCTGTGGGCCCCTATGAAATTGTTGAAATCAGGGGGCCCCTCTAAGGCCCCTTGTATCATTTTTGCCCCTTCAGTGTGAGCCATGCACCGCTTCAACAAGAAACCAACAATGCAAGCAACAATGCAAATTACTTTAATGAGTGAATCAAAAACTTGCTGCGTAACCAGTGTAGTCCAATAACCAATTCCTAGAAGAATAACACTTTTTAATCATCTTTTTTTAGTTAATCAAAACGACACAGCTAACCAAACAGACTACCAAAGTAGTCAAACCAAAAGAATGACTCTTATGAACCAAGTTTTTTGAGTGAATCAAAAAAAATTAAAAATAAATACTGCTTAAAAAGTGTATTTTTTTCTGACTGTAGACCAAAGTAATAATTCTGACTGTAGACCAAAACTGTAGTCCAACCTTTTGTTAACAAAAAAAAAAAAAAAAAAAAAAACCAAAAAAAAAAAAAACTTTTTTTGAGTTTGCACATGCGCATAGGCCTAAGTAGCAAATCACATGAATCGTCATCAGAACACCGGCGGTTGTGTAGAGAGGATTAGATAAAGGTTTGAGTGATTAATCATTGTCTAACCTGACGAAAATGTATTTATTGAATTTTGGCTAGATTTTATTGCATCTGCAGCAGCATTGTGAACTTTTGTAAAGATACATGAACTTTTAATTACATAATTTACTTACATTCAGATTGCAAATGATTCGAGAGTGTTACGTCCGCATGAAAGACCCACGGTTGGCAAATGAACGACGCTACATTTCTCTCCGAAATGGTAAGAAATTATATTTCATTGAATGGAGGATTTTAACTGTGATTAAATGATTGACACGGACGTTTAAGGTGATGATGTACGCGACAGATCGAAGGTAGTATGTCCCAAAGCTTGTCAACTCTTTTACTACACACTCAAAAATATGTAACTTACTTAGGCTACTTTTTCTTCACAAAAAGAGTAACGTTACATATTTTTAGGGTGTAGTAATAAACGTTTGGCGAATTGGGACGCAGCGTTAGGAACTGTATTTTAATGATTCAATAACATAAGTCCAAACGGTTCCCAAACGAACAACTTAATTAAAACCGGACAGTGTAGTAAATTGAGTCCCATATGAATCATTCTGTATGAACCGGTTCTTTTTAGTGAATCAAATACATACTGTTTTAGCTTAGGACAGTTCTAGAAAATATTTGAAAGTTCAGTTTTGAAAGTTCTAGATACTAATTTTCACAACCCACAACTTTCTTCTACTGAAAGAAAGTTTTTTTGTTTTTTTCAGAAAGATTATTGTTCAACAGTGTAATCGTGAACGCATTGTATTATCATAGCATCGTTTTCATTCCTATCAAAAAAAAAAAAAAAAAAAAAAAATGGCGTTACCCTGACTAAGGTCTATAGCAAGCAACAACGACCCAATCTTCGAGAAGCTGTTACACAGAGATATGGAAAAATGGAGAAAAAATATAGAAGAAAAAACTTTCAGTTTCATGTCAAGTTTAAATCAGTGTAGTTGCAGAATGACAGATTGTTTATATGCATAGTTTTTTCCTTTATTCCTTTAGTTTTTTCCATAGTTTTTTCCTTTATATTATCCTTTATTCATCATTTTATAATTCATAATTTATATTTGTTGTAGGCTACTTGTAACAGTTGGGGACTAAATACATGTCAATAATTATCTGGAAAAACAGGCTGATTCTTTCCCCCACAGCCATCAGCCTCAGGCAGTTTACTCAGTGGTGCTGAGGTTGTTTTCTACATCTGTTTAATCTTTTACCATAGACTCTGATGACAGTTTTTTGTCAATTGGGTCCATCTCCATTTTTGTATCTACTCTATAACATCACAATACAGTATGTGTAAAAGAATGTAATGCATAAGCACTTGCACCTTCTGGTTCAGATCATCGTATGGCTTTTCTTTTTAGCAGAGTAGGCCCTTTACTGTAGATGCATGTGAGATTCACAGACAGACTTCATAATTAGGGCACGAGAGCAGCTCTGGCAAAGATTTGCTTTGCCTGGATTTCCAGAAGACAGATTGAAAGCTCTTGGTTGAACAGTTCATAATTAGTATAAACCTACTGTATGTTGCCTATGTTGTTGAGAGTTAAAGCATAATCATCATTGCTCTGTGTGAAAGAGAAACAAAAATGGTGATCAGTAGTTACCCCTGGAATCTATTCTTATATATAAAGCTAATGTCCACAGAGTGGGTAAAAAGGGTCACAGAGGAATCGTTTGCTGGCAGAATGATAGAGCTGTGATGGTACTGACGAGGGGAAATACTGAATTACATAAATCCATGCAATTTTAACCCCATATGAAATGTTAATGATTGATTTCAGTAAAACATTTTGATCTAGTTTTCTGAGCATATAGGAAAAGAGAAGACATGTTTTGTGCCATGTATCTGAAACATCCATAATATTCTCATATTTATTGGCTGCAAATTAAATTACTTTAGAAATCTAAAATTCATTTCTAAACTGTATTCCACTGCTGTAATGAAAAGCTTGTGTGGTATATCAAATTAATCTAAACGATATGTTGAAATTTTACTTCCTTTAAAATAAGTTCTATAAATCCTCTGTACAGAATCTAACAATTTTCACAGTCACCTCAGAATAGTGATGCTCATTTCTTATTGGTTTAACACAAAGTTCAAAGATGTGTGTTCAATTTCATCAGTTTGGTTTCAGGCATATCATTTTCAATTTACACATCAAGACGGCAAACATTGTTGTCCATAATTTACTTACTGCAGACAGAGGCATACATGCCACTGCAAATGTCATAAGTGTAAATCACTGCAAAGAAGCATCTTTCTATTCCACCCACTCAAACTATGTTTTCATTCATATTTTTTGTGTCAGAGTCACTAAATTAGTTTTTGTTATAGCTTTTTCAAGCATGGTTGCTGTTCGAAGATTTCCAGTACCTTAAAGCAACTAACTGAAATTACATAATGTTGGCTATGCAGTCAAAATAAGCTGAAAACATTTCTGAAATAGTTTATTGTTGTTTATTAGATCAGGACAGTGACTTAAAAGTCAAGCACACATTGGTCCTCTTAGTAGCACTAAAACACATTTTTTATTAAAATTGTGAATAAATTATACCTTGTGCTCTAAGTTGCGGACAAAAAAGGTCCAATGTCTTGTTGTCTGGAGTTTGTTGAGTTTCACTGAGTTTGGTTTCATTTTCCCTGTTACTGTTTGCTGCTAGTGTTCTCATTCATTGGCTGCGTTTAAGTCCGTTTAACAAAATTATTATTTTAGGTAGTTATTATCGCGATAATCCATGTCCAAGAGTCCATTTCCCCAGATGAGATGTTTTTTATTTGTTATTTGACACTATTAACACTGACCTCCTTTAGCTTTTATATTGGTACTTCCGGTTACTGGCATTTTCAATTAGCAAATTAGCTAAATATTTAGTTTCACCTGAAACATTTAGATTTAGATTCAACATTTATATTTAACATTTAGATTTAGATTCAACATTTAGATTTAATATTTAGACTTAACATTTAGATTTAGTATTTATATTGAACATTTAGATTTAGACTCAACATTTAGATTTAATATTTAGATTTAGTATCTATATTGAACATTTATATTTAACATTTAGATTTAGATTCAACATCTAGATTTAGATTTAACATTTAACATTTAGGTGTAAAATGTAATATTTAGATTTAACTCTTTTAAATATCTCTAAGTTGACAAAATACATGTAAATGTGCTAAAAAAGTGACCGTCAAAAATTCATACCAGTTTTTTAAACATAGTTTGAAGCTAAATGTGACAAAATGTTGCTGTTATTTTCAGCGTGAGCCGCTTTACAAAGGGCGCCCCATATGTAACTACAGTAATTTAAACACCTCTGATTGGCCATTGTAATGATGCGTTTAGCAGACTCATCAGTGATTAGCTACAATGTTCAATACTGCAAAAACAAGCTGTAAATTGAAACATCTGATGTGACGGTAGACTACTAGATCTAAATAGATGCTGCATGACACTTTTCACAATTAGTTACTGTAACCAGAATCGTGATTATTTTGTTTCTGAATCATTGCGATTAATTGAGAATAGTCAAGCAAAAATTTGAGCAAAACAAGTCGAAGAGAATTTCTTCTCACTTCATGATAGTAGTAGTACCAGAACAGATGTGTTTTTTGTGGCCTGGCGTTGGCGTTGGTGAATAAGGCCTCTTTAAATCTGCTGCTGGCATTCCTTTTTTGGTTGTCTGGTGATACATGTCTGGATTGGGTGGCCTTATTTATGTCTCCAATTACATGGCAACCATTAGCAAGGCCTTCAGCCTAATGATTCGTGCAGAAGATGGGAGAGATGGCCCGTGGAGCTGTATTGATGGAACTGTAAACAAGTCCGCTATATCACTAGAAGCGGTTGCCATGAGGTACTGTTGGTTTTTAGGCAACACTGGTCACCTGAAAAGTCTCATTATCTCACATTTACGCTATACACTTTGCTGTTTGTGTGTGTGTGTGTGTTCGGTCTGTTGTGTCTGTGTCTATCCTAGTGTGTGCCAGACTTGGCTTAAACAGAAATAGGTCAGGCTGAAAGACTCACAGCCGCAGATGATTTAAATGCCATGACCTGTGCAGCCTGGACATATAAATGTCATCTAGCTCTGTTTAGGTAAACTAGAGGTTCTGGGTTGAACATATACAGTATATGGCATGATTAGAATACAGTGGCTTTATAATGAAGACAATGGAATAAGAAATGCCAGCAGGTGGCATTTCTCGTCTGATTTTCTTTGTCGGATCTCTCTATGTGATTGTTAGGCGTTTCAGTGTATGAAAAATGTATGAGAGGAGCTCTTCACATCAGTGTTAATATTCACACCGTGCATGGATGCATGGGTGAGTGACTATATCTTCTTGTTGGATAAAGACATTGGAACGAGGAAACATTCTCCCTGTGTACGTCTTCAGGTTCCCATGACAACAGACTTACTGCTGTGAAAATGCATGAAGACAAGGATTATATCTGTTTGTAAGGACAAGCAAATCTACATAGTGAGAGCTCTTGGTTATTTGGTCTGTATCAATGTGCTGTTGAGAAAGATGGAGTGCTCATAACAATATAGAGGATGTTCATACAAACACAAAGTCAAAACCGACCTTGCTGCAGGTTGAGATGATGAATATTTTATGGACTTACATGGAAACCACCCTTACTGTGGTGGTACTTTGATATTCAGAGGAATCTACAAGTGAAAATGCTTCTGTTTTATGGCAACATTTTTGTTACAAATGATTGTCAGCATACCATTAAGTTAAATTTTTTTACTATAATTCATGTATTTCTTTCAGTCACCTAGAAATACTGCAGAATATGAAATGTCTCAGTTACACTTTACAATAATGTCTTAGCTTTGTTTGCTAACATGAATGAACTAACAAAGAACAATACTTCTATATCATTTATTAATCTTAGTCAACGGCAATTACAACGTTTTTTAAAATCCAAAATTATATTTGTTAATGTACTCTGAATTAATAGGACAAACAATGGATAAAAAATTACATTTTACTAATTAAAAATGTTTTAAGACCTTATTGTAAGTGTTATCAATATTTCTTTTCCAAATTCATAGTTTCTGTTTTATTTTCAAAATGATTTTTTTAAATTCCATATTAATCATCCATATAGCCTACTATTACCATTGTCTAAAAATAAAATACATACATTTTGTTTGTGCAACCCCAAGTTTGATATGTTTACTTGACTGAATCATAAAAAAACAACTGCGAAGTGAAACCGCAGTGAAGCGTCACGAAAGCTACATCAACTCCCAAATACCATGACTTGTTTTGGATTCTGTTAGCAGCACAGAACGTAAAGTCACTGTGTGTTTCTTACATAACCTCCTTCAAGCTCACTTTGTGCTTCACTTCCCATATAGTCCTTGTGAGTACATGGAGAAACATCCTCAAAGTGCTTGCTCAGTGAGTGTGATTCCTAATCGCATGTCATTGGGATTTAACATCACTTCCGACTCAGTCCAATTCCTCGATCCTCAGTCCTTCAGTAAGAGCTTTGCCCTTGAGACCCGACCTCGGTCCGACAATACAGCAGCTATTTTTGTGTTTTGAACAGGATGGGTCAGTCAACCTGCTGACAAGGTGGAAGTGAAGGTCTGACACAACATAATACTTTCCCACAGTGTAATTCTCTTAGAGTTGGACTCCTTTTTCATAGAGTTACTTTATGGACCTAGAGTAGAGAGGGGGGGAGGGGGGGGGGAATCTTCATAGTCATTCACACCACACATCCTGTTCTGAGCTGTAGCCACTTATAGGGTGTAAAAGAAGCACTTAGAGATTTAGAAACTCTCTGGGATACATTATTCTGACTGGTCAGTTGCACCATTCAGCAGTCAGTTAAATCATTTATTAATCTTAGTCAACGGTAATTACGTTTTTCAAATCCAAATTTATATTTGTTAACATTTGTTAATGTACTGAACTAATAGGAACAAACAATGGATAAACAATTACATTTTACATCATTACTCATTTTCATTATTGTCCATTAAGCCATTCACACAGCGTTTTTACATTTACAAACGAGGTAGAGGTAGCCTATTAAAATGCGTTGTGGAAATCTCTTGAACTCTCGCCTCAGGCCCAGAAGGAAGAAAAGGAATAGTCAAATAAAGTCGGTTATTTAAAAAAAAAAAATTTCCGCTCAAAAAGTATTCTTGTCACTTGATAAACTTATAGTTGAGCCACTATAGTCACATGGAATATTTAAACATTTTCTTCGATGACTTTCTGGGCCGTCAAGTTTCAATCCCTTAGGGTGCCTATGTGGTAGTGATACAGCTCTCAAATTTAATCAAAAATATCTTCATTTGTGTTCCGAAGATGAACGAAGGTCTTAACTCAGATTTCTTCAAGGGGAGGGTCTATGGGTGGGTAAATGGGCTTTTTCAGATCTTTCAATCTAATGGAAAAAAATCAGCTTGCTAAATTTACATCTAAATACGTACATACGTGCCTAGAGACTACGAAAAACACACGGAGAACAGCAGCTTTTGTTTCTGCTGCGTTCGAAAGCACATAGCGTTTTAGGCACTGTTTACACATGTATTTAGCACTGTCCACTTGTGATCTGATAAACCATCTTATACCAGGTGTAAACAGGGCCAAAGACATCCATCTAGTCCATTTACATTAAAAAACGAGGGCCTTTTGACCGTCACACTTGCAATTTTTTCAGTATCTCGCACTTGAAATGCTGTTCTAAAAACGTGGGGCTTAAGTTACAATAAGTTCAACCTTTTAAAGAATCCATCGCAAGTCCTTGCAGTTTGTTTTTCTTTTTAATGGCCCGTGTCTTCCATTTTTAAATGCAAAAAGCATTTTCTTTGTGAACGACCCCTAATGCAGGATAACGTACAGTCAGCAGACATTGTCGCAAAAGAAATCCAGACAAGGTGACCCCAACGCAGAGCATACATTACTTCCATTTAATCCCATCATACACTTGAACTGAAAAAAGTGTGTTTGTGCATTTGGGTATGTTGTCTGGGATGAATCATTCGGCCCGTCAGTACAGTACACAGCGGTTTACCACCCTCCTTGTTCGCCAGATTCACTTGCAGAACACAGTCGGTCATCACTTGAGTGCCCGACTATATTTCGTTCTTTTTCTTTGAGTTGGAGGCAACTAGAACAATGACATTTAACCTGACTTGTGCCTTTGCTCCGGCTGTGCATTCAACACTGTCACATTCTGCACATCAGAACGCACTGCCTTTGTGTGCACTGTTGCCTAGTGATGGCACGAAGAAAAGCACAATGCCAGTGTGTTCATATCGTTGCATGTTCGCGTGTCTTTCCTTTGGGTTGCTCAATATCCCGTTTCAGTCTGCAGAGCAGGCATGTGGATATTGTTATAATCGGAACCAATATTTAATTAGACGATTAAATGAGCAGCAGTTTAAATCATCAAAATAAATACACACAGATGAAAAGAGTAATGGCTAAATTTGGGATTACTGATCCGGGAAAGGAAGTCTTGACTTGCTTGACTGAGTCGTGGACAGGACGTTCTGTTTAAAGTGTTTGGATGTGTCCTAGAAACTCAAGGAAGATTTCGCTGCTTCTGTTTACAAAACAACAAAAGAGAGCGAGTCTGGCAGAGCTTCAGGAACGCTGAACAATTGATCATGTGTGCATTTGCCCTATAGAGAGAGAGTGGGTGGACAAAGTGCTCATGGGAGACTACGGGATCAGACACTATCAGCTGCTTGCAGGATGATTAAAGGAGCACAAACATGGAAGAGCCATTTTGCTTGGGTTAACAAAATTGTTTATGATGTTTATTAACATTCCATGAACATAATCGTCCTATTAAGAGTGGTTTAATTACAATTATGAGAAGAATATTTGGAAAGAAAAGATACCGCATGATTTCCACCCATGTAAAAAAATACTGTCGTCTCTTTTTGGAACCATTTTTACAACAATACATTTTAAAATGTGATTAGATATTTGTATTAATGTTCTTATATTTATGAGAAGTATAATTTAATCACTAACAAATTAATAATTATTATTAACTTTTATTTTAAAAGTCCATTTCATTTTGAGGTTTATTTGATTCTGCTATAATAGTGGCTCTGTGGGGTTTTGAATCTTTTTTTGTTATTGGTTAAATGCAGGGCACATGTTATCCTTGCAGCTCTGTCTGCTTCATTAGTCTGCCCAGAGCGCACTGACGGCGATGGACCTTCACAAATGAAGTGCCATATCAAATACGTCACATTATTAGTGCACAAAAAACAAAACAAAAATCATATTTATTTACATACACCGCTGACTCTCTATCAAAACATCAATCACACTCAAGACTGAGAGGGGCACAGAAGAGAGTTTGATCTTGGTAAGACAAGCACTGGTGTTGATGAGCTGGCTGGCTCCTGCACTGCGGCAGAGACTGTGTGAAACTGGAAGTGTCTGTGGGTCTGCTGCAGAGGCAGACAGCTCATCAGTAATCACAGAGCGATGCTCGCTTCCCCTCCTCAGGAGGGAGAAGAAACCCACCCAAACAGGGATCATGGTTATTGCAACTCACTGTTCTTTCAGAGACAATTGAAGTAAAGATGCATTGTAGAATGTTGAAAAAAAAGGTCCACCTGTCAGAACATGATCGTGTGGGGGTCGGGGGGATTATTTCATACCAAATTATTTGTGCTCCGAATGAATAGGGTGTATTTTACTGTCCCATTACCTTTTTAACGTTAACAAATCAATTAAAAACTCTGGCTGTTCGGAGATCTAGACCTTCTGGACTGCACCCGCAATTAAAATCATACAAAATGTCATATTTTTGACATAGTCTGTTGAATTGAATTTAGTGTATTTAATTTTTTTTTTTAAATTAATTAATTTTAATGACCAAAAAAAAAAAAACTTGGTACATGACTTTGACTTTTGGCATGACTTTCTATTTAATTGAATACATTGTAATGTCTTTTTTTAATTTTTCCATTTCTGTTTTTTATGAACCTTTCTATGAAACCTTCTTTAACTGTATCCAGCAATTAAAATCATACAAAAACTATTAATTTTAATGAACTAGGTCCAGCACCCCCCCCCCCCCCCACACACACACACACACACACAAAAAGTCCTTACCTGTCATCGATTAGTGATCCATTTCTACAACAAGATAGGAATAATTAGACATAATAATAATCAATAATTGATATTAATAATTAATAATAATTGAATGTTCTCAGTTTTACCCAAGTACCCCAAAAATGTGATTTAACAAATATTTTGATTCATTATTTAATTTACCCTAATTTATTTTTAAAGACTATTTAACTTTAATTATTTTATTGCTAGAAAATAATGTGATTTTTGACAGAAATATTGTCTTGTAAGTGAATCGCTTCATATCTTCTCTTCTAGACTTAAATGTCTGCATACTAATAATTGACTATAAATAAAAAAGTTGTATTTATAAAGCACCTTTCCCAAGCTCCAGGTCACTGTACAAGGAGATAACAAACACAGCAAAACAATCACATATACACATCCAAATATAAAACAGCAGAGCAGAACACTAAACAGAGGCGGGTTGGAAATTATACAAGATAGGTTTTTAGTTTAGATTTGAATGAGGCTATAGAAGATTTGATTTATCACTACATAACCATAAATGTTGTTTATATGTAATCAATGACATCTACAAGCAAACGATTTCAAATAAGCTACTTTAAAATGAGCTCCCCTGCAAATTTTCTCTGGTTTTGTGCCATGATGCCTGTGGCATTTAACCATATCTGTTCATAGCTGAGTGAGCAATTCCTTTCCCTGTGTCTGTCCAGATGTTGGCCTAATTTGCTATGACTATCAACGTATGCACTCTTACAACTCCCTCTCCATGTGGATAAGTATGGCCTTGTTTACTTTGAGGGATTTTTACTTCACATGTTTTGTGTTAGCAGACACTAGAGCTGGCTGAGGTGAGACTGGACCCTCGGGTCCTTGTACTTTCGCTGCACGCGGCTATTGCATGGCATTTAACAATAACCTAGATCCTTCTAGCATGCTTTCATAAGCGCTGTTGAGTGGATCAAAGCACCAAAGATATGAAGCAGGAGGTCATCGCTTTTGATAAACTCCCACATATCACCTAATCGTACGTTTAAGTCCTACTGGGAAGTTTGTATTTCCGATGTGGGAAGTCGTGTTTATGACGTCAGGTGTGCTCAAGCACTTTTGTCGAGTAAGATAGCGGTGTATTTTCTCTTTATTAATTACACAAAAATACAGCAAGGTTCTTAAACTCTACTTATATTAAAATGAAGAAAAAGGAATGTGCATCAGTGTGTTTTGATTTTTGTTTTAAATTGATTTATGAAGCCACTGTAGCCTACTTAATCGTTACCTATTATATTGTTATATTATAATGCTATTATATATTGTTTAGGCAGTTAGCTTACTTTGCTTTGTCCATCAAGCCTGTCAATAAACCTTTAAGTATTTTGATGCTCCGCTATGTTGTTCACTGACACTCCCCCAGCTCGTAAAGATCGGGGCTTAAAGAAACTCCCGAGCTTCCCACTCGTATTCTTACTCAGTCAATGACGAATAAGGTTTAAGTGTTAAAAAAAAAATTGATCGAGATAATTAACTTTGGAGTGTTAACATGAGATTATGTTGTTTTTAATAATCAATTAACACTGCTTATGTCATTTTTTACAAGATGGACAAAATTTGTCACCAAAAAAAGTCAGTTTAAAATTCGGTTTAACCATGAATATTTCTAAAATTATTAACTTGCAGATAATTATTCATGAAAAAACTATATTTATGAAAATAAAATAAAATTGATTTCATTTTAAGATATTTTAATAACAAATGAAATGGCTGTATTGGCCTTCGGAAGGTTGAACTGGAAGGTTGAATCTTTAAAATACCCGTATATGTAGTGAAATATAATTAAAACCTTTTGGATTCAATAAAAGAGATCAAGTTGTACTACCTTGCATACTTTGGATGTCATATCTTTGTTTTTATTATTATTATTCTTAGCCTTAAAAATGACCCATCATGTCATTGACCCATTTATGACATTGTGGTGGCGTTCATGTGTGCACCAAATATGGATGTTTAATTCACACAATTAATTTTTTTTAATAGATAGATAGATATACATACTTTGGGTACAGCTTTGAGTCATAGTCCTCACTTTGGAATGCACAAAACGTAATTTCACAGATGGTCAAGTCAAGGGGCTTAAAGACTGCAAATAGCTCGGCTGTAAACAAACATCACATGCTCCCAATAGTACTTCTTTAATCTGATGTTCTACTTTGTTGCTTAGCATATTTTATTATGATATCCTCATTTTACATGCGCTGAATGAGCAACTTCATTACGTTTGTCTTTGTAGAGCTGTTTCTCGGTGAGATTTGAAGATGGGGTTGGTTGCTGAGTCGGGGTCTCCACCTCAACCTCATGTCCTCCTGGCAGCGTTCCTCTTTTGGACACTAGCAGCAGCTTGTGCCCCACGCCTCCTCCCGGATGTTGTGTCTTGAGACAGATGTTCCCCCCAGCTCAGTATCCAAGGAATCGAGGTAATGTGTACTTAAGAAGGGAGATGTCTTACACTGGCTGATGAAAGGAAGGAACGTGCCAACGCAACAGCCCACCTGGCATTCAAACAGACACTAACAGAAGGAGAGCTAGCATTTTATTAATGGAAATAGAAATGACACAGTCATTTTTTTGATAGATTTACAGAAGAAATAGATTCTACGATTTTTTTTTTAAAAGAAATTATTCAGCAAGGATGCATTCAATTGATTGCAAGGAATTTAGTGACACTAAATCCATTTATAATGTTCCATTTCTAATAAATGCTGTTTTTAACTAATTTTGAACTTTCATCAAATCCTGAAAAACGGTTTCGGCAAAATATTATTATTATTCAAAATATTATATTAAAAGCATGTCTACCATTTACCAAATCATCATATTAGAATGATTTCCGAAGGGTCATGTGATCCTATTTGAATATTACAGAAATTAAGCTACCTTATTTTGACATGGGTTACTATAAGTTTAAGTATGCTATGGAAGTATATATCCATATAAATGTACAATTTAAGCATGTCTTTCTTAGTCAAAGAAACAATTATTGGGCAACATTTTTCAGTTTCCCTTGGTTGATACTTGAGGTACATTTAAAGATCGTACATATATATACATATATATATACAATATGTAAATGGGTATTTTATGAATTGCCTTAGTTCACGTTTAAAAACAAACTCAAATACTCAATACTCAAGGTCGTGTGTGCCACACAAAGGCAAGCTTTATTACAGGAAAGACAAAAGGAGAAGACATCATTTCAAAAATAACATTCTGAAATAAAACAGTGTAAAACATGAAACAGAAAATAGTTGCCTGCCTTAAATGATGAATCCAAATAAATAGGACTAAGCAGTTTTACATTAAGCACATCTTTGTCAATCCACAACATGAACAAATATTTAATCTTGTGACATTCTTTTAGATGTCTTACAAAGATTACAAAACAGGATATGTACAACTGAAGAACTAGAGGACATGCTTGAAGTATATTTGTACCAAACAGTGTGCAATGGCAGCATAATGAATGTCCTTCATCTGGGGACGCTCACATGACCCAGAACTTCACAAACATAAATTGGCAGCTACAATGTATGACATGTTTACACGCTGTTCATACTCCCTAGCACCCAAAATTCATTTTCATTTTTATTTACAAAGTCACTAGACAATGCAATAAGGAATTTGGTGTGTGATCACAGTGGCGGAGCTTGTAAACGGCCACAGTGGCTGCCCGCATCTCATCCTCCGCCACTGAACAAAATATTGATTTCAAGTGTACAGAAATAAAGCAAAAACAACTATTTGAATAATAGTTAAATAATGGAAAAATATCTTTCATTAAACAGGACCAGCCTGTTCGGTTTTATTCCAAAAGTCTGTTTCCATTTCCAGTTTGGCCTTGAAGATTCACAAACAAAGCCCCTATCAGGTCACCTGATCCATATATTAAAATGTCCAGTCTAAATCTCCTTCCATTCCATGAATTAACCTCTCTTATGCTCATGAACAGAACACTAATATTCAAATTTGGTTGAAAATGAGGGGGGAAAACATTGCACTCCAATGGTCATATTTTCATCTAATTACTTTAACAAAGGCTCAACAGAGTCATAATATAGTGGCTTGTTTTTACAGCAGCACTGATGTATATCCACATAAATATACGCATGTCCACAAAGCATTAGCATGAATTTATAATAGCCTTTTTTTGTTTTAATTATTGCCACTGTACACACTTTGAATTATAAGCACTTGAACCATATTTATTGCTTTGTGGTGGAAAGCAGACTTCAAGATTTGCACTTTGCACAAGAAAACATATTTTTATTTTTCCCATTGAGAATCAAGTTTAGAAGCACGATGGACGATATCATCCACAAATATTTCTGCTGCTAGTGCTGAAAATGAGCATGGAGGCAATGAAACAGGAGATTGCTACATAAGATGCATGAAAAACTAAACCCAAGCTGGCCTGAACTTAATTGTCTCAAACCAGGCGATGTACAGCCTTCTTCAACATCTCTCGAGGTCATTTAAAAAAAGAAAGCCAAATTCGATCCGATCGAGTCCCGAACTAGAACAGGGATTGCTTCACAAATTCATGGTTGTCTACACTACAGAGCAGCAGGAGATGTTAAGATACAGATAATCACTGTAATATATTCCCCAGTCACACCCATCCTATCTCTCAGATAGATATTGCCTCTAAAAATAGAAGCATGTATATATCAGACAGTGTTCTAATAGAGGAAATAAGGGAAAATTGACTTTGGTAGCATCATAAATGGTCTTTTTAAACATATTTTTGGCCCTTGTTTCCCTCTATTCCTCCATCTTAGTGTTCAGATATGAATGGCAACAACACACATTTCGCTTCCAGCACTGCAGCCAATTCGACCAGCATGATAAAGCCAAATGGGCCTCGTTCTCCTCTACATGACCCAGGCCTCGCGCACAGATCCCCAACGGTCCCGGCTTCACAATTCCCTTGGATCGGTTCCCTCAGATTTAGTCAGTGCATTCTGTAGGCATGTATTTTGAATCTTACACTAGAGAGCTCGTATTTATACATTACATTGAACTTTGGAACCTCTTTAAAAACATCTGTTTCCTAAGTTGAATCACTCCGAGCTTCAACTGGCACAACGACAGCAAATCTCTCAAGAACAAGGAGTGAATAGATGACGGCTGATGATTGAATCTCGTTTTGAAAAAAGCAAGATACAGTACTGAAAATACATATGCACTGTTGAAGAGCTCAGGACAAGGAGGACAGCGAGGTGTCCACTTGCTCTGAAAGGGGTTTCTTTGGGGGGTGAGGAAGGATCCCACACGTCAATGATGTGGCCATCGGAACCCACCCCCTTCCCCAGACCAAAGCGCAGGTAATGGTGTAGCTTTTGTTATGGGGGTGAAGTTCTCCACTCACATTACTGAGCAACTCTTGGCCTTCTCCTTCTTGAAGGTGGAGGATAGGAGCTCAGATTTGCTGGGGAGGTGCAGCAGGCGTTTGGACAGCCGGCGGGTCGGGCTTGGCTTGGCAAGTGGCTGCAGCTTGTTAATGCAAGCCAGCGCAGCTGTGCGGAACACGCTGTGGATGCTCTTCTCGGAGGTGAAGGCTGAACACTCCAGATAAGCCTCGGCACCCAACTGTTTGGCCATGGCAGAGCCCTGTGATGGAAGCAGATGCACAAACTCAATTCGCTGTTGGTTCTTAATAGAAGCCAAAGATACAGGTCATAAATTCAAAAGCTTTGTTCACGTTGTGAGTCGTCTATATAGGCAGTTACCGTTTAAAACAGAAAAAGGTCTTTCAAAAAAATTCTTAACCCCAAACTTTTAATTGTGGTAGTGTAGTTCAAAAAGCAGTTTTACAGAGAATATTGACTTACAGCCTGAGTAAGCAAGATCAATGCAACAGAGGAAAGAAACAACGTGTGGCTGTACCTGCTCATGAGTGATGGGTGTTTGTTTCTGATTGGACAGTTCCATCAGCGTGCAGACATCTGTCCGAAGGTCTGTCTTGCAACCAACAAGGAGAATACGAGTACTAGGGCAGAAGTCGAGGATCTCAGCCCTCCACTGCAAAGAGACAGAAATATATAAAATAATTGTTTTTGATTAATCTTACAGAGCAAACACATTGTTCTGTATAAATAGGGTTGCATGATGACAATTGTAATCTTGATTCTTAAGTGCCAAGCACTTCTGGCAAGTATGGTGTGATAAATATTACAGCCCCAAAATGCCGAAGTACAGTAAAAAAGCAAAAACAAATTAATCATTCATAAAGAACTCTGAATTAAACTTAATAATCCCACATGAAGCACATTTTAAGGTTACCTGACAAAACATTTTATGGTAAAGAAAGTCCAATGCAGTGCTTTCTTGAGGTCAGTGGTGGGTTTGAATATTAATAGGAATATCTAGTTACCTTTTTAAGTCCACTGTCAAAGATATCTGGGCGACTGATGTCAAAACAGAGGAGCACGGCATCGGAGTCACTGTAGCAGAGGGGTCTCACATTATCATAGTATGGAGATCCTGAAACAAGAGAGAGATGCTAATGAAGAGATGACTACAATGATGAGAGAGGAAATCAGGAGAAAATAAAATGTCAGTTCAGAGGTAGAGAATATTTTTAAATTACATTTCAATACAAAATGATGACCGCAAGCATTTTTGAAATCCACAAACCAGCAACATTAACAAAATGAATAGACAATTTTGGTGTATTGATCATCAGAAACATTAACAAAATAAACATTAATTTTTAGTTTAACACCTGTTTCACATACTCCATTTGCAGTGCGTATACGGTACAGGAGACAATACGGTACAGGACCAGCGTAGCATGGTTGTTGGTGCCAGACGGACCGGTCTGAGTATTTCACAATCTGCTCAGTTACTGGGATTTCTGCGCACAACCATTTCTAGGATTCACAAAGAATGTTGTGAAAATGGAAAAACATCCAATATGTGGCAGTCCTGTGGGCGAAAATGTCTTGTTGATCCAAGAGGTCAGAGGGGAATGGGCCGACTGATTCAAGCTGATAGAAGAGCAACTTCGACTGAAATAACCACTCGTTACAACCGAGGTATGCAGCAAAGCATTTGTGAAGACACAACACGCACAACCTTGAGGCGGATGGGCTACAACAGCAGAAGACCCCACCGGGTACCACTCATCTCCACTACAAATAGGAAAAAGAGGCTACAATTTGCAAGAGCTCACCAAAATTGGAAAGTTGAAGACTGGAAATATGTTCCCTGGTCTGATGAGTCTCGATTTCTGTTGGGACTTTCTGTTGGTAGAGTCAGAATTTGGCACATGGATCCATTATGCCTTGTTACCACTGTGCAGGCTGGTGGTGGTGTTATAATGGTGTGGTGGATGTTTTCTTCACACACTTTAGGGCCCTTAGTGCCAATTGGGCATCATTTAAATGCCACGGCCTACCTGAGCATTGTTTCTGACCATGTCCACCCCTTTATGGCCACCATGTACCCATCCTCTGATGGCTACTTCCATGTCACAAAACTCAAATCATTTCAAATTGGATTCTTGAACATGACAATGAGTTCACTGTACTAAAATGGCCCCCACAATCACCAGATCTCAACCCAATAGAGCATCTTTGGGATGTGGTGGAAGGGGAGCTTTGTGCCTTGGATGTGCATCCCACAAATCTCCATCAACTGCAAGATGCTATCCTATCAATATGGGCCAACATTTCTAAAGAATGCTTTCTGCACCTTGTTGAATCAATGCCACATAAAATAAAGGCGAAAGGGGGTCAAACACAGTATTAGCATAGTGTTCCTAATAGAGAGAGAGACTGAAGTACAAATAAAATAAGTTAAAAATAAAATCAACTTCTAAATATTTTCCTCCAGTACATACACAGCTGTCTGTGAATGTGCTGTATCTGCAGACAGAAGCAGACAAAGGCCAGAGGTAGAGCTCCCCTGTTCATCATACATCCTGTTAAAGCCCTCTTCTCACTGCGTGCCATATTGGCATTGTAAAGATGAAGAAAATGACAATTGAGCTCTAAATCCTCATTGATTTAGGTGTCTCGCTCTCTTCCTCGTTTTTTTTTTTTCCAGTAGATTATGCAACTGGAGCGATGGGGTTGGCACTCTTTCCCGCTCTTGCTCAGAATCCTTAAGTCACCCCCCCCCTCCCCAGTACCTCCAGTCCCTCTGTTTCCACAGCAACAGCCTTGGAGTCAACCATCTGCAGAGCGCCGTCTTCCTAAAGGCATCCCTTAACTGCCCATCAATCATTTGATACAGAGCAGTGCCCACCCACTTGGTACTGAGAAGATGGTTGGGGGGCGTAAACAGCCTTATATACACCTCACTATTGCAGAGTCTCCTTTACTGGATGATTTTTTTCCTTCTGAACCTCACGTGTAACAGTCTCCACGTCTTTGCAAGAGTCAGTGAAATGATTGTTAGCCATGCACTGCAGTCTAGAAGCCTCATAAAAAAGCTTACTTCTAGAAGCTTACTTAAAAAAAAGGGGGTGGGGGGGTCTGCATCAGAACATGTCACTGTTATGAATTGAATCATTTTTATTTCATTTTAGAAAATCAAAACTTTTCAGTGCGACCAGTTGATTCCCAAAATAACTGATTCTTTGATTCTTATTTTTGAATCAAACCACATTTGATTCCCAAATAGTTGATTAGGTTATTTTTTAGTGACTCAAACTCCCACTGTTTATTAACTTACTTTGTTATATATATATATATATATATATATATATATATATATATATATAGAATACAGTATAAAGTCTGAAAAACGTTCTGCAAGAACCGTTACATAATTTTTCAAAAATGACTTTTACGCAAGTACGCCCACTAAAATAATATTTCTCTGATTTCAATCTGTAAACATCAAGTAAAATCCCTAAACAATACATTAATATTCAATTGTATGTCATGTTGATTTTAGGTTGATTAAAACTTATCCAACATGACTCTTATGAGCTAGCCTGGGAAAACCCAGACAACTTCCAGCAAATTTAGATTTGCACTGAAAGTTAGTTTGGCAATCCGCCGAAATCGCGGCACCATTCAGAAACGTTGGGGCAGGCTTTGTGTGTCATGTTGGTTAAGTTTTAATGAACTAAAATTCAACATGAAACTAAAAAAGCTAATTTCACTCATTTCATTATGGAGCGATCTCTGGTTAAAGTAGGAATGGGTTTGAGTGAGTGTGAGCCACACTGCAGACATATCACTCTGAAGCACAGATCACCGCCTCTTTCCTCTATTACCAGGAAATCACGAACACACAAACCTGGGCGTGAGGCTGCATTCAGTTGCTGTTGATTATAATGCAGAGATCGATGTAGATGTACACCGAGGGACAAGAAGCAATTTCAATTAATCTTGACAAAATGCCACATCCCAGCAGTCAGAGAAAAAGACCTCCACATGGTGAGCTTACCAAAACTCACTCAAACCACTGTTTGAAATCAGAAAAGGACACCGTGACGCTTATACTGTTGGCAGGGAGCGCTTCCAACATGAATCATGTATACCACCTGCAGTCTTGGACCACAGAACTGCACTATGTGTGAACAAACCGCTTCTCCGCTCTCAACCCTGGGCCGCATGTTCCCTGGATAACTAAGATGAGGATGTTATGCTGGCCGTGTATTACCAGATGTAGGGTTGGTGAAGCATGCAAAAAGGGGAAAAAAGAGCAGTGTAGAGTAGCTACAATCACACTAAATGCTTTTTTGTTGTGAAGCCATGCCTAGAGCAAACTAGCTTAACTGAAAAGTGGGCCAACGTGAGCATGTGTTTGATATGAGATGGCCTTTTCCTTGGGTGCATGAAGAGTCTTGTGAAGAGAACAGATGGAGGTAGAGTGGGCTGCTTTTGTGTGCCGCACAGACCAGAGCCGGAGCGTATTCCATCTGCTGATCTCTTTCATTCTTTGAAAAACTATTTTAGCAGCGTTTCAGCAATGACTCTGAACCATGAATGTAACTATCAAGTTGCATCAGACATGTTCTGAAACATAATGAAAAGAATCACTTTCAAACTAAAGAAAGATTTTTGGTGCGCACCTGACCTGAGTGTGCTTGACGTCACAGTTCGGATTGTAAAAACGTCACTTGAAAAGGTGGTCTTGGGTATGATTCACTTCAGTACTTATTAAAAGAGTCATGTTCACAATGCTCGTCCCTCATGACTAAGCCTTCTCTGACAGTCTAAATGAGACCGTGATAACAGATCCTGTCAATTATTATGGCTTAATGTCATTTACTAGGGAAAGAAAATATCACTCTAGTGTGAAGATGGTATCATAATGAAAAGAAGAAAGCATTTTACACAAGTGAATGAGCTTGCTGTATTGAACTATGAAAAAGTCTGGCTGCAAAAATAATTCCAGACAATACGTTATTTTAGGGTTGTCACTAGCTCAATTAAGCAACCCAAGTCTAACTCAAGAACAAATAACATGATTCTTTTAATTAAGTGTTTAAAAAGACTAATCAGTCGGAAGAATAATTCACTTAATGACCTGAATCAATCAGAACAGTTGTTATTGATGTGCAAATCATTATCATTCATGTTTGACTCAAAACAAAGCACAAGTTATTTTGTGTAGGGATGCACCGATAAAAATTTTGGCCGATACGATAACCAATAATTATTTATATTTGAAAGCCTGATTACAAAAACAAAAGTCTCACCATTAAAAGTCATGTCTCAAGCACACAGTTATAATGTTCTCATTATAATTTTATATGTAGCCTATATGACAGACTTGCACTGCACATGCTGACAGTGGACTGTCACCTGTATTTTAGAGGGATACTCCACTTTTTTGGGAAATAGGCTTATTTTACAACTCCCCCAGAGTTAAACAGTTGAGTTTTACTGTTTTCAAATGCATTCAGTCGATTTTCTAATATTTAGAAGAATATGAGTAACCAGACAGTTTCTGGTCCCATTGACTTCCATAGTATATATTTTTTCGTACTATGGAAGTCAATGAGACCAGAAACTGTCTGGTTACTGATATTCTTCAAAATATAAAAAAAAAATGGCTGAATGTATTCAAAAATGGTAAAACTCAACAGTTTAACTCTGGGGAGTTGTAAAATGAGCCTATTTCCAAAAAAAAGTGGAGTATCCCTTTAACTGTAAGTGATTGCAATCATATTTCAAGCAATTCAAATCCATCATGACACACTGAGCATCTGAAGTGTCTCAGCTAAAGGAAAAAATCCATTTATCATCTTTAATATATCGGCCGAATTTTCTTATTGGGCCGATAACGGCCCATAAATTTCGTGCATCCCTTATTTTGTGTACTTGTTGAAATCTTTACTGACTTGTAGTTAAATATGTGCATTTGCAAGTTGCAACAGATATTATAACAGAACTTATAAGCTGAATAAGAGTAAACTCCGATATAGTAGAATATGTGAGAATTAATCAGCACTCTGAGACTCATGTAGATGCAAGCAGGGGGCTGAGAGAGGTCAACGTTCACAAAGGAGCCAGAAGCAAGTGAAAGCCCCTGTCCGTCTTCCCACTAGAGATGAGAACAAAACCTAGAGCATTCTCCATATCCCCAACCCCCCTTTTCCTTAAGATCCCAGAGATTCCATCACAGAACATGATGGGAGCTTAACAAAGAATCCCCCCTCTCTCTCACTGCAGGGGCTGGCCATGACCCCTCAGGGAATACCATCTCAGAGCTGCTGTGGTGTTTCCTCATTGGTGCCCGTCATCAACTGCCAATGGCCACTGGAGAGCACATTAATCTACTGGCTGTTTTAATGTGCTAATGGAGCACTATTTTTACACATCCGATCTTGTGTAGTCATCCCATACTGAAGCAGCAGAATTTATATTCACAAAAATGTACATCCATCAGTGTAACAGCAAATGCCACCTAATCCATTGCTAATGCCCCCCCCCCAATGCAAATTAAATATAGCCTCCATATTAGAAATACACACGGCCATCTTCTAAGAGCCTGCAGAAGGTCCAATTTGCTGTCGCGATTAAGTGAGAGGATTGATTTTCACCTGTAAATCCTTTCTGAGCCTCAAAGAAAGCAGTTGGAAACCCAATGATGAGGTCAGCACAATCAATGAGGAAAAGACAAATAAGAAGTGTTCACATTGAGCAGTATCACTAAGCCGATATAAATAGCACACAGCATATAACCGAAAACACTCCAAATCAAATCTGCCAGACTGTAAAATGTTCTTATTATGTCGTTTTTTTAAAATCCATCTCACTTGTCACAATTTCTGTCATTTCTAACTGAAGTTCAAGCTAAATTTTCTTTAGTAGTAATTAAAATCAAAGTGATTGAAAAAGTGCAATGACCTAATTTTACCAGCTTTATTTTTACACAATTAAATCTTTTTTAAATGCACATTGAAGGTAATGAATGCACACATGCATTACCACTGAAATGTTTGGGGTCAGAAAGAAAAAAATAGTGTTTCAGCAAGGTTGCAATAAATTGATCAATGGACAGTAAAGACATTTAAAATTTAAGATTTTTTAAATACATTTTATTAATATTTCTAAGAAAATGTATGGTACCTTCAAAAGTATTAAGCAGAACGATATTTACATTGATAATGCTCAGAAATGTTTCTTGAGCACTAAATCAGCAAATAAAATGATTCATCATGCGACACTGAAAATTCAGCTTTATCATCACAGGAATAAATTACATTAACATGGAAAAATTTATTTTGTAATATTTCTGTTTTTACTGTATTTTTAAACAAATATATGCAGCTTTGGTGAGCATAAGATACTAATAGTGTTGCTAGGAGAATATAGTTTTGTGAGAAATACTTCAGTATCATTTTAGTTTTTTGCCAAATAATCAATTTATCTTTTTCCCCGAACTTATGGATATGCAGCCAATTCCGTTTATATCCGAGAGTAGATTGAATTGAAATATCCATTTAACTTCATGGAAATACAGTCTGACTTCTACAACACCAGCCATGATTAAGAGCTAAAAACTGGATAAAACTCTGGTTTGCCCTCTCATCCTCATTCAAGCCCCGATTCATCCCCTTAAACCATACTCTCTCTCAGCTGGCTTGTCTCCAAGCAGACTATATCAGATCAAAAAGCATGAGCAAAAGGCAGGGGCATATTAACAGCACATATTTCATTCAGCAATCTGTACATGAAATCTTAATCTTGCTCTCTCTCTCTCTCCCTCGCTAGCAATCACTATCGCACACGTACACAAACACATTTTAGAAACCTAGTACTATCAGCCACACTTGACAGTCAGACGTTACTAGGTGCTAATGATGCTTCTATTGGCAACACTTCCAAAGAGACATGAGGTTATCATGCCTGTCATTTACTAGGGATTCAGAAATGAGCAGTGAGGAGTAGACACAGCACATTGTAATCAGGTCAATAGGCTACAATGGGAAGCCGTGGGGAGATGTGTACTGCCTCAGTGATCATGTAGTCGTTAGGCTACGGATTATGTACAGCAGTTGTTAGAAAGACAGACATAGTCTATAGTCTCATGCCTCATGCATATTGGACCAAAAAAAAAAGGTGCTTTCTTGATTCGGCAAGCTCTAATCTGTTTGGCTGACTTCCAGGATTAAGTGTGTACAGGGTTTATCATCAGTCATCTTGGAAACAATCACATTAACATGGCACTTTTTAGGATAAAATAATCACTGGATTTTCCAATTCAAGTATCAATTCTTGGAATGATTTTCAAGTTCACTAGATATTATATATTATATACATCATGTTATATATTTTCTTTGTTGCAAATAGTTTGTATATGGTGTTCTATTGCAAACTGAGCATCTGTTACAATTATTCTACATTTACATTTTCCTACTCTGCTTCAGAATTAGCATAAATAATATGTTGAATATTCAAAGCAGGTCTGGTTTAGTAATCAGCATGACTGGATTGGTCCAACACGGATCAAAACAAGCCAGGCTGTTTCCTTGAGCGGAATATAAAACAGCTACAATTTGTAACAACTGTAAGGAATGTAGCAATTGACAGTGACTACTGACTATTAAGATATTGGCACATTTTCTAACATCAAACAATTCTGTGGTTTCCAATTTCTAGTGTTTTCTCCAGACAATTTCAATTAGACTATGAATACACTCTAAAGCAAAAATGCATGAATAACTGATGATATTAACTACACAGATGCAACATTGTGGGGCTGCTGATAAAAAATAGTCTTTTGGCTAATTCTGGCAAATTTACAGAAATGTTTATTAACATGCACTGTCCCTAATAAAATTCCCCCTCCTAGTATGGCAAGCCATTTTGACTTTTAATCAATAGGGATATGATTTCTTGATTTCAAGAATTAAATTTGAACTAGTAAAAACTAATTCTTGATATCTGTAATTGCGTTAAATTTCATAGGCTGCCATTCAAATTCAATTGTTGATATAAAGAATTGATTTAGTTGAAATTCTAATTTCATATATCAGCAATACAATTCGTACTAGTAAAAATCATCATTTTTGATATCAATAATTACATGGTTACTAGTGCTAATGTCTATTCTTAAAATTAACAATTGAATTGTGAAAAAGTTCATTTTTGATATCTACTGTATAATTTGATTGTCACTAGTGACAATCAGTGTGTGTACATGCACCCTCATAATGCGATTATAATGGGACTTTGGCAATATTGTGATTAAACTATTTCTCATTTAAACGCAATACAAACTAATGTGGTTGAGCTCTAAATCGTAGTAACCATATTCACATTAAACTATGGAGTACGCCAATTTTAATCCTAATAAACAGACATGTAAACATCTTAATCTCATTATCACCACTCTGTCCAAAGTGCTCAGACATACACAGATGCCTTGTGTTGTTCACACAACTGACTGTTATTCTGAAGTTGACTCTTTTGCTCGCGCTCGGGTTGAGCTTTCCGCGACTGCGCAACTGGGGTATAGGTTGCCAGATTGAGATGACAAACGGGTTGAAATTGTTTATGTAGTGTGGATTGTGTGAATATAATGTATTTAATACAAGATCTGGCAACTGGTCAATATTAGACAAACATATTGGTCCGTTTATTCATTAAGGAGTTTGGGCCATGCAAATTACGGGAGTTTCCCGGGAGAAATAACAAACCGGGAGATAGGGCTAAAAAACGGGACAAACCCGGGTAAAACGGGAGTGTTGACAGGTGGTACAAGTTGTATTTCTGATATGTGAAATTGGAATTTCAACTAAATCAATTCCTGATATCAACAATTGGATTTGAATGGCAACAGCCTATGGCGAAATTTAAGTAGTGAAAATTCAATTAGCTACAAATATCAAGAATTAGTTTTTACAAGTTCAAATTTAATTCCTGATATCAAGAAGTGGCATTTTAACTAGTAAAAATGTAATTGTTGATGTCAAAATGAATGTCCTGGGAATGAATAAATGACAAAACGGCTTGCCATACTCCTAGTCCATTTTGACATCACATTATCTCATAACAGTATACCAATCAAGAATCCCACTAATGTATTTGATTTAAAGTTTTTATAAATTAACAGAGCTTATACGTTTTTCCTCCATTACACAAGACATTTCATTTTATGTAGAGACGCATTTACATAATGATGTGCTCCAAGTTACATAACATGCCAAAAACAAAACGTTACTTTAGATTTAGATGCATTTTAATATTTAGTCATGGGGTCACCCATTTAATCTTACCTGACGTGTCCCATAAACTCAATTCAACACGTTGGTCCTCAAGCTCCAGACAGGCCGTGTAGTTCTCAAATACTGTGGGCACATACGTCTGAGGAAGAGATGCAACATATTAAAACTGATGAACATGCATGTGATGCTACATGTATAGCCTATGTGATGCTTAAAAACAAACCGGGGTAAGTTAACACTTTAAATTTTTACTGTTCCCCGCCTCTACGTAAACCAATTTAATGATTGCGTCATTTTGTAAAATCCTAACGGACTTGGTAACCAAAGAATGTTTCAATAACACTATTCTTAACATGCATGAGTGAAAACAACAGTTACTCTAGACATAAATGTCATTCGGAATAAGCATTAATAATATTACAGAATTGTTTTAACAAATAAGTTCATGAGAAATTCTGTAGGCTACTGACCTCCGGATAACAATCCTTCGCCAAAACCTGTAACATCGCAGTTTTCCCGCATTGAACATCCCCAACCAGCACCAGTTTACATCTGACAACCATTGGTTGTGCGTTTCTTCTCTCTTTCATGGTTTCACGATGTCTTCTAACAGAATAAAATAAACAAAAAGTAATACGCCTAAAACAGACCGACACGAGGATGCGCGAGTACCCTACTGTTTCTGTGGTGATAATACACAACACTGCGCCGAAGTGATTGCACTGTGGACTGTGGGTTTATATATGCCGCACAACAGCCAATCACCTTGCAGGATGCTCATGACGTCTCGCATTATTCCCTCCTCCATCTGGATGGAAACGTATTTCCCCGACGACTCAGTCTTTTGGGAAACTTTTGGCTAATCCTTATCGGTGAAAAATTCCACAAGAATGCTAATTTTATACATGAGTTGTCCAAAATATCCACACTAGGGTTGTTCTGTGATTACAAAAGACGCTTTACAAATATATAATAGCCTCTGAGAAGTTTGCTTCAATGTATGTCTGTCACAAACAAACTAAATAATGCCACTTCACGGCTTTTCCTGCATAATGTGGCGTCTTAATTATCTCCCGAATAGCTAGGTTAATTAGATTATTTTCACTCAGCACCAAAAGCCAGTCATTTGGTTTGTTCACAGATTAGTGTCCCTCCACCTATACGACTTTACTTCCACCTAGTTTAATGATCTGTGAATTGCCTACTTTCTTTCAGTTTTCCTTTCATTTCTCTGAGGTCTTTCTTTTAAAAATCACAACAACAACCTCAAATATTCCCCAAACCATAGGGTATGTCCTCCAAAAATTCAATAGCTAATTCTTAAACTATTAGGTTTTTTTCCCTGCCATTATACTGAAAACATTGTTTTGATCAAATGTATCCATTTTGACATGTTTAGTCATTTTACTGTAAAGTCTTGCATGACTCCTCTTAAAAAATCCCCTTGACTAAAAAGATGAAACATTACTAACGGACTGGATTATTGGACCAATTGCTTTTTTGATCCCAGTCTGTGTTTGTTTTGGACACTCAGTAGTTTAATTAAGGACGGAATGTGAGGGCAAAAGTTTATTGGCCTGATGAGGAAGTTCAAAATGTAAGCTCCCAGGGAGTCTAAGAAGGCTAAAGTAGTCTGATAGAAACTAGGCGCAGAGGCTCTGACACTTTCAAGGTTATATTTGTATGTTAAACACCTCAGAGACAGCAGGCTGAGGGGAATAGACCTTACGCAAACACTTCTCTCCCCTCTCCCCTACTAATTCAATTATTCTTCAAACTGAAATTAGATGGTCTAATTTCACATCACTGAATGGTTTCAGAGCACTATACATTAATATTGCATGTGTGTAGCACATTGTCTCAGTTTTTGTCCCTAAAGTCGTACAATGTCAAACTGCAAACAATGTTCTGTGGTGGCATTAAAATATTTTGTCTTCATTTTGAATGGAAGCCATTGTACTCTTTTTTTTTTATTATGCCTTTCAACCGATATTGAACCAGTTAGAGGTATCATAGATGAGGCTTGTAGTATCCGCAGCAGGGGTGGAGACCACATGAAGTATGTATGAGAAGAATTCCCCTGCTGTAACAGCAGGGCACAAAGCACAGGAAAGCAGGTGGAGCTGAATAATCAACAGCCCAGTGTGTCACAACACAATCTGCTGTAGGAGATAGAGGAATAAGGTGTCAGAAGGTTGTAGTTGGGTTCCTACCTTTGTTTAACCTCAGAGTTTTATGGTCACATGGCATCTATTTAAGATAATTATGTAAGATGTGAAATATTGTAATATGTGGAATATTTTCAAAATTAAAGTTAAATAATAACTAGGGCTGTGCAAAAATTAATTGCGATTAATCGCATCCAAAATAAAAGTCTGTGTTTACATAATATATTTGTGTGTGCTGTATATAATTATTTTGTATATATAAATACACACACATGCATGTATATATTTAAGAAAATGTGTTATTCATATATACAATATTTATATTTATATAATATAGATTATGTATTTTTATATATATACAGAATTTAAGCGCAAATAATTCTTAAATATATACATGCATGCATAGGTATTTATTTATACAAAATAATTATATACAGCACACACAAATATATTATGTAAACACAGACCTTTATTTTGTATGCGATTAATCACAATTAATTTTTGCACAGCCCTAATAATAACATACATTATGCATGATGCATAATAATTTCTATATGCAACATACATGCATATACAGTATATTTTAAGATTTAAATATGTACTTTATAGCTGCCCTTTGTTCAGAAACATCATTCTACTGACTAGTGCACTAATCTCATTTTTACTTGTTTAAATCTAGACAATCTCTTTTACCTGGCATTCACATAGAACATTGTACATTTCTATTATTCAAATCAGTTAAATAATTAGGCTGCGATTAGGTCAGCTGGAACCGAGGACACTTCCTATAAACATCCGATGTACTCATTAAGAAGAATGGCATCTACGCTATTGTTAGTCTTTCCGTTTACTGAGGTCAGCCCGATCCGGTCCAAATCCTGATCAGACGGTGAACCTGCGCCTGGACATGACCACAACGTTTTCCTGAAGTGCCAGCCTCATCAGCCCCCTGAAGGCCTCATGGACACCTCAACAAACTGGTCTCCATACCGACTAGACGTGATGACTCCGACCTCCAACCAGATGGAACGGAGTAATATTGTGAATGGTCTGATCCAATCTAACTGTAATGCTGCCTGAATCAATCACACACTGTTCGATTGTTGGCCAGAGGAGAACTGGCCACCGGCTGAGCCTGGGTTCTCCAAAGGATTTTTTCTCCAATCTGTCACCTGATGGAGTTTTGGTTCCTTGCCACTGTCGCCTTTGCTTTTGGCTTGCTTAATTGAGGACATTTAATATTCAACAATATAATTGATCTGTCTTACTTCTGGTGGACGATGACACAATTTTCTTCTAGAAACAAACTTTGTTGTGTTATTTTCATGTTATCACTGTGGAGCTGCTTTGATACAACCTATATTGTAAAAAGTGCTATATAAATAAAGGTGACTTGACATGACTAATGGAAGATATTTTATGAAAACCCCATAAAGTGTTTTAGAAGTCTGTTGACCAAATTACACACACAAGATGCTTATATAAATTCGTGCATAAAATTAACATACCGGGTCAGAATAGTTTTCACTTTTATTATGCTCGTGGTCCCATTACTTCTTCAATGCTTTGACATGCAAAGTATAGGCCCTTTGCCAATTTTTCCAGATTTCCTGCATATTCTGACATGTTCATTGTGTCTAAAGTAATCAATTAACTTGTTTTCATTCAGCATCAACAGCCACAGACATGAGGACAATAGGACTGTTCACACATTCTCGTCCTTCCTCCTAAACCACTCTAACCTTTAATGATCTGTGAATCTCCTAATTTCCTTCTGAGATGACCTCAATTATTTAAATATTTCAGTGCATTTGACATATTCCCTTTGTCAAGACTCCAGAAACACATTTCCGACAACCCACTCTTTTGGGAAACTTTTATTATATCTAAACTGCATGATGAAAGATATGTTATGAAGGTTTTAGACATGTGTTGACCAAACTATCCACAAATTTCACAATTTGTTTAATTCATTAGAAAGATCTGTAAAAATGTTCTATATTCATTTACATAGTTATTTTTTTATTCACTTCCAGGGACAACTATATATTGCATGCACTAAAGCAATAAAGACACAGCAATATTGCTGGGAAGTTATTAATTATGGAGATGTTTAATGTTGTATTTTTGTGTCGTTTCATGCATGTAACTTGCGTAGATGGACGTTTAGCATTTGTTTACCGTGCCAGAGATAAAGATAAACCCTCATGTGTGACAGATGGCTGTGTCATTTGCAGATAAAAATGAAAGCATTTTCAGTGTCAGCCTCTCAGGAGGGAAATGGAGCATACAGAAATGAAGAAAAGTAGCATATGGAAATGGCAAAGCCCATTTGTTCTGCAGCATGTGTGGATCTGATGAATACAGCGATGAGGTCAAGTAGATCAGGGCAATTGCTCTCTGTCGAACTTTACGTTCCGGTCAGTCGATCAGGACCACCATCTCTTTTTCTCCAGCTCTCTCATTATAGCCAAATCTTTCTTTGAGATTTGTTATAGGCCTGTTATCCTCTGATGACAGGGAACGTGATACTGAGAGCATATCAAGCCACAGCAGTAATCAGCTCTTCTTGCTTCTAGAAATCCAACTGAGAGAGAGAGAGAGAGAGAGACTCTAACAACACCCCTGACCCACAACCGCCCACTTGCAGCAGACAGAGGCCCAGCAGGCAGCTAATTAGCATGTGTTAATGAGTTCCTGTTCCAGGGTGACCCACTCAGCAGTGCAGGAAAAGTGTGGAGGTATGGTGTGTCTGCTTCACGGTGCTTGTAGTAAACACAATTACAAACAAGCCGGACATACTTTGAACTGCAAATCTAGCACATTCGGCCAGGGGTGTCCAAACCTGCTCCTGGAGGGCCTGCAAAATTCTTGGGAAATTCAAAGTTCCCGTTCTTGGGAACCTGCAAAATTTAGCTCCAACCCAAATGGAAACACACCTGAACCAGCTAATGTTGAGGCATGTAGCTAAACTCTGCAGGACAGGGTTTGGACACCCCTGCAGTAAATGCAATTCGCTGCTGTTAGTTTGCGGCAGTAACAAGCATCTACAGTAAATGCTCTTCGTTTCCACCCATGTTCAAGCATAAATCTGAGTGTTTGACTTAGTCTGACCCCAAGTTTTCCCAAATTTTGGGTATGTCTAATATTTGACAAAATGTGACCTCATTGCTAAATGCGTGCACTGCATTGTAAACAGAATAACAGATTAGCTGGTGACTTAAAATATGCTCACTGCTTAAAATTAACTTTCATTGAAGTCAATATTTTAATATCACCTGAATAACCTGATGAATTTGAGGTTATATGTCAAATAAAATAAAAATAAAAACAAACAAATGTTTTTAAGGCTCAGATCAGGTAGAAATCCTCCTTCAAGTAACTATTGCAGTTTCACATTTAAAAGATGTAAATCTGTAGAAAAAAACAGAAAGACGAAGTGTTTTTGCATTTAGACACATTGTAAAAAAGATTTGTTGGTTTAACTTAAAAAAATAAGTAACCTGCTTGCCTTAAACTTTTAAGTTCATTGAAATGGAAAAATTGAGTTAATACAATGATGGAGATTGATTTAATCACCAGAAACTCAAAATAATATGTTATCTGAAGTACATAAATTATTTAAGTGAATTTGACAAAAGAAAAAATGTTGTGATTACAAATCATGAAAATATTTTTTTACATTTTCCTTTCATTCTGACTGCACTATTGCTCCTGCACTGACCTCTAGAGGAAATATTGAATTTATGTTTGAGATTCCTCAACCATTTTACATGTAGCTGGTTAGTTGATATAAACTTGTGAAATGTTTGACATGCCGGGTAAGACATAATATACACTTAATCTAAAACTATTTTATAACAGAATCTATAATTCTTTTCTAATTATAATTTTGCACGCGGCTTTTATAACCTCATTAACTGACTTAAAATAATGTCACACCACAAGATAAAGTAAATTTAGCAAGTCTAAAGTATTCTTATACTAAAATGTTTATTTTAAAAAGACATTATGTATTAACAATACATGCACAAGTGACAGAAACCAGAGACCATTCTTTTAATTTCATTTTTAATCATTTTTTCTTCCCCAGAGCACACAATACTTTTGCTCAGCAGTTCTTTTCCTTTTTCGGCCATGAACTTAGTCACATTAGTACAATACGATAAGGTTTCAACTGGAAGAGGGTTTACACACTTACATAGTGCTTTTATTGCATTGTAAACCAAAAGAAAACCTCAAAAACAAAATAGTGCATTCATATTGATTTCCCTTTATTCTTTGATAGACCTTTATTAGTACAAGCCAAGTTTCACCTTCCTCTGGTGTTGCATACAGTAAATTGTGATAGAGAACAACATAATATCTAATAAAATAAACAATTAGCCTTGAAAATATACTTTGGAGACCCAAAGACATAGTTTTTGACTATGTACAAAATTCACCTGGAAGGATATCAATCACATTTTTGATTGGGAAGAGCTCATTGTGCTTTAAAGCCTCTTGCTTGTTGCTTTTCATATTCAGTGATTCACAAATTGACAGAAGATTCAACATGGTCCCAAATAACATTTTTGTTCGATATATGCAAATAATATTGTACATCTTAAACTAACAGAAAGTCATTTGTTTGTGCATTTATATACAGATGAGGGCAATGAATTTTAATGTGCAATCTGTATACTCAAGCGGATGGTTTGTGACGGTTTATACATTTCTATGCCCATTGCATCTTCCCATTCAGTTTACAGTGCAGTGTATTCCTACAAATGTCTGATCGTTTGTCATGCATAGTCATGATTAGGCGCTTCATTGTACAATGGGATTGCATCTGCGTGTATGCAAAGAGTAAAATTAGTGAACATTTAGTTAAGAGATTGTCTTGCAAATTAAGACATAAGTCATTCTGTTATGTGTGATTTAAAATTGGTAATGTCTTGGTTATTGCATGGAAGAACAGTAGCAAGCAAAACTTAATTTCAGAATCAGATATGTCAGCAAGATCATCACTTATCATGCATATAAGTGTTGATGGTAAAGATAAAAAAAAAATATCATTCAGGACTTCTAGTGTCTTACTTTTGCTGTTGGAACAATGGTACGATTATGTACAGTGATAAAACAAATACGAATACAAAATAAAATATTAATACGAATCAAATTATAATTAAAAAATAAATAATACAATAATAATTAAATCATCAAAATAAATAGTGAATAACTCAAAAGCACATTGCAGCATAATAAACCATGTTTCACTTCATTACAAATAATAGTGAAATTTTCTTTTACTTTGCTTAGTTTGTTCATTGTTTCAAGGACGAGAGCATGTCAGCCAACACATCCAGGTTGGTATTAATCCAAATTTACTTTGTACCAAAAAGCCATATAGTTTTGATTAGTAATGTCCTCTTTTTAAAAGTTAAAAAGCCTAATTATTGTGTCATTCTAATTATGCATGATTAAATAGTTAGTTGCAGTATTACAGAGCCCCGCACATGACAGGGAGGAAATAAAATATTTTTTATCAAGGCCACAATTTAACTATTCATTCCCATAACTTACTAATATGTCAGCATGTTTTACTAATTCAAAAATAAATAAAAGAAAATTGCTATATTTCTACAGTAATTCCATATTGAAATATATTCTGAATCTAAAAAAATGAAAAACTTTCAAAGTAATTCGATTATACCTACACATGTTCGCCTTTCAATTTCATTACCATCCAAACAAAGGGAAAACTTAGGAATAATTTTGAACTGTAATGTAAACATGGACTAAGTAACGTACTGCCGTGAATTATAAACAGTACAATGCTAACGGTTGTTAGTGTTTTATGAGTGACAAAGTGAGTTTATTGGTTAAAGCTTTGCAAGTGTTAGTGTTGATTTGAGAGTGTTTTAGTGCATTTTGAATGTGAAGTTAATTATCTTGTGTTCCAAGCTTAAAGTTGGTTAGTTTTGAAAAAATGACCACATATTGAGAAATGTGTCCTAGAGAATGTAAGTAAATAGTGTGCACGACATAATTTGTTCCATCATTTTACTAAATCATAACCACATTGTACTGATTTGTTCCCTTTTTTTAGTTAAACAAATTAGTATCGTGGCCACGATTTACTTGTAATAAGTCATGGAAACAAATTCCTAATGTGTGGCCACGATTTACTACAAAAAATAAAATGGCCACAATTTGATAAAACGAGAGAAGGAATTCTTAATTTGTGGCCACAATATATCCCCTTCCCCCCTGCATGTCATGGGCTCCATACTATTTATATAATTTAGCTTTTTTTTAAATCAGCTGTTGTCCCATCAGAAGAGAACCACAAAGTAAATAATACTGTTTTATGATGTTTAATGCAATACTGAGATCTGAGCAAAAGATGTACAAACATTCATGTGGTCTGCTTTTCATTGATCTGATATTCGTGCAGTGTGGTTGTAAATACTGATGAGTTACTAGTGGATTTACCTCGGTTGATATAAAACTAAAGATTCCCAGTAGATGCAGTAAAAAGGACACAAGAAAAGGAGAACAGGAGAACTTTTTCAGTTACAAATAGTCCCAACTGTAATTTGAGAGTTGTGCTACATAAAGCTTATTGGGTTATTAATTATGAGCTAATCATTTAAATGAAGTGAACTGGGCAAAAGCTACGGTCTTGATAAACCTTTAAAAAACAAATCAAAAGCGATGCAGGAGGTGGAGACGTGGTGAGCTGACTGGCAGTTGTGACACGGGGTGCTCTTCTTTGTTAGGGCATGGTACGGATGCTCTGATGCCAGTGCCAGCCTCACCCCGGAGATAAGAGTCAGGCTGGCAGAACCTGGCGGACAGACGGCATCACCCAGGGGTTTTAGGGAAAACCGCTTTTGATCTCAGCGTGGGTCTCTGCAGGGACGTTCAGACCAGTTGAATGTGTGTATACCAGCCAGTGTGTGTGTGTGTTGGCTGAAGGCCTGCAGCAGTGGTCCTGAGATGTAAAGGACGACACATGCGTTAGTGCACCGAAGGGTGTGTGCTGTCACCGCCAGTGAGGCTGGGATTGGTCCACTTCTCCTCTGGCCCTCATCTCATTCTCCATCCCTCCGCTCCTCCTCTTTCTCATCAGGGGTGGGGGGGGGAGTTGCTCTGAGCCCCGTCTCATTCTGGGGCAGTGAGTGGCTGGCCTTTGAGGAATATTCTGGGGGTCTTTCTGGAATGTTCTGTGTCACTCTATAACAGTCAGAGAGCAGTGGAGAAAGGGATCATTATGGTTATAAACACCCTGGTGACAAGCCTACTGTCACTTGTTATTTAATAGTGCACCAATGTTTTTGTTTGTTGTGCAATAGGGCCGTTGTAATTACTGACACCTAGTGGTCATCTCGTCAAAGTGTTTCAGTTAATCATTAAATAAATGAAAACAATTCAAATGAGTTTTTGTTAGGTAAAATTACATTATAAATACATTTTAAAAACAAAACAAATAGAAATGTTGCATCACAACTAATTGAAAAAAGTTAACGTACTAAAACAAATTATATAGAAATATTCATAAAAAAGCTAATAAAAATGACAAAATGATGTACTTTAAAATAAAAAATATAAAAATAAAAGCTAATTAAAAATAATAATGAACACAAGAACAGTAGAATAAATAATTCTAAAATAAAACTGGTTTCAGATGCCATTGTAGAATTTACATTAATCTATTATGCTAGTGAAAGTGTCCAAATATAGGGTAGATTACCGAGATATGATAAAAAGTAGTTAAAAAAAAAATCAATAAAATAAAAACAGAAAATTTCTAAATGAAATCGCCATTTATTAGTCTGATGTATGTAAGACATTATTTTAAATATTTTTCAAACATAAACATGCTGTTGTATTGTTGTTATTAGTAGCCCTCAAACCGTATTCACTTTATAGCCCTTAATCCTGTAATTGTGGACAAATGTGGGCACAGAGGACTCAGGTGTGATCCTAATGTTTATTTATTATAAATATTATATCACTGTATTCGATAAAGTTTTGTCTATCCATTTATGGTATTTTTTTTATTTTTTTTATTTTGGGGGTATTTTTAAATTTATTTACTTCAAAAAGTACCATATTTTCTATGTAAATTATTTCTATGTAAATTAATTGTTATGTAGTTTTATTTATTATTTTTTAACTACATTAAAATATCATTCCTTAGAGCTAAAACCTAAAGATGAAGTGACTTTGCTGTCACCTTGAGTCTTATTTTGGCTTATTTTAGAATGCTCTAAATTACAGTTTTTCCCATTCATTTCTATGGGTGCCCATTTTTGACCCAAATACAAGATTAAGGAGTTTTTTTCACCCACTTAACATTGTAGAATTGAGTCAAAAAAGTTTGTGTGTTCAGGAGGCAAACTATTTTGCCCACATTTGTCCAGAATACGGTTTCAGGGTTAATATTATAATTTTAACAATAAAAAAGATAATGCATGCAAAATAAACCCTGACCAGGAAATACACATTAACGGTACTGATCTTAACGGATGAAAATCGATCCAACACTCACGCTTATTTGTGGAAGTACTCATTCAATTAGCTCCTGTGTCTCTGAGAACTGTAGATAGAGAATGAGAGAGTGTTTAAGATCAATCGAGCAAGTGAAGTCCATGCAGTTAACATTTAAACACTCACCTGTTGGCTAGAGTTAGCTGAGGGGGGTGTAACTACATTTTGCTCCAGTAGAGGGTTCAGGGGGGCGGCGCCTGGCAGATGAGTGGCACGCCAGTATATATCTAAATATTCGGCCAGATGTTCACAGGCATCCTCTAACTGATTCTCATCCAGTATAACATCAAACATTTCCTAATGAGGATAAACAGTATGTAAAAGTGCAGGATATTGCATCTGTTCATTTGTTGCTCGGGTTTAATGTCTGTTAACAGGAGCTGGATGTATGTGCAGTACTGGGACTCACTGGAGGGCACTGTGCTAGTTTATCTCCAGCCATCAATTGCACGTTGAGATGTTTGCTTTGAGATTTCCCTCTGGACTTAATGAGTCTTTGAAGAACCTGAGGTAGAAGGAGTGACAGAAAATGAGGGACAAAGTGGGAGCAATGCTTCAGGGAATTATATAACTTTTAACCCTGTGGGCACACTTTTCAAACACAAAATTAATTAGGCTAGTATCAATGTTCAGAGATTTTTCTTTTTTTTTGAAACTGCAAATGTAACTTTAATCCCAATTCTATGTATTTTGTTTGATAATTTTGAGTGATTAATAATAATAATAATAATATCTAAATAATATAGGGGCCAAATTGCTGGTTATGGTGAAATTGATAGAGGGAGAAAATGGGTCTTAAATTATATAAATCATTTTCAATTTTCAAATAATAATAAATCATAACAGTATTATTTACTCATGATCATAGTTTTATGATAATTGAATTATTAAAAGTAATAATTTGCATTTTTATTATGGATTCTTCATATTTTAAGTCCAAGTCTGGGACAGGAAAAAAAACTTAAAAGCACATTAAACAAGCATTAAAAGCACCTGTTGTCATGTCATTCCCTGTTATAGTCATGTGATCCTGCCATGTGTTCCTTTGTCTGATGTGTCATGATGTTATTGGTTCACTGTTTAATTGAACCAATGTAACCCCTGGCCTGCCCTGCCCTTTATGTTTGATCAGTCTGTAAATAAAATGCACTTGGGTTCTGATTTATTGACCCGTTAAATATTGTTGCACCTTTGGAGAGGACACTTTCACATAGACAATGATGGGAGCTAGAGAGGTCTTGAGAAGCTGTGCGGGATGGTTGATAGTATCAGCATCCAAGATCACCAACTGCAGACTTTTAGCCAGCTCAAATATTCTCTCAATCTCACTCTCCACCTCCGCTGAGAGAGAGAGAGAGAGAGAGAGAGAGAGAGAGAGACATGAGAATATAGGAACTACATTAATAATGAAACAACAAATAAGATCCTCTATACTCAAAAATACTTTATCACTCATTATATTTATGTACTATTTAGCTTTACCCCTGTATGTTTGTCACTCACCCAGACTGGAGCGAGTGTTCGACCTCTCCATGATAGCTTTCTTATTGATATTAGGCCTTTTAGCCAGAGACAGATCTGCAGTCACCCGTGTGATAGAAATCCTGCCAAAAAAATAGAAAAACATTCAGAAGACGCGTAATATAGCACACAGGACCACTTTTATGATACTTTATGGTGTTTTTTTGATATTTTGAAGCTTCACAGCCCCAGTCCCCATTCACTGACATGTATTTAAAGGCACACTATGTAACTTATTCAATACATCATCAATTCCTCTTCCAAAAAGTGGGTTTTGTCTTACCCTGATTCACTATGGTAAGCCAACGCATTCTCATCCCAAGGCGTCATATACGACACTTTTGCAAAAGCGGAAACATCCAACGCACTGTGGCACCACTAGTAGGCCGCTAAAGGGTGCCACGTGCGTTGGATGTTTACGCTTAGAAGCGTCGTATATGACGCCTTGGGATGAGAACGGGCTCGGTAAGCCTATTATAAGTGTTTATATTTTATACCTGAGTGGATGGTTTTTGTGGGAAATTGCGTACATGCGTCACTCGCCCGTATGCTCATTCTTGCTCTAGCTACTTTGATGTGTACACTGTAAAAAATGTTTTGAAGATTTATCACAACATTTTTTCTTTTGTCAAATCAACTTAGTTCAGATAACTTATTATTATGAGTTTCTGATGATTAAATCAATCTCCTTCATTGTTTTAACTCACTTTTTCCAGTTCAATCAACTTAAAATTTTAAGGCAACCAGGTTACTTAATTTTTTAAGTTAAACCAACAATATTTTTTGACAGTGTATGGCGTGGCAGTCACAATGAGTGAAAAAACTTGACATGGAACACACTAAGTACTGAACCTCCAATCACCCGTTCTCAGAGCTCATAGTAAAATGATAGTAGTAAAAGCTCATGACAGAGCTCATAGTAAAATGAAAATCAACATTGGCTTGGCTTTTCGGAGATAGTGAGAACTGAGGGATTTGAACTGTTGTAAAGGTGACACAGAGATGACGTTTATATTACTCAACAGGTGAGTAAGGTATTTTATTGAACAGATAAATTGCCCCATGTAGCTCTCTAACAGAGTTGATTGTAAAGCATTATCTATTGTGAAGGGTCATTTCATTATAGCTGTTGTTGCGCTGGAAGTACCTTGTCTATTAACGGGAGATACAGTACACTCTAAGTGCTGGGCTGTTTCAACCCAATTTTAGATCAGATATAGACAAACCCAAACATTGGGTTAAAAGGTTATTTTAAAATTGAACCCAATGGCTGGGTTTGTCCATGTTTGACCCAAAGTTGGGTTGAAACAACCCAGCATTTTTTAGAGTGTAACGTCTTCAGCTAGTCAGCTTGAGATCCTTAGCTTCTCTGGTTAGATCTCGTAAGCCTAGTAGAGAATGTTTTATGAGCAGTAGGATAATCTCTCTCTTGTTTTTTAGTTAAGAGAAAGAACCATATTCAGCTGAAGCACAACCACAACAATTAATGCTCTTCTGTAAAATGCATGCAGTCTGTTTTTTAACCACTAGAGGGCAACATGGTAAACAGTGTACCTTTTAAAATGGCTACAAAAATAACTTTTTTCTTCAGTCAGTCATATTGGTTTTAAACGACATGAGGGTGAGTAAGCCATTTATATCCATTTTTTCAAATTCAAATTTTGGGTGAAGTGTTCCTTTAAGCTTAGCTCACTCACTCACCTCCCATCAAACCTGTGTTTCAGGAAGTCAAACAAGGCTTTCTGCATCATATCAGTCACCTGTATCAGAGAAGATTGTGAGAAAACATGCACACCCCAGAAACGTTTCATGTACTGTATAATTAACCTGTCAATCTGAGGTAATTCAGGTCTTGAGCTATAAATAGTGTTAACATGTAACCAGTGATTTTGTTGTCTAATGAATCTAAAGGGAAAATAACTGGGAGTCCTAAACAGGGGATTGTGAAGAATGTAAAAAGCTAATATAGTTTGGATGATGTGGTTTTATTTAGACACAGGTTGAAAAATGAATGACTCCTGAAATAGAGAGTGGAGTCAGCAGGAGAAGCAGGTCCCTGGTGTCTCTGTTAAAGAGCTGACTGACAAATGTGTCCAGAGCTCTGTGGACTTAAATATTTCACGTTCGTGAATCCTCTCATACCTTACACTGCCCGAGCAGTCATATATAACAGGATCCAAAAGTGAATGATAAGAATTTACACACCATAATTACCTTCCACGGGCAATGAAACTGTATTTTATTGAATATAATAATTATGTTTTATATATATATATATATATATATATATATATATTATTTATTAAATATAAATAAAAATACTGACCATAAATATTTCTCATTCATTTTTGCATTTTTATAAAATTACAACAAAACTCTTATATTAAATGTAAACAATAAAACTATTATTTAATGTAAATATAAGTATATAAATATAAATAAGTATATGTAAATATAATGTAAATTTAAGTATATAAATATAACTTATGTAAATATAAGTATATAAATATAACTTATATTTAATGTAAATATAAGTATAAACTGCATTATCTTTTTATAATCTTTTTTTTATTTAACTGTTTTTCTTTCATTTGTGACAAACAGTGCAGGTCATTGTGTCACTGACTTATCATATCATATATTAGATAAATCAGTCTCTGCATGATGATTTTTGAAATGTCATTTTTGCTCAAATTTAATGTATTAAAATTATTTAGAAAATCATTTTAATACATTAAATTTGAGCAAAAATGACATTTCAAAAATCATCATGCAGAGACTGATTTATCTAATATATGATATGATAAATAAAAAGTTTAAGTTATTCGTAACTATATATATATATATATATATATATATATAGTTATGAATAACTTAAACTTTTAAAAAACTTGAAATATAAGTTTATTTTGAACAACTAAAATGAATAAAATTAACTGAAATAAAAATGCTTTAAAGATGTATAGAAATATTTTAAATATAAAACAATTTTTTATGCCAAACTCTAACTTTAGGACTATTTCTATTACTAACTAAAATTAAAACAAAACAAAAAAATCTACTTCTAAAATTCTAGAAATACTATAATGTTATCTAAATAATACTAAAATAACATTGTTTTGCTTTTCATTGCAATTTTTGTGACTTAATATATAGTCATCACATTTACAAGGTAAAAGACACACTTGTGAAATGACTGAGTGATGATTTCTTAGTAAATGTTTCACATTAGGAACTGCAACATAACATATGCAAAGTTTTATTTACTCATTAAACTCAACCCTGCAGAATTTACCTCATATCCTTTCAGTGAGGGGCCAACCAGAACAACAGGCCTCATAGATGGAACCACAGCATAGGGTGGAACATGCTCAGTCTGCAACACACACACACACACACACACACTCACATGCTCTGAATCTTAACTAACATTTCTCAACATCTAATGAGTAGCCTCAAGGGATCCAGTTTCAATAACACAGCATTAAAGTATCTTAAAGTGAATCATCAGAGAGGCCAGACACTAACTGCGAATATGCAATAGCACTTTTTAAGGGACTGTTGCATTAAGGAATCGAGGGAAAATCTTTAACCACCTACCTGCTTCTGCTTCTGTTTGGCTTGTTGAAAACAAGAAAATCAGAATTTAACTGTTTTTGCGCAAAATGGCAAAATAATTTTTTACCGAAATATTAAATCATGCCGACAGATAAAAGCAGGGTATGCCCTAAGGGCAAATGAGAGTGGCTCAACAGTACTGGCATTACAGTAAAAGTATTTAAATACCTCTCACCTGCAGAAGGAGGAGTAGACCTCCAGCCCCCAGATGAAGCATTCCCTCCCATTTTCCTGTTGACAACATGAACAGTTTAGAAATTATACGATAAGACATGTGGATAGCTGAATGTATGCTATCATACTTTGAACTCAGAATCCCATGGGGGACTTATGAGTTGAGATTTCTTTTTAATAGCAAAAATGAACCAGCACTAATTATCATCACTGTTGGCGAGGGTCATTTCTGGCTTTGTCTTGAACAAAGCAAAATACACAAAAGTAACTGCCGATATTGTTTCTAAAATATACGCTACTCACTATTAACTTCTTGTTTATTTAACTTTTAATGTTGTGTTGTTTTTTAATCCCATGTCAGCTTCTTTAGCGGGCACACCAATGCATGCTATCATCCTCCATTCGTTTTATTATAAACACGGGATTCAGTTATGTCATCTGTGGCTTTAAATGCTCAAGCTCTTTAAAGCAGCATGGATTCTGATTGGCTGTCAATGTTGTTATCGTTCCAATGATATTGTCTTTCTGTGCCATTATCGTTATAGCTATAGTGTGGAGTATTGTGGCTATTCTTTAATGTTTAGAATGAACAAACTTTTAAATAATTATCGTCCTTGGTGTGAATGGGTCTCTATACAGTATTCAATGAGTAGATATGATGAAATGAAATTGTAGTTCAGACCTCTGAGCTGCTTTCTGTTCCTGTTTGATCCGCATGGCCTCCAGTTTAACAGGGCTGGGGATGAAGGCAATATCTGCCCCCTCCTTCACCAGCCTCCCGATCCACCAGTCATTATTATACTTCTGTAGGATTTGAGACAATGTGCTCAATAAAGCACTGAAACATCAGCTTACTGATCACTTTAGTTTATTGATCGCTTCCTACCTCTTTTATATGTAGAAAATCTTTGGTTTCAAAGTTGATGGCAGTACCCTGAACCGGGCAGTCTTCATCAAGAGCCCCACAGTAGCTGACATTGGTTCTCACTGCAAATGCCACGGGTTTGGTCTACACAAAAAGGAGAAAACATTAGAAAAGTAACAAAAAACTAAGAGAAGTTAAAGTTATTTAAAGGGGAGATGTAATTGACTGTGTAACCTTGGCTCTCTCGAGCTGGAGGTGGGCCTGGCGCTCGGCCTCACGCCGAGACGCCTCCTTGTCCTCCTCCAGGGACAGGTCGGAATCCGATGGTCTACTAGTGTAGGAATCAGCTGAACTCTATGCGAAAAGGACAAGAGTGCAATGTGAGAAATGCTCTTTCATATTTCATTTTTTTAATTACTTTTGTTTACTTGTACTAGTAAATTCATTGTATTCACTTTATATATCTTTGTCACTTATATTATTTCTTTTATTGCTTTATTTTCAGTTCCATCATGACAATTCTTGGAAGAATTTTAGCATGATAATGGGAATGACAATGCTAATGTATTTGGTCTTGGCGGAATAGCTGTGCTGCTGCTGCTGATTATTTATATTGTAGATTATTGCTGCATGCCGCAGAAGTACAGCAGGGCCTTGGTATAGCCAATAGATAAACCAATCCGCTGCTGTGGCATCAGACATGGGCATATATCAAAATGATCAGTTGCAAATCTACTGTGTATGGGTGGAGTAAACACTCCCCAGCTATTTACATGTTGAGCAGCCAGCTCATTGGCTGCAGGAACCAATCAGCACGTTCCATGTAGTAAACGACGTCAATGTCATCAGGTTGTATTAAGGAATCATCAGTCTGTGCCATTTAGGCCGTAAATTGTTGCCGCGGGTAGGTTTCCACCACCGTAAGTATGATTTCAGCTCTCCAACACCCCCAAATGTACAAATTTAGAGAATTTGGCCGCCTGATGGAGAAATTTTTTGCGGAACTTTTGACTGGTCATTGATCTACTTTTGTTGCACAGACCTGGCAACCCTGCATTTAGGCCTGATTTCACAGACAGGGCTTAGATTAAGCCAGGATTAGGCCTTAGTTCATTTAGAACATGAAGGTAGCTTTTATAAAAATGCCTTAGAAAAAAAAAAACTTTCCTGAAGTGCATCTTGAGACAAAACAATGTCAGTGGTGTATTTAAGATATGTCAGTTCAAGTTGCTTTCATTTAAAACAGCTCAAACATGCATTTTTAGTCTGGGACTAAGTTTATGCATTGTCTGTGAAACCGAGGGCTGGACTTTCACGACAGAACTTGGTATTTCTATCTGACAGCAATTTCTATTAAGTGCTTTGACAGAACTAAATGTAAAAATATTTGTCATGCCAATAAAGCACCTTGAATTGAAATCTAAAAGAATTAATGAAAGACATAGAATTGTCTTTTGACTTCCAGAGGCATTTTATCTTTGTAAAGGGCATAAGGCTTCCGACATGTTGCTATTTATGTCAAATAATTCCATTTAACCAACTGCTTTTGTTTTAATTCAAAGTTGGCATCCATTTTTTTTTACAAGACAATTGCATATTGTAAATAGCCACCAAAAAATATAAAAACTACTTATGACAAAAACATCATTGGCGATTATTGCTCTCGATATGATACCAATATTATGTTGAATAATAGAATACATAAATGAATTCATAAGCTCGACAGAAAGTGTAGTTGGTTACAATGCTGCAAAAAAGAAAAAAGAAATCTGATGCAACCTAAGCAGATCTAAATGTAACGCCACAATCAACACTTTTTATTCATTTGCATTTCTCTTTTAACCACGACAGCCACATGTTTGCCTAATTTTTGCCCCTAGCCCACATTCATTTCTGACCCTAGAAGAAATGCCCCGAAAACAAAACACCCACTGACCCTAAACAAGTATTGAAATCCTCCATCCCTCTGATTTCCCCTCCAGAGCAGCCTTTCTCTTGCTCTCTTTCCCTCCAAAATCCAGAACACAGTGAGGATATGATTTAAATATCAAAGGCAGCCGGAGGGCGCAGGTGTCTGCGACACCTACCGTCGAAAGAGATAAAGCATAATTAAGCAGACACCGGCTAAGATAAGATTCTTATGTGCGATTAAAATATACCTCCCGTCTAAAGGAACATGTTAATTAAAAGGCAGCCCTGCTATGGGAGGCATCTCTACCACAAAGCTATCCTGAACCAGCTCTTGGATGATATCTACTACACCATATTCATCTCTTTCATGTGTTCAGTTTATAAATATATTAAAAGAAAAATAGATGATGGCTTTGAAGCACAACACACAATATCAAACACATTTTCTTTCTTTTTGGCCACTTTTATCAACAGTGATGCAGGGTTCGCCCGCAAACAGTAAGCGTCAGTGTACTTGCTGTGATATGCACTTTGTGTTCCTTACACACACAGTTTAAACGTACATTAACTCGGAGTTGTTTTCAGATGACCCGACACACTAAGCAATTTTTCACTCAGTACCTTGATCGATAATGTAATCCTTTAAAAGACATGATGCATAGCAACATCATCTGAGTATTTCCACAACACACCTTATTCACACACCTATCCATTAGACATTCCCAGACAAGGCTGCATGCAATGCTTAGCTGAAATGAAGCTATTAATACTTTCTCTAAATGTTTTCAAATTTGTATCATCAGCTACAAAGCATCACCCATTTGCATTTTTAACAGACAGTGGAGTCCAAAGTCTGAGAGCACTTTTGAAAAATACATCTATTTTTAGTTGTTCTAATTAAATTGCAAATAATATTGTCAGCAAAACAATTCGAGTGAAAGGCTGGCTAACACTTTATACTTAAAGCCTTTATGAATACCTTTTTAATGCATTATACATAATGTACATTATAATGCATTATATCTTTCCATAAATAATTGTACCAAAAGTTAAAATGCATTCAAATATTTGCAGATTCCTTGTTACATTGCTTGTTTGTCATCTGTTTTAATGCATTATATATGTTAATGCATGTGTATTATAATGTATAATAACTGTGGTTACAATTATTCATGAGACCATACAATGCATTATAATGTGCGTTACAAGGTATAATTAATGCATTAAAATACTTTTATAATCCATGCATTAAAAAACTTTTATAATGCATTATATGTAAAGGCTTCAAAGGATTAGTTCACCTCAAAATGAAAGTTTCCTGATATTTTACTCACCCCAATGCCATCCAAGATGTTCATGTCTTTCTTTCTTTAGTGGAAAAGAAATTACGTTTTTTTTGAGGAAAACATTTCAGAGTTTTCCTCCACATAATGGACTTAAACGGTAACCAAATTGTTGAAGTCCAAATCAATGCAGTTTCAAATGGCTTAATTTGAAGTGCTTCAAAGGGCTTTGCACGATCCCAGCTGAGGAATAGGGCCCTTTTATTAAAAAAAAAAATCTATATAAAAATATATATACTTTTCAACCCCAATTTTTCGTCTTGTGCTGGTCTGCGACGTGCCAAGCATTACGTAATCATGTTGGAAAGGTCATGCTGGACGTACCGCCCCATTGTTTTAAACATCCAGGATACGCACACGAAAGGACCATTTTAAACAATAAACTGACATAAAAATCATAAATATGTCATTAAACATACAATCAAATTTGAACGATCCTCCATCACCACGCTTGTAAACAATGGGACGGTTCTTACGCCTATGTCCAGCATGACCTTTCTAACGTGATTATGTAATGCCTGGCGCGTCGCAGACCAGCACAAGATGAACAATTTTATTTAAAAAGTATATACATTTTTATTTTTTTTATAAAAATGGCCAACCTGTTCCTCAGCTGGGATCGTGCAGAGCCCTTTGAAGCACTTCAAAAGCCCTTTGAAACTGCATTGATTTGGACTTCAACAATTTGGTTACCGTTGAAGTCCATTGTGTGGAGAAAAGTCCTGAAATGTTTTCCTCAAAAAGATTAAAAGAAGAAAGACATGAACGTCTTGGATGGCATTGGGGTAAATAAATTATCAGGAAATTTCCATTTGAGGTGAACTAAACCTTTAAGTAAAGTGTTACCAAAATGTTAATTGAAAAATTATTTTGAATTTCTGAATGTTTATATAAAGTTCTGTCATGAAACTCTAGATGGCGCAGGCCGATTGGTCCTTGACTTAATCTGCTTGCGATCACATAATTCTAGGGCGCAGCTGATTGGTTCCTGTTGTATCAGTAGACAATGAGCTCACTGCATGCTCAAATTCAACCTTCAAATACTTGGTCAGCATTTGCTGTAGTAGTTGTAGCATTCAGAAACCCTCCACCTTCCCCAACTCCACCTGTATATATCTGCTATGGGTAATTCAATTTTAATGTATGCTATATTGTATAGAAGCAACATGTCTTACTTGCTCACAGCAGTGTGTTGTGTATTGTAGCAAGTCTCAAACTTGCTCTGCAGCAGAAGCAATAGCCAACAGCAGAGCAGCAGATCTATACCACCAAAACCAAACATATCAACATTGTAAATCCATTGCCATGCCAAACACTCAGAACTTCCTTTTGCTTTAATGACCGCAACACTCGAGCTGCATGAACTCCACAATTTTGTGTAAAACATGATGAGCTTCAGCCTTTTTGTACAAAGGCTTTGACGTGATTAATGTAATCATTTTACATGACATCATAATGTACAATTAATTTAGGTTTAAAGAACATTTTCAATCCCAGATTTTTAAAGGCATTGTGTTTTGCATTTTCTTTCAACCGCAGATACATGTGAACATAAATGATGGCAGCTCTGCGTTTAACGTTTAACACAACTTGTTGTGTGTGCAATAGCAGAACACAGTCAACAGGGGGTGAAAATCAATGAACCTCCCCTTGTCCACAAGGTTTGTTAGATAACAGTCATTCATTCTTCTATACTTCAAACAGTTTCATGCCCTATTTTCATTCATATTGTCAGAATCTGATTCCAAGTCTCCTGTACGCCTGCTGCAACGTAGAGATGATGCAGGACAGATCCTGATTGTGATGAGAACAGGGATCACAGAAGAATCAACTACATGCAACAACAGTGCATTTTTGCTTTATGTTATCAGTCTATAATCAGTATCAGGAAAAAAGGCTGAACTAAATTGACTTTATTATTATTTTATTACACATATTTGCCCATTGGAATTGATATTAAGGGATTTATTTAGGTGAATTAAAAAAAGTTTTTCCCTTTTTGAATATAAAACACACAGAATGCCACGAATTTATGTCAAGTGAATAAACCTATAAAGACCAAAAATATTATATTATGGAATAAAATTCTGAAATGATAAAAGCAAAAACAGAAAAATTAAACTACATAAGTTTATGTAAATACATTTATAATAGATTAAATATGATACATTTAAGTAAAAACCTGGCATTTTTGTCACCTTTCAGTGCAATATTTCACCTTAAAACTGGATAATTCTGACCCTAGTTAATAAAAAATATTAGGCTACCGTGATGAAGCCCCTGGAATGGCCATTTCTGCCTTTCAAAACGACATATCACCTGCTTGCAATACAATTTAAAAGCACACCCACCCACAGAAAGAAAGGAGAGAGTTAAAGAGAATACAGCCATGTTCTCAATTAAACATTTAATGCAGCTGAATGCATTTGATGAGTCTGCATGCTGGTCGAAAAGCTAAGGCTCCATCTCGACTGAGAATAATTTATTCATAAAAAAGGCTTGCATGAGGATATTAATAGACTATGACCCAGGCAGAATGCATGCAAAATTCATTCACGTCACCAAAGCAGCACTGATTGATTACAAAATCACATGGAGTGAAAATGTAATAGAGAGGGAGCGCGAGAGAGAAAATCAGTGAGCGAGAGCGAGAGAGAGAGAGAGAGTGGCAGAGATAAAGTGCAAGTGAGGGAGAGAGAAAGCAAACTATCCCTACCTTGCAGCTGAGCAGTGCTGCGCTAGAATCGGACATGCCTATAGAGACAGCTCGTATCGCCCCCCATCACTCTGTGTCCGAGCGAGACGCGAGTAAAGAGGCTGGCAGAGAGAGGGGAAGCCGAAGCCTCCGCTCTGATGCTAGCGAACACACTGGCACTGCACTCAACGCCTATATAAAATTGATGCCCTGACTGCAGCAGCCGAGCTGTGCTGCTCACTGAGAGCAAACGCCCTCCCTCTGCCGCTGCTTGTCTTTCTTCCGCCTGCTCTCACATTCAATCAAGCTCCATTTTCTCCCTGCTAGCTCCACACACACTGGAGATGTGGTTCTGCAGCCAGTGTTGCGGGGGAGGAGATGTTTACCTCTCGCACGAGACACTGAGATCTCATTCTCTTGCAGCAGGAAATACAGAGACTTTAAGAAGTGGGATGAAGTGACACCCATCACATTATGATGCCCAAAAGTGTTGTTATTATGAATAGCAAGCATGAATAGGTCAAAATAAATTTATTTAATTAGGCTACATTTAGTTTTTAAACACATGCGCCATATCCCTATTCTTTTCTGTACAGCCTAGGCTACAAAGTGTTGAAGCTTCGGGACACATATTTGGTAAACCAAAGATAACAGGTAGGCTAGTTTTCGTGGTATTGTTGGGTCTTGTATGATAAAATACAGATTTGCTTTGGATAAAAGCATCTGCTAAAAATGCTGGGTTGTTTTAACCCAATTTTGGGTCAAATTCGGACAAACCCAAATGTTGGGTTAAAAATGTATAATAAAAATTGAACCCAATGGTTGGGTTTGTCCATTTTTGACCCAGCATTTTTAGAGTGTGATATGTTAAAGCGATAGTTCACCCAAAAATGAAAATTCAGTCATCAGTTACTCACTCTCAGATTATTCCAAACCTGAATTTCTTTCTTCTGCTGAACACAAAGAAGATATTTGGAAGAATGTTGGTGACTTCCATGAACAAAATAATACTATAAAAGTCAATGGGGTTCAGTTTCTGACCTTCTTCAAAATATCTTCTTTTGTGTTCAAGAAAGCATACAGGTTTGGAACAAATCGAGGGACGTTATGACAAAATGTTAGTTTTGGAATGAACTATCCCTTTAAAGGCAGTTCTGTCACTTTACTATTGTACACATTGGTATCCATAATTACAGTAATATATTAATATTTTTAACCATTCGGTATGCCACGGATACTCAATCTATGCAGGCCTTTATTTTTACTTGTTTTTAAAATATGCTGTAATCAAAAATGTTAGCTTGGATCAATGTTTTTTAGACCATGCCTCATTTAAATAAACTTTTTTATCCTTATTTTATCATCTTATTTACATAAAAAATGCATAAATGCTTCCCATATGTAACCTCTTTTCAGTACATTCAAAGACAAAAAGACGTGATAAGTCGTGATACTAACTGCATGCCGTAGTTTAGTCTGTCTCTGTGTGCCAATTGGTGATCATTGTTTTTAAATACAGACACTTTTCTTTACAATTGTTAAAAGACTTCATAAATTGCCAAACCTTTTGTGAATTAATCTGATTACTGCACTAATGTACCATATAGTTCCCTGGTTTATCTAATTCTTTAATTTCCTGCTTGTTCCAATTATTGAGCAGAAGTCTCCAACACCAGCAGTAACTAATTGCAAAAATGAAATCAGGACCAGACTGAAGCTCACTTGGGCATGATTTAACAATGCAAACAAACACATCTGCCTGATGAGAAACAGCTGGGAAACCACTTGCACTAATGCATTTGGTGCCCTATAATGGGGAACAGTGAATTAAAAGTGAAGTAAGTGTTTTTTAAATCCTATGGAATTAATGATAATAGACTCCAAAAAAACAATCAGCGTTTTGACCCGAAAAGACATTAAATTATCACACCATTTTCCAAATACCTTTATACAACAGTTCCAGTTTATTAAATTAGATTTTTGAGGGTTTATTTTCAACGTTTTTTTTATCGCTCCGCTTCTTTGACACATTCCAACTTTCTTTGAATCATTCAGTCAACTGATTCGTTCATCAAAGAAACGAGTTTCTTCAAACAATTTGTTCCAAAACACTGAATTAATCACCCTGAGATTCACGACAGGCGATTCTGTTTGAAATTGTTTTATTTGGCTAAACAGTTTAGTAAAGATCACATACCCTCATGTTTCATATAGCATCATAAAACTGATTCAGTCTGTTCTATTGGTTACTGCATTCATGCAGTGATGCTTTTGTTATAGCACTAAGAGGATTTACCGGTCCGTTGCGATTACATTGTTTTGTATCTTTCACAGCACTGGAAGATTTTCACACAAACTCCCAGGGAGTCTTGATCTAGATAACCTCTCTCCCTGTCCGCTTATCTCTCCAGGCCCGATCCCACTGAGAGTAAATCTGTTCCGCCCAATGAGGTCGGGGATGGATGCCTTCACAGCAGCATTACTGTCCTGACAATTATAACATGATGCAGGACGCTCCACGAACACGAGGCGAGTCAAGGTGAGTCAGCTTGCACTCTGTCATAATGGGACGGTACCGAAACTGAATCAGTGGCGCATGAATAGGGACCCTTTCCCTCTTCAGTTTGCATTAAATCAGCATGCTAGAGGCCCAAGGCTGCCCCGGGTTGTTTAGCCCTCTCTCTGAAGCATGTGCTCTTTCTTCATTCAACTTCGTCCGCTGTGGCTTTTAGAGCTGCATATCTTGAAGCCATGCTACCGATGTGCTTTCTTTCATACACTTAATACACATGCTTGCAAGCGGGCGAGATTGAAAACAAACAAGGCCACATTCACTCAAATACCTCAACTGGAACAGGGACCATAGTTGGAATTATTTCATAGAAGTACATCAGAGTCCAAAAGCTATCTTTGATTAATATAATTATATAGCTATAGAATTAGGAGTTTTTTCAATACAATAAAAGTAATTAAGATCATTACACTCTTAGAAAAAAAAGGGTTCATTGGGGTTCTATATATGAATCATAGGGTTCTTTTATGCTAAAATGACAAGAAAGAACCCTTTTGGCACAAAGGTTTTTTATAGGCTATTATTCATTCATATATTATTACAGTATTCTGCAACATTTTGTAGTTGTAATTAAATTATTGTTTATTAAACTGTTGTAGTAACTTAATATCACATTTTAATTAGGGCTGTCAAACGATTAATCGCAATTAATCGCATCCAAAATAAAAGTTTGTGTTTACATAATATATGTGGGTGCATGTATAATTATTTTATATATTTAAATACACACGTATGCTTGTATATATTTAAGAAATATTTTCATACTGTAAATAGATTTATATATAATTTATATTATATATAAATATAAATATTTTATATATAAATAACATTTTTTTCTTAAATATACATGCATGTGTGTGTATTTATATATATATCCAAAATAATTATACACAGTGCACCCACATATATTATGTAAACACATACTTTTATTTTGGATGCGATTAATAACGATTAATCGTTTGACAGCCCTAATTTTAATCTGATTTTTGGAGGAGAAAAACTGAAATTGTGCGCTTCGTGTGATATTGATTAACTACATAAAATGATATAAATATATAAATTTTCTAAACCCCATATTTTGAATTTTATGATCATTCACATGCATTTATAAATACATTTTAGGGTCTTGATGTTTGTCAATAATAAAAATATTTAAACAAATGATAAAGAATGAACTCAAAAGGTTCCCTATAGAACCCTTTTCCTGGTTACACAGAACCCTAAAGGGTTCTTATTATTGAGTGTTAGAATTAGGATGTTTTGAAAAAGATGTATCATGATAATTATTGTGTCTAACACTATATTTCCTAAAATATTTAAATGTTACAGCATCCTAAGTCAAATAATAATGGGAAATATCTTTCAAAATCCATTATGGAATTCCTGATTCTGTTAATAAACATTTGAAAACAGAGTATAGATATCAAAAATAAATCAGGTATCTGATTAGCAAGAGTACAGCTTGGAGGGAGAAAAAAAAGTGAGAGGAAAAAGTGAGAGAGCTTGAGGTGAAGAAAATCATGAGGGTGAGTGGAGGGACAGAAAGTGAGGATGTCACTCCATCTCAGCCTAAGCAATGGAGAAAGACAGTACATGGCTTTTTTTGTGTAGTTGATCTAAATATAGCTTTTCTTTCACTCTACTTGCTTTTCTTCTGCTGGGTGCGTATACAGGCTGCCTGGGAATATATTGATGGCCCATGAGAAACAGATGGGCTGCTGGGTAAGGTAGAAGCCTTCACAGGGCCTAAACTATGCTACTATATGCATCCAAGTTATTTATTGTATTGATTATTGAGCTCACTAATAGTATAGCCAACGCATTCTCACCCCAAGGCGTCACCTTTGACCATGCTTCAATATTTGACGTTTTAGGCGCCCTTTAGCGTCACTTACATGACGCGATCCTAATGCGTCCTCTAACTGACGCTAAAGGAAAGCGTCTGTTAGAGGACGCGGTTAGGTTTAGGTGTGGGGTGGGGGTAGGGTACACGCGATCCTAGGGCGTCATTTAACTGACGCTAAAGGGCGCCTAAAGCGTCAGATATTGAAGCATGTCCAAATGCTTCCCAAGGCGTCAGTTAGGTGACGCCTTGGGAGTGAGAATGGGCTGGTATAGCAGACAATGATCGTTAGTGAGAATTTGACTTTGGTAATTCTCACTTCAAGAACAGAAACATCAATACAGCAGCAAAAAAAAAAAAAAAAGACTGAAACCTCATCCTGGTAGAACTTCCTTTCCTTGAGTTTCATCTTTCTTTCTTTTCATCTTTTTTAAATAGCATATCAGTATTTATTTAAAGCAATCTGCCTTATATCCTGAATTCACATATCTGGTTACTGTACCAAGGACACGATTCCTATCAAAGATAAGTACGGATAAAAACAGGAACGGCATCTTGAATTTCAACCACAAGCAGCGAAAGTGGTTGGACACCAGAATGACGCAAGTCACCCCAATGAGATGACAGCAACATATGAGAGTTATAGATGTATTTTGGCCACATAACATGGTATAGCAGCACCATGACATTGACTGAGCAACTATATCAAGACATGTTATAAAAGGCAACCTGATTTACAATACCAATGCTTTTATTTACAATTATTCGTTTTGCAGATGATTTAGTCCATAGTGGAACCTTTCAATTGAGTAAATAGCACAACATTTCAGCATAAGAGGAAGTGCTGAAGAGTAGAGAAAGTTTTGGAATAATGTGCATTATGCAATTAAATTAAATTTAGAAGTGCTATACAGCAGAGCATGGTGCTAACAAGGCCAAGGGATCTTTTCCCATGGAAAGCACGAACTGCTAATATGTATAACCTGAATGCAAGTTTCTTTGCATAAAAGCATCTTCCAAATCCATAAATTTAAATGCGAGCAGTTTATCTTCAGAAGTTTTTGAAGAATGAGATATCTTTTTGAAGACTGTGATTGGACCTTGTGAAGGATGGTTCAAAACATTTCCTTTAGATTTAGATTTAAGTTTGTACTGTATGAACATAAATGTAGAATTATATAAAATGTCAAATCTGTATATGTCACTTCTGTTATCCAAAACAAAAACAAATTAAGTATTTAACAATAGTCACAAATTAACTATAAGCACTAGGTTATAAAGAAACCAGAGATATACTCACTTTTAACATGTAATTAATTTATAACTGGATTTAAAATGTTTAACAAAGTCATATTTAAAAATATATATTTATTATTATTATAATAATAAGGGACCTGAGCTTAAACAGAAAACATGTTTAGTAAAATTTATTTATCTTATTTTTTAAAAACTTCAGAAATTGTAATGTACTATACACTTTAACACTTAATTCAATTTCATAGAGCACTTCATTCTAACTTTTATTCCAGCTTCCTGTTAAATGACAGAAAACAAGCATCAATTTCTTCACATCTAAGAACTTTGCTGGTTTATCAAATTTAATCAAGGCTTTTCGCATTGATGCTTCATTGCACACACACACACACACACACACACACACAAAGCACTCCTCTCCTCACGGGACAGGCTTTTAGTGCTCTAGTCTCATGCAGTATTTAATTGACCCCACACAGGAAGCCCAGCGGTTCCAAATGCACTCCTTCCCCCAACACCATGAGCACCTGCAAGTATGCCAACAGCTCCATGATCAAACGAAAACCTATGCACATTCCACATAATGCTGCACGATACTGAACATGTTTTCTTCAGATTGAATTTAGGTCCATTTCAAATGAAACATCAGCAGTGAGTTACAACCTCAGCAGTGTCAAAATGACATTCTGGCCTCAAAGTGACAAAAATGCATTTGTAGAACATGTAAAACTCTAATAATTTCTGGTAAAATAGGTTATGTATCCACTTACATGATATTCAGATTTTATTGTCTTAAAAGTCAATCATAAGCTTTTTCAGAGCACACTGCTGAATACACCAAATATTCATACCAAAGTCTGTGGAACACACTAACTAAACGCACCCTTTCTTGTGCTAAAGGTTAGAGAAGTGCCTGTACTCACTCAGTTGGATGTGTGGAGAGAGAACACACTCTCACAGCTAGCTGGTCATGGTGCGCTCCCTCTCCAGGGCAGAAGTGAAGTGTACTGTAGCATCAAACTCTGGTTCTCTCTCTTATTCCCCCCTCCCCCTGCACATTAGGCTGGATCCATCTCATATTCTCTCTGTCTTATTCCTTTCTCAGCTCCCTCCCCTCTCTCTGTGTGTGTCTCTCTCTCTCTCTATCTCTCTCTCTCTTTCTCTCTTCACCCTACTTAGTCCTTTATGCCTCTGCGTTCTCTCATTTTTCTACCATCACATCTATGTCTATGTGGCATGAGTCAATGCATGTTGTAAAGTGTATATATCCAAAAATAGGCCCATTCCTTTGTTTGTTTTTCGATTTGTCAAAACATCAAAGTTTTTAATAACAAGTCAGATGTATACCAATCGGATACGTTCAAACTACATTCTTTTAGCTCTTATACCTTGTCTTTAATAAGGCCAAATATCTTTAAAAAAAAATACTATTTTTATTTATTTACAGTGAAACATATGACAAACTTTATTTAAGTCTCCATTATATCTTCAGCTATAAAAGAGCAACAGTTAGGCAATACACTCATTTTCTTAACAGTATTTTTACCATTAAAAGAAGATTAGTTTACTTTAGAAGTAAATAAATGTAATACAAACAATGTATTTTGAGTTACATTTAATTTTATATATATATATATATATATACATATACAATATATTTAACAAAATCGAAAATTAAATGTAATTCAAAATACATTCTTTGTAATACATTTATTTACTTCTAAAGTAAACTAATCTTCTTTTAATATAAAACGGGGGTCAATGGAAAAATCTTTGAAAGTTATTATCGTAAATAATTCTTCTTTAAACAATTCATCTACAGTGGATATTAAAATCCCCTGTTAAAACAGCTGTTTTTACAAAATGACAGAAAGCAAAAATCCTATCAGAACTTTTGCACTTTTAAAAACAAAAATCATGTAATGCAACTGAAAAGTGACCTATTTCAGACCAGAAATATGATACTTGGTGGAAGCACCCTTTGATTTTATTAGTTTGAGAAACTTTGAGGGTTTACTGGGAAACAGGTCTGATCCAATGACAGTCCTGTGATTTAGGAGAGAATGTTAGGCTGCCAGGTGTCTCTTTTTTTCTGTGTTTATGTCCAGTATTTGAATGCTTTCCCATGCGTATTCAGTCTATTGTAGTGAGATGGGGCTGTCTCAGATGTTCTCTGGGCTGCTGAGCCTAGAAATGCATGACAGAACATTCTTGATCAGACTGTGACAGTCCAAAGCATCTTAACCTTCCAGCTACAAAATACTCAGAAAGCAGAGAAATCACAAATACACTAAAACCAACGCATTCTCATCCTTTAGCGTCATATGTGGCGCTATTTGACAAAACAGCGAAATACTACGCACATGACACCCGTTATCGTTAATATAACACGCGCTGTGCGGGTAGGTTTAGGTGTGGTGTAGGGTATGGGTAGTCTCATATTCACGCTAAAGGATTTATGACGCCTTGGGTTCGCGTGTTATATTAACGATAACGGGTGCCATGTGCGTAGTATTTCGCCGTTTTGTCATATAGCATCACATATGACGCTAAAGGACACAGACATGCTTAGTTAACAGAGTTGTGCTGCATGTGATTGATGTAAAAAAGAGAATTTCTGTGTAGTAAACATTTCTAGAAAAGCTTTAGACAAGCACTGCATGTTTTTTTTTTAACAGATGGTTCCACAAAGTCACTGTTGTCCTGAGGGAATATATATATATATATATATATATATATATATATATATATATATATATATAAAACAGAAAAACTCACAGATTCAAACTCGAGGTTTTGATGATGTAAACAAAAAAATGATGTTATGACGTACAATTCTGCACTATTTCTAGGTAAAATTGTTTGTATTTATACAAACAATTTTGAATAATAAGAACAAATAAATAATTACGTAAAATACACACACTGTAAAACTGGATATTTAAGTAATTTCAACTGATAAAATAACTTATTTTCCTGAGTTAAAGCAATGTAAAAATATAGTTGCATTACTTATTGATCACATAATGATGACTTTGTATATCAGTAATAATGATTAAAAATACAAAAATATTTAAAAGTTGTATATACTGTAAATTCAGGTGCATGTTTCATTGTACATTCCTCTTTATGATTAGTTTAAAATATACTTACCCAATGATAATAGATCAAAACTATGACATAGAAACAGCAGACAGGAGATGGTGGTTCTCGTATAACTTTTAATTTCCACTGTCCAGTATATCTAAGATCCATAATAGATGAGGACATGTTGCTCTGAACAGTCAGGCATGGAGAGCAAGGGAGGAGGCCCATCAATTTGAGTTCCATATGAGTGGTGTGTGTGAATAAAACATGAATAGAGGCTTGAAATCCACAATGTTATCAGAGCAGAGATGGAAAGAGAGAGAGAGAGAGAAGGCTAAATTTCTGGCAGGATGTTGGCAGCCCTATGAGCTCATTCAGTCCTTGGGTCCTTGCTCACTGGGTTGAACCCTCTCGCATGCATTATGTATGAAATCTCTTTGGGGCTTGAGTTTGGAGTTTAAAACTTTTTTGAAACTGAGGTCTGTGACAACGGTTTTCTTTAGTCAGTGCAAAAACAATAAGACCCGGAAGATCTCAGGTCTAGTAAAACATCTATTTCTGTAAATATAACCCATTTACAAAGATGTAAATGAATGAATGAAGAAATAAAATTATATAAATAGTAGGGCTGCATGTGCAAAAATTAATTGCGATTAATCGCATCCAAAATAAAAGTCTGTGTTTACATAATATATTTGTGTGTGCTGTATATAATTATTTTGTATATAAATAAACACACATGCATGTATATATTTAAGAAAATGTGTTATTCATATATAAAATATTTATATAATATATATTATGTATTTACATATATATATATATATATATATATATATATATATATATATATATATATACAGAATTTAAGCACAAATAATTCTTACATATATACATGCATGCATAGGTATTTATATATACAAAATAATTATATACAGCACACACAAATATATTATGTAAACACAGACTTTTATTTTGGATACGATTAATCGCAATAAATTTTTCCACAGCCCTAATAAATAGCAAAACACAACACATGACAAAATCTCTGAATCTTAATCAGAAGCAATGCTAACTGCAGGTTTGAGCATTAGAACATGAATGTACACACACACACATATATACGAAGAGTTCAGATGCAAAAGCCTCTAAATGCCATTTGAAATTTTCTTCTTTAATGATGATTTTTATCAAACTTGTATATTTAAGTTCAGTAATTTCACTTAACTTAAATATACAAGTTTGATAAAAATCATCATTAAAGAAGAAAATTTCAAATGGCATTTAGAGGCTTTTGCATCTGAACTCTTCATACAGTGTACATACGTAATACAGATATATATATATATATATATATATATATATATACTAATATCAAGAGGAATATCAAGAGAAACAGCTGTTCATGCTGCAGTCTAAAATAAACTACAAAGAAGCAGAAGACATAATGTGGACTGAGTCAGGTGTTGCATAACGTGTTTGTGTTGTTCTACTGTCTCTCAAGGGAGCAAACACATGGTAAACAGTGGGGAATTAACAGTGAACACTAGACAACAAGCAATGACTGGACTGTTCGGTGAAAGGGAGAACAATCCTAATTGCAAAAAAGAAAAGAAGAACAGTGACATGAACTGACATGATGATTCTGAGGCTGTCGTGAGGCTGTTCACATGCCAGTGTTGCCAAGACTGATGCTTCACAAAACTACAAGTGTGATGGAGGGGATGGGGGGTGCTTGATAAAAATATTGATAGACAGACAGATAGACAGCCACATATTCGCAAAAGGATGGTGGAATTGTAAAAAAAAAAGGGTTAAATAAAAATAAAATAATCTTGCACATCACATGCACGTCTCTTGCTTTGAAAACACAGTAATCCATTCTAGCATCATGAACGCACATTCATTCTTTTCCGAATAAGATTAATTTTTAATTTTACAGGTTTGAATCAGACTTGTGTAAATTCATCACTGACAGCATTCAAAATGCACTGGTGAAAGGAATGATTAGATTACCCTATTCCTCATAAATAATGGAACAGCTTTTCACATTGTCCTTTAAGACTCATAGAGATAAAACTCCAATATAAGCTATTTATATATATCCATCCATCCATCCTAACATTAACATTTAAGGTAAAAATGTATCATTTTAAGTGTAATTTTTAGGCACCATTTACATACAAATTATCCATGCACCAATTATTTTAAGCTTATGTAAATTCCTGTTTTGTTTTTAAAAAATTGAAGTCTCTCATTGATATGAGGTCATAAAACTAACTGTAGAATAGTTATACAAGAATTAGAAAATGTTAGAGTAGCATGTCACAATGAAGTTTTCTGCGGTTGTCTAGGCATGTTATGTTAGCTGGACAAGAACTGACTTCTTCCCATTATGCTTTAGTGACAGGGAGAGTCAATATCTTTGGTTGTGCGGGCACAAGGATACTGTAGCTCCTCTCGTTTTTCACTGATCTGGCACTTTGGATGGGAACAGGACTAGCAGTGCTTTCTATTTTAGATTGAACTATTGACTTTTGAAGCAGGTTATATCAATGTCAAAAAGACAAAAGACTTGCAAGCTGCAATCTCTCTCACGCAAAGACATTTTCCCTCTCACACCACCAACGTAACGTAAGACCAAAAACTCACCTGGAAAAGTGAATAGCCTAACGTTACTTAAAAACAAGTGAACACAAAAGAAGATATTTTGAAGAATATATGTAACCAAATAGTTGATGGACCCCATTGACTTAAAAAATACAATGGACGTTAATGGGGTCCATCAAATATTTGGTTACCCATTCTTCAAAATATCTCCTTTTGTGTTCAGCAGAAGAAAGGAATGAAGAATATATGTAACCAAATAGTTGATGGACCCCATTGAATTAAAAATACAATGGAAGTGTATTTTAAATCAATGGACCCCAATGACTTAAAAATACAATGGAAGTCAATGGGGTCCATTAAATATTTGGTTAAAGAACATTGTTTTGGCTGTGATGGCTCTGACTGTGCAGATGAATATGAACCTTCACAACAGATAATGCTTAACAATGAACTCTGTTAAAGAGACATGGCAATTTACGTTCAATAAAACTCTTACTTGCCTGTTGAGTAGGCCTAATAAAAACGTCATCTCCGTCACTTTACAGCATTTCAAATACCCCAGTTCTTTAGTACCTCCGAAAAGCCAAGCCAGTGTTGATTCTCGTTTCATTACGAACTGTGTAGCGTTTTCCTTATGCCAGCAGACTCCTCTTTTCTGTGTTTTTTAAACTGGTGATTCCCCGGAGGATTAAGAATTAGGGTGCTGCCTAAAACCATTCTGCTTGTTGAGACAATTGGCTTTATGCACAGGTCCACTACTTCCTGAACTTCAGCCAGCTCCTTGTTTCCTGTCTTCCATTATTGGACAAACTGATTAATCCAGGTGTGTCTGACCTCAGTAGTCACAACAACAATAATCAGGCACACCTGAATTAATCAAGTTTGTCCAATAATGGAAGACAGGAAACTGTAGTTCAGGAAGTAGTGCAGCTGCGCTGTAGCCTACACCACACATCAATGTAGAAGGAGAAACTTTTCTCTATGGATAAGAGTTTGGGTTTGGGTAAGTGACGTATGAACGTAATTTCATAAAAACCATCCCAACACAGGTCTAAAATATAAACATACCATAGTGATTCAGGGTTAGACAAAAACATGTTTTGAAAGAAGAATTGATTATGTAGCTTAGCTATCGACTCATTATTTACATTTTGATAATTTCCAACAAAGAAAAGTTACAATAGTGTACAAAAGTTGCAATCCAAAAATAGTGTAAATAAGACTACAGAACGCTGCAAATGATAAATGGATTCATAGTTAAAAATGGAGTAGCCTATAGTTTAATTTCCTTTAAATTAGCCTATTTTTTCATTAGATAACAATACACAATATTACTTTGGAGTTTAAATTTAAAATTCACTTATTTTTCTAGCACAAATAAGCGGCAAGTGACCATTTGAATTTAATATAACAGGCCTATAGTATAATTATGAAGTATAAAAACTGAAATCGTATTTTTTTTTTTTGCCAAATAATCTTTATTATGTTTTATTAACAACTTCAAAAGATTTCTTTTTTTTTTTTTAGTGTAGAACACTGGCTGATTATCACTAAAATTATATTTAGTTAATGCTGCCCTCTAGTGAACATTGTGAAACAGTGCAAACTCAATTCACTGCTTGCTAAAAACAGGCTTTATGGAACCTGTTGAAAAATAAAGAATACGTGAATCATTTTCAAACAATTAAATCAAATCATAAGGCAAATGAATCAATCCAATTCTGTATGTATAACATAATAATAATGATGATGATAATACATTGTATTTATATCACACTTTAAAAGCATGAAAGGCAAAGAAGGCTTTTATAAAATAAACATTCAAGTAAAAAGACATTGAGCGCTTTACAACAAAATATCTAGCAAAACAACCACAAAGTACTACATAAACAATATAAAAGGGAATCTATACAAATAGGTTTTTAAGTAGACTAATGTTTGTATCAAGTACGTAGCTTTAAGAGACTTAAAAACAGACTGTTTCCGCAGATCTAATATCCATTGGCCTCCATGCTTGGAGGACATCTGGCTAAACCAGTGGCGTAGCCACGAGGGGGCCTGGGTGGGCCTAGGCCCCCTCATTTACATGTCCGGTCCCCTCAGATTTCTGATTGCTTAAAAAAAAAAAAAAAGTTGTTTTATTAGGATTGATAGATTGACCAATCAAAATGCTGCGCGGTAAAATGCGGCTTATTTTCAAACTTGATTTGTTTATATAACGTGTTGCGCGTAACGTACGCTGTCATCTTCATCTTTGCGTGAGAGTTAACAGTCCCTCCAGAAAAACGCGATTATGCGATCGCTGAATTCAATGCAAAATCAGCCAAAGTCCGCATATTTATGCGGGGGCCGCATTTTTTCAAATACGCCTCACTTTAGCCACATAAATTGCCGATTTCCGTGCAAAATATGCGGGGTTTGCATAATTTCATAATCCTCGCATTTTCGTTGCAAAAAAAAGTCACATGTATCTTAGCAGAAAGTTGAAAAATGTTGCGTTTGCTTCACATAAGAGCAGCCATTTCCCCCTGTTTCCATGGGAACGTTATGAAGTGACGCAATTACGCGACGCCAGACAGACTCACGGAGGCGATTGACATCTCACAAATCGAACTCGTATAACTGTCTGTCGCACGTTCTACTGTCACATTGTTACTTAATAAACAACATAAGATAAAAGTAGTAGCATCAAACAGAAATTACCCGCACACATGGGGTGTTCGACAGTTCAACAGGGAGCGCGCAGCTCTTAAAGGGGCCACACCTTATTTACACTCTTACAGTCTGAAATAAAACGAGATGAGAAATTAAATATTCCCAGCACTTTCTATGATGTAGTATGCTTGTTTATCAAAGGAAGTAATAAGAAATGACTCTTATATTAACAGGATGTTGGGGGAATCACTTTTTTTCTCTTTTTCATCAAACCGCAATTTTTGCAAGTTCCCTCAATTTTTGTAAATTCCAGCAATTTCATCGCATAAAATTGCATAAATATCCCACATATTCCATCGCATTTTTAAAGAAAACTGGCCGCATAATCAATCAATTTTTGCCCGCAACAATCACAAAAAAAACTCTGTGTTTTTCTGGAAGGACTGAATACTATTATGGTAAATGTTAAATATAAATCGCAAATTTTTTCAAAAATTTTTGGAAATTACCACCACAAAATCAGTCATTTTGATCGCAAAAATCACAAAAAAAAATCGTGAAATCCTGGAGGGACTGGTTAATATGCCGTGACAATGGCAGGCGCTCAAACTCAAAGTACAATATTACACTTTTTTTAAAAAGCACGGAAAGATCAACTTGATATATATATAAATAATGTTGCCCCCTCATTTAAAGACGGGACCCCCCAAAAATAAAATTCTGGCTACGCCCCTGGGCTAAACTCATCATTTCAATGGATCGCAGACGCAGTAATAAATATAAAATCATCTTCATAGCAGTGAAAATATGATGAATACTAATCCAAGAAGTACCATATACTCTAAATTGAAAACAAAATGAAAGATATAGGCCTATCCCAGGTTGAACTTGGTATATAAACAGACAAGTGTCATAGTTTTCATTTTCACTATCTGAATTAGGACGTTATTGCAATTCTTTTTACAAACCCTAGATGGCAGTATTAGGCAAATAAAAATAGGCTATTTAGTCTGTTGGTTGCAATAAATAGTTCTAAATTAAAAATATATATATATATGTTCTAACATTAGTATAAAGGTTTTCATCTTGTTAAATTTAATAATCATGCCATCTGAGTTTTGTATTTTATTCAGAGCTTTGTCTTTTTTCCCTCTCTCTTTGTGCAGAAACATGGGTAGCTTTGGAACATATTTTTACTTAAAGTTTCAATCTTCTGCTACAACTACATTTCCTTTTTTGTATTTCCCTAAAAGAATACCAATTTACATTACATATTAAAAATTGTTAAATGAAGAAGTTTATAGAATGCAATCACAAGTGTGGCATTCATTATTGGAAAAATGTAACCACCATTAAAAGACAAACATAGCATAGTAAGAGGAGGCATGAGATATGTTCTGTGGTTATGTAGGACAAATCCATGAAATGTCAGCTTGACCACTGATGCAACAGAGACAAAATACATACAGAAAAAAAAGAAAAGAAAAAAGAACAACAACATTGGAATAAGACTTCTGTTTTAAAGCTGATGAGGGCAATGTTTTGTCATGGATGGAACCTGAAGGAAGACAAGTAATTTTTCCTCTGACCTCCAATTTCATGCTTTGCTTGGGGCTGCTGAAGATTTAAGACAGGAAATTAAAGCTTCAGACAGAACCAAGTCACAACAGAAGGTTGCAGAAGGTAAATGTGATGGAAGGATGAGTCAGAGGAACAGAAAGAGCTGTGTGCTGAGAGTATGGACTATGGATGTATGTGCTCGGAAACTAGTTAAAGGGATAATTCACTCAAAAAAGGAAAATTGTATATAATTTACTCACCCTCAGATTGTTCCAAACCTGTGTGAATTTCTTTCTTCTGCTGAACACACAAGAATATATTTTGAAGAATATGGGTAACCAAATAGTTGATGGACCCCATTTGATGGATTGACTTAAAAATACAATGGAAGTCAATGGGGTCCATCAACTATTTGGTTACCCATATTCTTAAAAATATCACCTTTTGTGTTCAGCAGAAGAAAGAAATTCATTCAGGTTTGTTGAAACAACTTGAGGGTGAGTAAACTGACAATTTTCAAATTTAGTGAACTATGCCTTTAAGGAGTTGGTATAGCCTATAACTCAAAGTTCATATCCTTAAATATTTTCTTCTTGTAAAAGTGGGATAAGGGTTTTATTTGAAAGTTAAAGAGTGTGTTTGTGTGGGCAGTTATTGATCTGGGCGGTAGACACTTTCGTGTTATGGGAGGAAGTGTTTATTTAAAGTGACATTATGTGTGTTTGCAGTGTTTGCGCACTCAAACATGCAGAGGCGAATGCCTTGTGGATATTTTTGTCACATGTTTGCTTCTTGTATTGAGTATTAGAAAAACAGTTAAGTCTTGAATCTGACATATTTTGGACTAATTATAATGGTCTGTCTCATCGTTTTTGTGCTTGTTCATAGAACACAGAAAAAAAAAGGTATTTCAATGTTCCCTTATCTTTTGACCAGTGAAAAAAAAATCATGTTAGAGATTACATTCACAAATAGTAATTTGTAATATTTTACTTGTATTTATATATTATATTATATAATCTGAAATTATGTTAAATATTTTTATTATTTACAGGCTGATACATGTATACATACAAACCCTATGGCCACAGAGAACACTAGTCACAGATCCGAAACGAGACCAAACTGCACTCAAAGGTTATGTGTTCTGTAAGAAGAACAAATAAAGCTTTATTTGCATAGTGGGGCCACTGTCCACACACACACACACACACACACACACACATTAAGTTTCCATGTTTTATGGGGACATTCCATACATGTAATGGTTTTTGTACTGTACAAGTTGTATATTGTATCCCCTAACCTACCCATCACAGAAGTTTTTCTGCATTTTTACATTGTCAAAAAACAAAAACTCATTCTGTATGATTTATAAGCTTGGTTTCTCATGGGGACCTCAATTTAGCTCCCCATGGTGACATAAGTCCCCATGAGTCAGTGTGCAATCAGGTTGAAGTCCCCACCAAGATAGAAAACACTCACACACACACACATAGAGAGAGACTGGAGCACATATTGTTTTTATCAGTGTAGAATCCTCAGGCAAGCCTCACAATGGAACTCCAATAAGCAAAACAGAGAGAAAACAATGTCCAGAACAACCACTTTAAAAGGTATGAAGCCAGAAGCCTGTTTGTAACATACATTGTGGAAACAATGTGAGCAGAAAAATGTTAAAAAAGTCAAAACTTCAACTTTTGAACAGTATTGAATGGGTTTCCATATGTTGAACACTTGCTATATATTTATATAAAAATATTTTAATTAAAATTATATGTTTGTAAATTAATACATAACAAAATTTGTTTATTTCCCCATTTTTTTGTTTGTTTGTTTGAACCATTAAGTCAGTCAAGTGTGTCCAACCCTGTGGCTGGTATGTGTTTAGACAACAAAGAACAATTCAAGATATTTAGTGTCAGCAGGGTGAATGTGTGAAACTTTGTCATGTTCCTATGATGCATGATGTTCTTTCACCTTTAGTAGTACACACAAACACAGCTTACAAGGTTTTTTTTTTTTTTTGCTGGCCCTGCCTCTAAACCCTAAATACAGTAGCTAAACCTCTAAATACAGTTCTTTCACTTAAATGAAATAATATAAATATGCTTTAACATGAATATATAACTTATAGGATATTTTCTTTGAATTTCAGTTAATGTTAATAATAATTTCTTAAATCCTGATTGTATTGTAGTTGCTATATCAATTCAAGAATTGTCTTTTCTCAACTCAATCCAAGTGTAACCCCGGCAGTGTTTTTTTTTAATTGGGGTCTTTCCATTAAATGTGATTGTAAACTGAGCTAACATTTTGTATCTAACAATATTCCTGCCCTAATTCAAAACCTTGCAATTTATGTTTTAATATTTACCGTGTCATCGTGTGCTGGTCACCACAATGTCAGAAATATGTGGTTTTACTATCTTTGAGGGGACATTTGCTCCCCACGATGTAGGCTAGGTAAAACCAACCCTACTCTCTCACACACACACACACACACACACACACACACACACACACACACACGAGAAAGAGCGAGAGAGAGGCAGAGAGGCTGCACCTCTAGGGGGACTCCCGACTTCAGTGGATAGTAGCAGCGCGTGAAGAAGCATGAGGACTAACGTGACTGTATCAGAAGCGTGCGTGAGAATGTAACCATCGCCCAGTCACTCCCAGCACACGCACACTCAAGCTGTCGGACAAGCGACAGTTCCACTCCGTGAATTCGCCTCTGAAGGACATTGCGCTGCCGATTAATGGGGGCTTTCGGTGAGTGCTGCTTGTCCTACGAACGTGCTTTCGCTTACTCTTTAAATGTGTGCTTGTTTTGCAGTGTGTTGTATGGCTTGTTAGCAGCAGCAGCGTCAGCGTCGTAAGAGCCTCAGGCAACATGTTACATTTCCAGTAGTTGTTGATGAAAGCGAATTAACAGTGGTGTAAAGGACACAAATACAGGTTATGTAGCTGCGTTTGTCTCTCAAGATCGAGCTCTTCACGATCAGGTATGTTGAGTTTGCGTTCTGCAGCTGTAACGTTAACCTTACTGCAAAAGGACTCTATAATGGTACAATCATGCACTAGAAACCAGACAACAAGAGTTTGTTTATGGGCATTACTTGTTTAACAGCTGTGGCAGCATTTAAACGTGGTGTGTCTGAATCATGCCATTGCAAATGTAACGTTAAGTCATAATATTGAATAGTCCTTTGAGTGTTGTGCTTGTAGACTCTGGTCTTGCTTTTAAAGGTAAAGACTCTGGGAAAGTTGGATAATATGCTTTATTAGTTTTTATTATCGTTCTCCTGTCATCGGGAGAATTTAGTTTTATTGCAGCAAAGTTAAAGGTTTGAAATTTGTGTCATCCCTTACGTTTTTTCCCACATGTCTGTATCGTAAGCTATACTGAATGAATGGTTGAGTCTTCCTGGCAAGTTAAATTAGTGCTTGCAATAGAATGTGAAGCCACAATGTCTCTAGAGTGGGATCCATGAAGGAAAAACCATCCCAAGTTTCCCACAGACCACTATAATTTTATTTAGATAGCTGTGTTTGATTTTGATCAATACTACACGTTTTGCCTTTCAAACTCATATTATAGGGCAGATGAATTTTAGCGTGTATTTTTGTATCAAATAAAGATCGTGGGGTTAGAATTTAAGTCTTTCACAATTTTTCATCACATTTTGGCTGCTTTTAGATCATTTTAAATAATCCTGCAGTGTTGCAGTATTAAAAAAAATGTATATGTTTATTTATTTTTTTAATGAATTTTATTATTGGATCATGCTAAAACTTGATGTCATTGTGGTTAATAGATGTATTTCAAAGCTAATTTGGAGTTGGTTACGTCTTATTTAATTTCCAGACAGTTGTTCAAAAAATCTTTTGAAGTCACTAATGCCCCTGACATGAGGTAAAGTGGTGACTCATCTGAGCAAATTTAAGGAAGCATGGACAATTTCATCTGAATTACAGAGCGTTGACTTATGATGGCTCACGGGCAGCAAGTCCTTTGTTGTCAGACAGCAAGCTTGAAACTGGCGGCTGGCCTGCGTGTGTGTATATTTTAGGAAAATCTCCGTCTTACAAAGCTCTGTTTTTGTGGTTAGCTTTAGAAGACTCTGCAATTGGACAGTCGGATTAACCTAAATCCTTTCAAACATTTATATTTATGATGTTCACTTTCCCTTATGCACTCATTGATTTACTGTGCGATTGATTGGACAGTTTTAGCATCTATCAATTCTAATAATACAGTATTTCCTCTTTAATTTTCAGCTTTTTTTTTTGCTTTCACATGAATTAACATTTCGGAGAAATAGCCGGTTGATTACAGCTTGAAATCAATACTCTTTACTAACCTAGTGAGGCATAAACATGAATAAACACACATTAATGTCAACAACAAATTCAGCAGCAGCTATTATCGAAACTTATTAGCGGTAATCAGACACTGATAATCTCAGAGAGGTTTGTCATGTGCTTTTTTTTTTCCTGGTTTTTTGACACTCTGCTCATGCTGCATCTGCTGTATTTGTGTTGAATCAACAGACTCAGGTGGCCGAGAGATGCAGATATCCTGGCTTTATACAAGCATTTTCTGTTGACCCTGTGCTTAAGTGGGTGTCCCGGAACTTGACAAACCCTGAGCTCAGAAAAATGCTGGTAATATCATCTCTCTACACTAGAGTAAATGCAGTGCCTTGCTAAAGGGAGCAGTGCCGCCACACAAAGGGGAAGCCACACAGGTAGGTCGATAAACTATTTGGCAACGTTCACTGTGTAAATAAGCTACCAGTTAAAAGTTGACTGAATTTGCTTCTCATGATCCTAAAAACCTTTATGTAAAAATGCCAAATTTGGTTGACAAATATAAAGTGTGGTTATGTAGGAATTTAGTTGGAAAAGCATGTAAATTCCTACAGTATTGTTTAAAAAGAATCCAACGTGAAATGGGCAACATTTAGAGGACTATTTTATTTAGGCTTTATTAAAGGGAACATAAGTCTATACTTTTTTTTTAAAGCTACACTGTGTAACTCTTTTAGTTTATTCTTAGCTAAAAACACTTAGTTCTTTCAAAAATATATGTGCTCATTAATCTATATTTACTTCGTTCAAGTAATAAAGTATCCTCGTGAGTGTATAATATGCCATTGAAAATACATACGGGTAAGGGGTTCTAATGTCGGTCGCCATGTTGCCCCTCCATCTTGAATGTACATTAGCCAAAGAGGGACATACCCGTTAATTCATGCTTCGCCTTAACACTCATAGACGAGGTTGAACTGGTAGCCATGTTAATCTTGTACTACATTGGCCACCGTAGGAGTTAAAATGAAATCGGAATTGAGAGGAACAGAAACTAATATTCATTAGATGGTCATATAGCTTTTCACCACTAGATGGGGGTAAAAATCACACAGTGTAGCTTTAAGAATTTTGAGAAAATACATAAGATTCCGTAGTCTTGTGATGAGTTTAGATGTATATTGTTTTTGTACTTGTAAAATTATTTTTGACATGAATATAGCCATGGATGCGAATATTACATGATAAATTAATAATTACAAATAAAAGAATATTTATTTATTTAAGCAAGTATTCTGTTCTTCTAATGGACCTTTTTTGTGCTGTCAGAATGTCTTGGGTCAATGGCTTTAAAGCTGCAAGAGTGGATAATCATAAGACGGCGTGGGGAGAGCACAATGGCAGGAAATCGAGGCGGAAAGGGGGCTCATCCTTGTGCAACCCACGCTACATGAGCTGTTTACAGGACTCCGCATCCATAGAGCCCCCGTCACAACACTACTCCCGTGCAGCAGGGGGCGCCACCAGCAGCAACTTCAGCACACGCTGCGTTTGGCAGGAAGACCATTATGGCAGGAAGGGTGATGTGGGTCTGAGAGCCGTGGACCTGGCGTTTGAAGATGCTGAGACGAGGAAAAATAAAGACGGCGAGGACCCAGATGACGGCGGGGAGGAGCGAAAGGGTCCCGACAGGTGTTTTTCAACTTGCTTGTTGCGTCTGGCTGAGGTTTTCCAGTCGAAGAAGTTCAAGTCAGCCAAGCTCGAGCGACTGTATCAACGCTACTTCTTCAGGCTCAACCAGAGCTCTCTTACGATGCTGATGGGGGTCCTGGTTGTGGTTTGTGGGGTTATGCTGGCGTTCCACTGTGTCCAAGGTCCACCAGATGTGGCGTTTGCCTCGGTGCTCTCCGTAGCCATGGGCCTTTTCTTAGCCTTGATGGTGGTGTGTAACAGAAACGGCTTCCACCAGGACTACATGTGGCTCGTGAGCTACTTGGTCATGGGGGTGTTAGTGGTGGTGCAGGTGTTTGGTTTGTTGATGGTGGATCCACCCAGCGCGTCTGAGGGGATATGGTGGACGGTGTTCTTCATCTACATCATCTACACGCTGCTGCCGGTGCGAATGAGGGCGGCTGTGATCACTGGAGCTGTGCTGTCCACCATTCATCTTATTATGGCTTGGAGACTCAACCTTGAGGATTACTTCCTTTCTAAACAGGTATTTGTGCACTTCTCAAACGTTTCAAATGATTTTAAAGGAATATTTCACACAAATATTAAAATGATGTCATTATTTACTATGTTGTTCCAACCCTGTATGCTGTTATTATCTTCTGCGGAACACAAAAGTTGCTTTCTTTGAAGAACTGTTACCTAACTCTTGTCATCCAATAGTTCATACTGACCATTTCTGTAAAAAACACCATAAATGTACAATAAAAGTGCTCCAGGCAATATATTACAAGTTTTCTGAAGCTATACGATAACAACTAAATAAAGAACAGAAAATTTAAATTATTTGATTATTATGCGAGTATGTAGATAATATTATGTATTATTTGATTAATTAAAAATGTATTAATTTTATTACTTATTTAATCTTATCCACCTTGTTGACTATGGCAAAGAAAAACATTGATATGTTATAAAAAAGTGCAAATAATATAGAAATTGTGACGGGTCAACATCCTTATGTAATTATGTACATAATATTATGTATTATTTGATTAATTAAAAATGTATTAATTTGATTATTTATTTAATCTTGCCCTCCTTGTTGACTATGGCAAAGAAAAAAAATTGATATGTTTAAAAAAATGCAAATAATATAGAAATTGTGACGGGTCAACATCCTTACACGCAATATAGACGACTAGCCGAGACTCCTTCTTTATGTGTACAGATGTGACGTAATGACTCAATATAGCCGACTAGCCGAGACTCCTTCTTTATGTGTACAGATGTGACGTAATGACGCAAAGACATGCTTGAATCTCCCGCGGAAATCCACTATTATCACTGGAGTTAAAAACATTATTACAAGCTTGCTGCTTTGAATCGAGCTTAGGCAAGCAGATAGTTTTGAACACTGGCTGGTTATGTATTTTCTCAAATATGTATTTTGGATAATTTTTAACCTCAAAAAAGCTACAGACTGTAGCTTTAAAGGGTTAGTTCACCCAGAAATGAAAATTATATCATCAATGACTCACCCTCAAGTCGTCCCAAGCCCGTAAGACCTTCGTTCATCTTCGGAACACAGTTTAAGATATTTTAGATTTAGTTTGAGAGCTTTCTGTCCCTCCATTGAAAATGTATACGCAGTATACTGTCCTTGTCCAGAAACGAAATAAAGACATCATCAAAGTAGTCCATGTGACATCAGTGGGTTAGTTCAAATGTTTTGATGCATCGGAAATACAGCTTTTGGTTAACTTGCGTGTCGCGCTGGTCATTTTTGACCATTTGTTTGACGGGCGTAGTAACAATAGTAGTAACGTAGTAACTAGGGGGTGTGGCTTTTGCGAACAATCAATTGGTTATTGTTTGAAACTGATTGTTTCAGTACTTTTTTCAGTAAAGAATTTCGAGTGTCGGACTGCAATGTATATGGATCCTAGTTACCAAAATTCTTTTCCCTTTCGAACTTTGCTTTGTCCTTAAATGCTCTTAATTTGATGCATTTAGCATGCAATGTTTCCATGCAGTGGCTAAAATGCAATATCCCCCATGTTTGATGTGATCTAGTCCTGACACTGTTAATGCTGGTTCAGTAAGCTTGGGCTTTTGTGTGCTTGCTCCTTAAACAGCTGTGCTGTGGGCTCCGCAGTTGGCACTCAGCATGATAGAAATGGATTGGGATAATGGCTGCTGATTGACTCAGGCCATGCCCCAGAGCATGTACTTGTAGATTCTCATCATAGACATTTGGGATAGGTTCCAACCCTGTGGGCAATCAATGCAGGACTAAAGTCCACTGGTTGTGTGGCTGCTTAGTGGCTTATGTAAATGCTCTCTTACAGGGAGCAAGCGAGGTATGCTAACCGTTTGCTAACTTGTAGTTTGCAAATTCGGAGTGACCGATCACGATCATTTTGTTTATTCTATATAATATACTCTACCATTCAAAAGTTTGGGGTCAGTAAGATGTTTTTAAATTGAGTAGGATGCATTAAATGATCAAAAGTGATAGATAGACTTTTATAATTATGTTACAAAAGTAAACGTAATTAAAGGGTTAGTTCACAGAAAAATAAAAATTAATTACTCATCCTTATGTCGTTCCAAACACGTAACATATTCGTTCATTTTCAACACAAATTAAGAGTTAAATTAAGAGACACAAATGACTTTCTGTCCCTCCATTTACAGCCTATGCAACTACCACTTTCAACTTGTGAATGCACTTTGGCGAATAATATTTAGTAAATAAAGTGTAAAAATTAGTTTTTTGTGAAATATTAAACAATTATGCTAAATATCTACAATTATCATAGTCATCACAAAAATCACCTTTTTGGATGATGTGAAATAATGAGAATTTAGCTAACAGTTGTTTTTGAAGTTCAACGATAAATGTGTTATTGAATACACAGAATTTGTTACACAAGTGGTGCGTGTTGAAAGTAATGCGCACTAAAACATGACATGATAAAACCTTCTCTGAGAAACTGTGTCTCTAATTCATCCTCTTTAAAGCTAAAACAATTTGGTATGTCCGATCCTTGATGACTAGTATTTAAAGGGGCCAAGCTTTTCTTCTTCATCCTGTGGCCAAACGGGCTAATCTGAGAAATGCAGCTACACCTCAGAAAGCTCATCTACTGTTCATTCGCTTTATCTCTCGCCATCGTCCATTCTCTCTGTCCCCACCCATCCCTCTCACACCCCTGCACTCCTTCTGGCTGTGCTGCGTGTCCCTCCGAGATGACCAGCGGTGCAGTGCAGATAGAGCGGGTCAGTGGGCGATCACCAGTGGGACAATAGCTGTCTTTGTGAAGATACACACTGATGGGGTGGTGTGGGCTGGAATGTGGTGGCAGGAATGGCTGTCGATCAACAGTATGAAATAGTGTCGGACTGATGGCCATGGCTGGAAAAAAATACTGCCACCCAAGGCCTTTCTTTCAATTGTTCACTCTCTCTCACTTGTAGTCATGAATTCACTTTTGACAACAGTGCTCAGTTGTGGAAGCCGCAGTGGCTTTATGTGCATGACATGCCGCTGTGTGGGTGAAAAGCTCCATAATATTGCTGCTCTCTTAAAGTTCTGCACTCGTGACTGGGAGGGGAGGTATTAGATACATTTTTTTGTGCGTTTGGGGTAATTGACATGAAATACTTTTTGAAAGTAGACATGTCCTGCGTCGTGTAGTTCATCTAAAATGGTTTACAATGGTATTTTGTAAATTATTTTTTGTTTGTTTTATTCCGTTTTTATGACCACATATTAAATGAGAGATTATATAGAATATTTTGTACTTTGAAAACATTTATTTTGTCATGCCGCACTGTAAAAAAAAGATATTGAAAAAAAAACATACTGTAAAACTGCTACAGTAAAAAAATGGTTAGATTAACATATATAGTGAAAATCTGTAAATGGTTTAACATCACATTATGTCAATTTAATGTAAAATACTGGCTTTTTTTTTTTTTTTGCAAGTTAAAACTATGAATTGCCATATTTACGGTAAAAAAACACAGTAAAGACATTCCCAGATGTCCTTGAATTAAACATCACATATGATTAAATTTTTGTATAAAATATTTAGTTTCTTCTTATTTTTCTTATTAGTAATGTACATTTGCATGTTTTGTATTACACTTTATGTTATTTTAGGGTATGTTCACTTCACACTTGGCATGATAGGTTAGGTTAAACCGAACCCTGATGCGATTGGTTATTTGAATAAGTGTGAACACTGCTATCCGAACCCTGGTGCTTACTAAACAAGTTTGTGTGTGTGACGGAGGACATCTGCCGCTGTTATGAAGCCTTTACACATTTTAATAGCTCTTCATGAGTTCTCAGCTGGTCAAAGTACCATCATATGTAGGCTACGCACATACAACGAGCGCATTTATTCCTGCATACAGCATTGTTTTGAACGTTCTGTAGTTCCATCTCAAAATAGGCAATACGACATAAAAGCAAAAATATATTCCTATGCCTTTAGTTGATAAAAGTGCTAGAGTGATAAAAATGCTAGTCTGAACACTAAGTGGACCAGGACTAAATGTTTTTTAGTTTAAACAAACCAAGCAAACCAAACTACAAGTGTGAACACACCCTAAGTGTCGTATGTATGATACCCTGATGATGTTTTGTGTTTAGACCGCTTACAGACCGCTTACGATGAACTGTGATTCATCATGTGGCTTTTTATTTTGCCACCTGCATAATTGTTATGGTTATCAGTACGTTTTAAGAGGAAAAGGCCAATTTTGGTAAAGTATTAACATTATATCACTTAATAAAATACACGGTTATAAGTTGTAAAATATATAGGCATACTAAAACTGGAAATATTATTGTCAGTTTTTACCATAAATTTAACAGGATTTTTTTTTACAGTCCACAAGGCCTTTTAAAATAAACTAGTGATTCAAAACATGGTCTTACAGTGAATGATTTAACATTGTTCCAAAAATTTGTCTTTGTAATTTTTATGTTAATTTTTCCTACTTTTTCTCTATAACATCTTTTCCTGTGCGACATGGGCCACACAAGATATTGGATATTGTTAATCATTAGCAAAATAGCTATTGTTTTAGAAAAACTCGCATTCGGTTTTAGCTCTGGTATCTCCAGTTTTCAAAATCCAATCAATTTCCAATAAGAAAAAGAAAAAAATAAATAAAATTGATGTTAATTAAAAAAAGTGTCATGTTATGGCCCATTCACACCAAAAACAATAACTATAAATATAACTAACTATATTAGAGTTCACACCAACGGACGATAATGTTTGTTTATTATAGATGCACTGCAGTTTTGTGTCTGCCACTTTAAATGCTCTAGCTCAGGATTCAAAGCAGGATCCAGTCTGATTGGCTGTCAATTTTTTTATGGTTCATCAGTTGGAAAATATCATTCTGAAAGTGATTCCAACTATATCGTTTCTTTGTGCAGTTGTCTTTAGTTGGGTGAACTCTGCTATTCTTTTATATTTAAAACGATTTTTAGAATTATTATCTTTATCATTATCATTATAGTTATTGTCTTTGGTGTGAAGGGGCTTTTATGGACAACCGCCCACTTATAGCTGTTTATGGATAAAAATATAATGTTAAGCCTGTTGTTCAAATGGAAAAATGGTATGGTCAACTATCTGCTTTTGACTTTTTTTGTTTGTCATATGGAGAAACTGTAGACTCTGTGTTTCCACTGTCACTGTGCAAGTCCAAACTGTAAGAGCACCTGTTATGTGTCTTTTGTTCCAACATTGTCCCGTGGGGTTGAACTAGGCTCATGAAGAAACTAGCAAATTAAGGGGATAAATGTAACACCTTTTTCAGACACCAAGCTGAATGTTATTTTTAGCCTGAGACCTGGTTACACGTTTGTGTTTAGTAGCTAAATTAACTGGTGCATAGCCACACACACACACATATAAATATATAGACTTTATTGACTCCTTAAAACATGAATATAGCCTAGAAATCTAGACGCACCCTAGCGGCAGCAAAAATTATTTCGCAGCCAGTGTCTAGCAACTCTACATAGACGTTTTAGCTGGAAAAACCAAACTCTGGTCAGGCCAATCACATCGTGTATAGAGTCGGCGGGCGGGCTTAAAGGGATAGTTCACTTTGAAATAAATTTTTGATATGTTTTAGCTTACCTCAAGGGTATCCATGATGCAGGTGTCTTTGTTTCCACAGCATTTTCAATTTTGACATTCAGTCATATAATGCAGTTTTAGGGGGTCCACCTCAAAGAACATGCACAGAGAAGTCAAAATTAAACATGATTGAATGGCTCGTGAATGTAAGTACACACTGATGGCCTAAGACACGAAACGAGCGGTTTGTGTGAGAAAACGAACAGTATTTATATAGTTTTTACCTCTTATTAACAGCCGTCAAACTGCTCTGAATCAGATGTCCAACTGAACCGAACTGAAACGTGACACTGGAAGTGATCGCGTGCATATGTACGTCACGCATTGTTTACACGGAGATTTCGGAAGTTTTACCTTTCACTAAACATATTTAGATATATCGAAATCGTCTTCCATTGCGATTTCCCGTATATCTAAATATGTTTAGTGAAAGGTACAACTTCCGAAATGAACATTGAATCATTCAATTCTATATGATTCTCATCTGCAATCTCCAAATGAAATTTCAGAAAGCGCAAACAACATTGCTATAAAGTGCAAAGCTAACAAAGATGTGTCTCAATTGTAACGCCAACAGCTGTTTTGCCTGCAGAGCGATCAATCAAAACTTCTCGATGACCTTGGGTCAACCTCAAGATTAGCGCTTGCACTGCCTTGAGCGGTGGACGACTGTGCCTGACTAATCGGCACAGTAGAGGTGTCATAAATTAGGATTTAATGATAAGTACAACGTTGAACCTGATACGAGTGTATTGATAATGGTGGTAATAATAGCATGTCTAATAATAACATTTCAAACATGGGTCACACAAGGCCTGTAATAGCAGACTATATGGTTTCCTAATGACTGGGGCTTTCTCACTCAAAGTAAATACTGGGTTTTAGCACTGTGATGGCCAAATTGCATTAGGCTCATAAATGACTGCTCATGTATTAGGATGATAATGGTGGTAAACGTTAATTATCGTGACAAACCGGCTCTGGTGCTTTTCCCTCCTTTTTTATTTCTCTAGGGTTAGAAAAAATAAATTAGGCAGCAAATAATATGGTCAGTCTTAACATTTCACCAGAGCTACCCACATATAACTTGAATCAAAAATGTGTAATGCTCTGTCTACTGCTACGGTCATTGAGTTTTCTTCTCACTGTTGGCCAGAGGCAAATATAAAGGATAAAAAACCCCATAAATTTCAGTATTTTTCTCATCCAAAGCTATCATATGGATTGTAAAATAGTGCACAAGTCATATGGACTACTTCTATGGTGGTTTTCTGTCATTTTTTTTGGTTGAAATAAATTTTTTACGGAAATGAGCAGTCTGGTTGTCAGAAAGTCATACAGGTTTCTAATGATGGTTTTGGTGATGGATGTTGATATTTTATCAGGTTTATTTTCACACTCCTTTGACATATCTAAATCTAATCATCATATTATTCAAGTATTGATGCATTTTCTCATTCTTGTCTTTCGTCTGAGGAAACTATTGATTTCCACTGTTCTCTGCCTCTATGCATTACACCTTTGTACCTTTAGGTCTCTCTCTTTCAGTGTATGTTTCATCGCACAGGGGCCAATTGATGTTTTGTGGGATTTCAGGCCATCTTTTTTTGGATTCATGCCGTTGTGGTGACCTGTGTGCTTTTGCTGTGCATTGGAGAATTGAGGACTCTGAACGGTTTAAGTAGATTTCAGAGCAGTATGGCATTTCATTTGGCTCATTTGCTTGTAGGAAATTGCTTGATTCGCCTTGGCATTTGACTTAAACTCTGTGATTTGGACTGCTGAGAGCTTAATGTCTACAGTATAATCCATGGATTAGGACGCCTTCACTTTCATGCCATTTTTATTTTGCTTTACTTGTGTATTTTTTTTGAAGAAATGCTCTGTTTGCTGTTCAATGTAAAATTGTCGAGCACTAGCCAGTGTCACTTTACCCTTTCCAAGTTCATCATAATGATAAAAAATTCCTGACATTGTGCTTTGAAGTTTCTCTTTGTATTTATGTACACAAAACATATTGTTCATGCCAGGCAGGAGAAGGAGGAGGTGTTTGTCCCGTGCCTGTCACGTGTGTCACTGATTGTGCTTGTCTGACCTTGTGACAGACAGGCTCAGTGTTGTCCTGGAGCACATTAGTACAGGGCTCAGAATAAAAAAGGAGGAACACATTTATTTTATGGACTTCAGTGACATTGGAGTAACATCGACATTATGAAGCTCTTGGTATACAGTGACAGAAACTACAGGCTTCTGAATGAGTCCATGCTATTGCCATTTCTAGAGTCTTCAGTATCACTTGATAATCATAAGAAATTCTTTTCAAAAGAAATAGCATTTTTTTTTTTTAGTATTATCAATGTTCAAAACGGTGGTTTGACAGCTGCTTAATATATTTTGTGGAAACTGTGATGCATTATTTATGTAGGATTTTTTTATAATAAATGAAAGTTCAAAAGAACAGCATTTATTTGAATTACATTTTTCTTAACTATCACTTTTGATCTATTTAATGCATACTTGCTAATTGATGATTCAGATTCTTTTTTTAAAATATAGGCTGAAATGTATAACTGAACCAACACATTTGAACTGTAGTGTAGACCAACAATTAATTTTTATGTTATGACCGATGTTACACTTGCATACTATTAGTCTAAAATAAAACACAAATTAAAATCAATCATTTTGATGGCTCCAAATAACTTTAGGCATCACATTATAACATTAGAAGGAGCACTGATAATTTTCTGTTGCTTTTGTTTGACAGGCCCAGGTCACTATGAACTGTTAAATTATATGGCACACGCTAATTCTTCAAAGATTTGTTGTTAAAACCTTCACTTTAATTCATTAGAACAAACAGGTAAAAACAGATTTCAGTCTCATCCTCTGAAGCTTTTTAGGTCAGTGCCAATTTGTTGGTTTGTTTGGATCCTCAATTTGTTTTCCGTTGGCTTTCTCTTTTTGATCATTCTTCTATACAGCTGTCATATGTTCTGAGCCCAAAGGCATCAAACCTATTGTACTATTGCTGGATATTTCTAATTTGCAGCTGTTTGTTTTGAGCAGATAATTATTGCACTATAAAAGGCGAATGCATCTTTGCACTGCTGAGGGCTTGAATCAGATGACTGACTATGTGGCCTATTTGTAAATTTGCTTCTTTCTACAGGCTGACATGGTAATTTATCAGGGGCCCGGGGCCTCAAACTGTTATGAATGATAAAGAAATAAACAATCCCATAGTAGAACATAGAGGAAAAGGACTTAAATGGGGGGAAAAAAAGCTTTGACCTTAACCTCATTTCCCTTGCCCATCAAATGTTTTTTTCCTCCTGTTTATGAGTGGACTTTAAATCCTTGTGAACTACAATTTATGTGCCATAAATCATAGATTAAAATGCTCTGCCGTAAAGTTGCGTTTCATATGCCTGCTTTTGAATGCAGTCAGTGATAGGGATGAGACCTCAGTAGTTATGACAAGTTCATTCGAGTTCATCAAATGTTTTTATGATTTACTCCTTCCAGGAATTTGCTTGATAAGGCAAGTTCACAGACCACCTTAAAACTTAAAAGCTTTCTCGTTCATGCTGCAAACACGTCACCTGCATCCGACATTCCCTTCAAATAAACATCATGATGAAATTATCAATATAGTCCTCCATGGACCTTTAACTAAATCCTGTCATAAGGTTTTGAGTGTACGTATAATATTACGCTTCTGGGCCAAGTTCCAGTGCGAGTAGAGCTTTGGCTTTATTATGTAACTGCCCAGCGAAACCAGAGCTTTCGCTCAACGGCGACTTCCCAGAAACCGACTGTTTTGCCTACTTATCTATTCATTTAGATGTTCTGCCTCCTCTCTTTTTTTATCCTCACTCGTTCTCCACCACTTCTCCTTCTCTAATTCCTTCTGATCTTGTTTGTCTGCTTTGTGCAATGGCTCCTGAGATCAGGATTGACAGTTTGAGATTGAGTTTATTTATGTTATAGCAGTTGTGTGCAAGCAGCTCTTTTACACACAGTGAAAGTCAATGGTGACCAAAGCAGTCAGACAATAACTATTTTTCTTGCTTTTGTAGTAAACTACATGTATAGATACACACATGCATGTATATTTAGGGAAAACATATTATTTATATATAACATATTTATATATAATATAAATTATATATAAATCTATATACAGTAAATACATGAAAATATTTCTTAAATATATACAAGCATGTGTGTGACGATTAATCGTTTGACAGCCCTAGACGTGGCATAGGACCAGGTCAAGTGCTGGCAATCAGTGTTTGTATCTCTGGGAGAGCTAGTGGTAGTTAGTGTGTTGAGTGGTCCTAGCTTGAGGGGTTTCAGGATCCTGTAGCTCCCAGCAACAAACGTCAAGACAACACGTTCTTCCCTGAGGATGGTCCGTGTTATTGTGCCAGGACTGAGATGCTGTATGGGTGGGGTTCCCAGAAAAAAAAAAAAAAGTCAGGAAAACATTGAAATCTCTCAGTGATTGTTTTTCAAATTATCCTTATAAGGAAGATGGTTGACGAAGAGGGCCATTTTCATCAAGCTTTGTTTTGAAAATCTCCCTTTGTCTCTGGGAGATATGCCATGTGATTTTAAAATATAAATTCATAAGTGTTCTTTCTTTATCAATTTCATGGCCTTGACCCATATCTGGTGAGCTCATTGTGTTTGTTGCCATTTTTCTCAAAGTTCACTGAATGGCTTCACTGCTCAGCTGAGACCAATTTTTGTTTGGCCTAAACTATTACTTCGCTTAGTGCCAAAAAAGTCAAAGTCCCAGTCAAAGTCCCAGTCAAAGTCCCTTTCCTTTTCCTCCCTTTCCCTTTCCCTTTCCCTTTACCTTCAGTGTCTTTTTCCTTTTTCTTTTTGCCTTCTTTCCTTCAAATGGAAATGTTCAGTTATTGAAAACAGTATGTAACATTTTTAACTAAAAACTTTTTTTATCCCTCTCCGTCTTTCTTCATTACTTCCTTTGTTCCAAGAAGGTGACAAAGTGAACTGAGAATAAATCCACCCCAGCACAAGTCGTGTTTGACAAAGTTAATCGTCTGGAAGTGACACCACTCCCTATATAACTTGATGTTTTCAACTCGTGGTTGCCAAGACAGCCACAACATCTGGATGGATTTCTACTCTAGTCTTGAGTCATGTGACCCCACGGCACATTTAAAACCTTAAACACCATCATTATATCATAGTCATGAAATATGTGATGACTTCAGTGTCTGTGATATATTTCCGCATCTTTCAGGGAAATATGGCAAGAGATTCTCTTGATCACACACAGTGTGCCAATAATTATTTTGTTAGTCTGTATTTTTTTCTTTCTCCTTCATGTTAGCTACCTTTTGTGGCACTGTTAAAGCAGAAACCTCAGTGCACCACCTTATAAGCCAATGTTTAGACTCTTTGGAAGGAAAAGTCCCTGTTAAAGAGGAAGGCTGTTAAAGAGTTTCTCTGAATAAAATCCCATCATCCCTCACTCTTCCCACACCAGCCCTGCTCTATTCAGTGTGTGTCAGCAACATTATGAGAGGTATGTTTTGGGTGCAAAAATATTGTGTATTGTAAACAAATTCTTACTCCCAAGCTCGAAAGTCCTCCCATGAGAGGAAGAATCATATAATGAATACAAAAGATTTGGAAAGGCAAAGCGTGGTTTGGCTCGTTGTGCCTCCACAGTGGTACTAAATGTTCAGTCTGTTTCAGTTCAGGTCAGCTTTAATATGATAATTAAATAAAACAGCAGTGTCTTCGTTCTCTGACATTTCTAAACACACAGTCCCTTAACACTGAGAGAACTGCGCCCTGTGTAGCTCCTTGTCTTATACACACACACACACACACACTCAGTGAGTGATCTGACAGTTTCATTTAATCAGTTTTGCTTTGAGGTAAAAGCATGTGACATTTCTTGTGTCAGATCTGTCAGTTGAAATGTCAACCTTTTTTAAATTTCACTATTATGATCCTCTCCCAGTCAGTGCGATATAGACGAACTGAGGGGGGCTGCTGCATGTTGGAGATCACGGTAGTAAAGCAGGTGTAGCATTAGCAGACTAATGCTAACTTCTGATAGTGTTTCTGATCGAATGCCACCATGACGTTTGTTGTAAACTGGGACATTTAATGGATTGGCATTTTGTAATTTTGTAGGAGTAGTGGAGTAGTTTTAACACATCAAAAGTGATTACCCAATTACTTAACTGATTACCCAATTACTTAAATTAAAATGAATAAATTAAATTATGAGCATGATACATATACTACTATTCAAAATGTGTGGTAAAAAAAGAGATTTTTACTTTTATTCAACAAGAATAAATTAAATTGGTCAAGAAAAAATGCATCAGTTTCCACAAAAATATTAAGCAATTAAGCGTTGATAATAAGAAATGTTTCTTCAGCAGCAAATCAGCATAGTAGAATAATTTCTAAAGGATCATGTGACAGTGAAGACTGGAGTAATGATCCTATAAAAATTCAGCTTTGCCATCATGGGAGTAAATTGCTGTTTTTACTGTATTTCTATTATTAAATAATTGAAGCCTTGTTGAGCATAAGAGACTCAAAAACATACAAAAAATCGTACCAAACTTTTGAACAGTCGTGTACTTGAAATTTACATTGTCAGTAATGTAGCATTTGCACATACTTTAAGCCTATGCTTTTCTTTTCATCATTTTCTTTTAAATTAATGAACAATATGCATAAAAAAGATTTAATAATAATTTTTCATTGAGAGCTTACACACAATCCTATTTGAAAATGAAACTTCTATTTCACACGTTCGTATACAGAAAATGAAACGGTGACAGTCTTGACCGGTAAACAAAAGGCCCTGCGATGGATAAATGCGGCCTGCCAGCACACTGATACCTGATAAGTGCGTTTCTATTTCATATGGATCCTCGTCAAATGAGATATGACTCTAACAAAAATCAAATACACTGTTTGAATCAAAATATTGATAAACGTGGAAGCTTAAAGCACACATAGCATTACAGTGCATATCCACAGCACCAATCATTGTATTCAGTTATTATGGCACCTCAATTTAGGTGAGGTGGCAGGTAAAAGCATACAGATTAATAATTTTTTGATATTGAAGTAGTATTTTGCGATTCAATGAGTTTCTTAGAAGATACTAGTTAATTACTTTCTGCAATCTGCTTTTTGTGACCACTGTTGGAAAATTGGCAATCTGTCAATCACATCTCCATATTTTCTGTGTCTAAACAGCTTGGTGTCTTGGACCATTGGTGTTAGTAAGTGTCTCTTGAATGGAACGTTTTTAGTTTTGGAAAACTTGTACGGATAGACCACACAACCCACCTTATTGTTAAAATTACGCAAACTGATAACGTCATCTGCTCATATGAATGCCTGATGGCTCTGGCTTTTCTTCCTGAACTCTAAAATCTGAAGATGTTTGTACATTGACTCTAGGGCCACTTGAAAGAGGGAGTGGAGCTATATTTCTGAAGCTCTGCTGTTCCATTTCTTGTCAAGTGGATAAATAAAGACTGTTCCTCTTCGGCAAAGAAGAAAATGCTTGTTGCAGAGAAATAGGCCTTAACAAATTCTCTCAGCCAAACTTTTTTTTCTTATTCTGACTGATGAAAAATTGACTTGATGTGTTTGATGTTTTTTTTTTTAGATTAACTAATTAAAATGTTGTAAATAATACTGTTACATAATTCTCAGAAACCATTTGCAGTAAGACCGCAAACCATCTTATGTTCGCTTAAACACAGGTTTGGTCGCATATCTAAACTACAAATACTTGTACTGATAAAGAGATAAAATACCTGAACTGAAACACAAAACTGATTGCTGGATGCTTTTGATATTACTCCACAAAGCAGGCCCAACTCCTTACACTTTTACATTTAATTGGTCTTCAGCTGTTCTTGGACATTATGACCGCATTTCTATGTGCTCTGTAACTGTGTTGTGTTTATTTTAATTGCTTGTAAAATATATATGAACTGCTAATGAATTGAATAAGAATAAAAAAATAATAAGCCATTTTAGTGAAGCCTGGGATTGGCTCGCAAGAATTAATATTTATGTCCCCCCTGATAAACACAACACACATGAAACTAATTGTAGCTCCAGGACAAGGGAGGACATGTTTTGATTTTTTTTTTTTTTTTCACTTTTAATCACATCCTCTGAGATATGGATTTTCAAAGCATCGAGACGAGTGTAAAGCAACTTGATTCATTCAGTATGCCTTTATGATACAGACTGTTTCCACACATTTCCTCACTTAAAAATCCTTGACATTTTGTGTGTTCAGTATGAATAATGTAGTACAAGGCAGCAGGTACTAGTAAGACAGCCAGAGATACCCCACCTCTGTGGACCTTATGGCCGATGCATTGTGTTCTATGTTCATTAATAATGTTAAAATGGTGATAGGAAATGGTGGCTAGATCCTCAGAGGTCATGGGTTTCACAGGTGTGATGAATAGATAGAATAAGAACATTTAGGATTGTACATCACATGTCACCTTTTTCCCATTCAATAAGGCAACAAAAAATTCATAATAAAAATTCAGACATGGTTTTTTTATTTAATCTTTATTTAACCAGGTAAGCACGTAGAGAACACTTTCTCAGTTGAAACGGCGACCTGGTCAAGATAAAGCGAGGGTGCATGACATACAAATAGTTTCACATAAATTATACAAATTACACTGTAAATACACAAGAAATAAAATTTTAAACTAAAATGCAACATTTTCTGGACAATAGAATAGACAAAGTCAGTACGTAAACAATTAATGGAGCGCAATCTAAAATAAAGCTTAAAATTATTGTCTAAAAGGTAACAAGACAACTACATAAGTAGTAGATGATACGGGGCATTATTGCGCAGGATAATTGTACAAATTTATAACACATTAGATAATGTACAGAACTGTGCAAACATGGTACCAAAGGACAAGAGCACTAGAGCAGGGGTAAATTAAATGTAAAGATTATGAGATGGAAGGTCAGCATGTACATTGAACAGACAAAAGCTCTGATAGTCGATTCTTAAAAGAAATGAGAGAGATGGTGTTCTCAAGTTTCAGAGTCTTTTGTACTGTTACTCATTCCAGTTGGATGCACCTGCAAACTGGAAGGAGCTACGGCCAAAAGAAGTATTTACTTTAGGGATTACTAGGGAAATGTACCTGCTAGAGCGCAGGTTTCGGACAGGTAGAGCAAAAGTAAGGAGAGTTGATGTAGAAAGATATTGTAGACTTGGAATTAAGTGTTTTCCCCCATTATTATCTTTTTAATGGAACCGGACACCAGTTATCTTGCCAAGAAAATCTTTATTCGTCAGCATAGGAGGGAAACTTGAGATGTTGTATTCATGCCAGGTCAATGTGTTCCTGGTGTTTCTCTGCCGTAGTACAGTAAGATTGAGCTTAGATACACCATTGAGTAGGGTGAGCAGATTTCTCAGAGTGGAATATGGGACAGACACAGAACCCACAGACCCACAAAACCTACTGCACACATACTAGTATTTGCACTTAATAATGTTAGCTATGTAAAAAAAAAAATCATTACTATTTTCTTTCTTTCTCTGCGTAGCTATGTGCCAATGCGGTGATTCTCCTCTGCACCAACATCATTGGCATCTGCACGCACTACCCAGCTGAGGTGTCTCAGAGACAGGCCTTCAAGGAGACCAGAGGATACATCCAAGCCAGAATACACCTTCAGAGAGAGAACCAGCAGCAGGTCGGCAAGCACTTGAGTACACAAACACACCTACCCGGCCACACTTGTTAACCTCATGAATGTTCATGAAGCATGCTGATACTGCATGCTGTGCTTTAGGTCTTAGCACTGTAAAGCCTTGTGAGAGAAGCACAGAAGATTCAACCATACACATAGACAGATGTCTCTATATCTAATCGATTTAAAAAAAAATCAAAATTTTCAAGAAAAACCACACTTTTCAAAAAGGGAATTTAGGGGGAAAAGTATGTATTTTTTTGTCTATATATATATATATATATATATATATATGTATGTGTATGTGTGTGTGTGTATATATATATATATGTATGTATATGTGTGTGTGTGTGTGTGTGTACTTTTACACATGCTCACTGTAGTCATCTCAAACCTGATCCAGGAGCGTCTGCTTCTCTCCGTGTTGCCAAGGCACGTTGCCATGGAGATGAAGGCAGACATCAACGCCAAGAAAGAGGATATGATGTTCCACAAGATCTACATCCAGAAACACGACAACGTCAGGTACACAAATGCCAAGACCAGTGCATGGTAATGATGCCAATGTTGTCCTCACACCTCCCAAATGAGAACCGACACTGTTATAACACTCAGCACCCACGCGACTGAAGCAGGTGACAAGCCTGGATAAAACACAGACACATTAGACACTGATACCGCTTAAGGTTATCTTTCCAAAGGCTGAAGCTATGTTGAATGCTTAAACGCAGATTAGCGAACTCGCAGTCCTTGAGGCATGACTTTCCTTCGTTTTTTTTCTTCTCCCCTCTTTTCTCTGAGGGTCAAGTTGGGATACAGCAACCTATGATATACCAGACGCTACACGATCAATTAACATACGAGCACTGTGAAATGACAGCAAGCCACTTTAGTAAAGCAGTTACAAATCTGCAGCGTGTGGAATTCAGGGCATGATGAATATGTTGTCCTGCATAATCCAAGCCAGCTTGAAGCATCTGTGTTGGGAAAACTTGGATGTGTGAAAATGCTAAATGTCACAAGCCGTGTTGGAATCCTGCTTTCTAAATGTTGTGAATTTTATCAGCCATTTATGAAGGCAACAGTGCCACCTATCGTCGCACAATAATGTTGTCCATATAGTGTGTCCATTCTGTCATGTCGTAAATTGTAGTTGATGACGGACTATCCTTCTCGTTGCTATGAGGGCACCAGCCAAGTCCTGCTTTTCTAATTGAAGGATAGACTGAAGTATTGAGAGTGGCCAACCTCAATTGAGAAAGTGAACTGAATCGATGTTTTTTCTCACTTAGCCCAACTTCAGTGACCCAGACAAGGTGCTCTGTGACTATTGATCTCAATTTCTCTGTCTGTCTTTGTCTTCTGTCTATCCTCTCAACAGTATCCTGTTTGCGGACATTGAGGGCTTCACCAGTTTGGCGTCTCAGTGCACGGCCCAGGAGCTGGTGATGACCCTTAATGAGCTTTTTGCTCGTTTTGATAAATTGGCTTGGGTACGTAGACTACATTAATTCATTTTTAGTGTTACTGTTCTTGTAAGCAACTTATTTTTTTTTTACCTGGTGCTTTTTTGGTGTAATTTTCCAATTAAAATATCTAAAAATACTTTTAATAAGATATGTTTACCTGAAGCATCTCTCCATAAATAATGATACTTTCAGAGAATGTGTAATAAAATGAGTTTATTTTGTTTTTTTCTGCTATGGCAGAGTTTCTTTAGATTTTCTTTAGAAGTTAATAATCGGTTAAAGACAAAAGATATTTGTGTTAAAGATGCATTATCTTAAAACAGGTCATAGTATCATATGTTGTGTTCTTTTTTAAGTATTTTATAATATTTTTACATGTTTAAAGTCAAAAAGACTAAATGAAAACTCATTGAGAAATAATTTTTTTTAAGTTTAACAACTGTGGATGTGCCAATTTTACATTTGTGGCCCATATCGACAAGCTAGCAATTATTTTCATTTTATGGTCAAAAACTTTTTGTGGCAATTTTGTCTAAATAAAACGTATAATATTTATTTAAAATATTTTGTCTCAATACATTAAAAATAATTCAAGGCTAAAATCAATTGTTTTAAATGCCAGTAGTGTATTTAGGCATTGCAAAATTGATATTCATTTAGAGATTTTGTTAAATTTAACTATTAAATTATTACTGATTTAAAAAAATAACTTTAAGGGAGTGTTAGATGACGGCAAATGTGATCTAAATGTAAAAATAGATGAAAAGGAGCATGCAAAATTAAATATGTAATATCAACTGGAACAAATATTTTTTTCTTTTTTTATTAGCCGATAGCTTCTAAAAACTCTGGCAGCCAGCCACAATGATGCTAACATCATAGCATCCTATTAGTGAGGATTTCTACTATAATAACTGCTAAATCTGCTGTGTTATGTCTGAATTATTAGGAAAACCACTGTCTGCGTATCAAGATCTTGGGAGATTGTTATTACTGTGTGTCTGGACTTCCGGAGCCGAGGGCAGATCATGCGCACTGCTGTGTGGAGATGGGAGTGGACATGATTGAGGCCATATCGTAAGTTTGTCTTAACATCATTTTCTGTATCGATCTCTCTTCTTCAACACGGTTTTCCATTTAATAAACATATATGTCGCTATATGTGCAGATTGGTGCGAGAGGTCACAGGAGTGAACGTGAACATGCGCGTGGGCATACACAGCGGCCGCGTGCACTGTGGGGTGCTTGGTCTGCGCAAATGGCAGTTTGATGTCTGGTCCAATGATGTCACACTGGCCAACCAGATGGAGGCGGGAGGCCAAGCAGGGTAAAAGTGAACACCACTCTTAAAAATGTGATAATTTGATCAGTATTAATAAGTTTCATATTTAAAGTTACTGCACAAAAATTCTTATATTGTGAATTTTTTTCAGTCGGATCCACATCACCAAAGCCACTCTGCAGTATTTAAATGGTGACTATGAAGTGGAACCGGGTTTTGGAGGGGAGAGAAATGCGTACTTGAATAACAACAACATTGAGACATTTTTGGTGTTGGGCTGCAGTCAGAAGCGGGTCAGTAACACGCAGACACTTGGACATTATTTTGACTGATAGTGGCAGTTTGTTGTAATGGACCGACTGCTGGCAGTGGTTCAGTGGTTGGGATGTGTGTATAATATACAGTATAAGACCTAAATTAAATACATTTTGATATCTAAAAATAAATAAATGTGTTTCGTAACAAACTTGCATGTTTATTTTATCACTTACATCAGTGAAACATTTAAATAAATATTGGTATCCTAAATAATATAAGAAATTTAAATGATAAATTTAAAAAACATACATTTTTTTATTCCCCAAAAATATAAATGCGTCGTCATATATACCACTCAGGACTTGAAGAGGGCTATGGGACACGTGCTGGACAGAGACAATCTCTAATTGTCTAAAATCTTCATGTCTTCTCCTGATATTCCAAAGCAAACACTTTTTGTAAAAGGTCTGAAGTGCAAATTTGATGTCCTGCACGTAAAAGGCATTTAGGGTATATTTGATGTCGCGCTGCCAGAGAAAGCCAAACAAAATTTCTGCATTTTATTTTACCACAGTAAAGGATGTGAATATAATAATTAAAAGTGAATGATAGGAAGAAATGTTTACAATCCTCTGTGAAAATGGGTCCGACATGAGTGAAGATTTGGGAATAACTCTTGTAATATTGTTATATTCGTAGAAAATCAGCTGACCAGATCGCAAAACAGATTACAAATGGGCTTTATGGGCACATATCCATGGTTGCGATGTAATATTTAATTGCTAACCTATTATTTCTTTTGTAAACAAAGCTTTGTGCATCACCTGTGACATAAAACAGCATTCACATACATAAAAATGGGTTATGTCATACAACCGTCATTGTTACTCGGGCGCCGCGATGGGGCGGTTGTAAAGTTGACCAGCGCAGCCCTATTATTTACAAACAAAAAGTAATTGCTAACTCCTGGTCCCTGGCTGTTTTGTTATGCCCCCTGATACGAATGACTAAATTTCCCTTTGGGGATCAATCAAATTTCTATTTATCTGAGTTTGTTGGAGTACCATTTAATTTCCTGTGTGTGCCTTTGTGCCAAATTTCCCTTGCAGAAAGAGGAAAAAGCCTTGATGGCTAAGATGCAGCGCGCTAGAGCCAACTCTTCAGAGGGTCTGATGCCGCGGTGGGTTCCTGACAGATCTTTCTCCAGGACTAAAGATTCCAAAGTTTTCAGACAGATGGTGAGCTCTGCTCCTTCCACTCTCACTCCGCCTCTGACGGATCATGCTGACTGATCTCCCCTGCACTTCTTTATGAGTGTAGCAACAAGTCATAATTGAAGCCATTTTCTCCGGAGCTTGGCACTGCCTATGTGTGAATTGATTTTTCCCTTTTCCAGGCGGTGACTTTTCTGGTTTCCATCAGTGTCAAAAGAAAAAATCAGGGACAGTAATAGCATGACAAATACATATTGTGTCAGATTGTATTAATTAGAGAGTGGGAAAAATGTAATCTAATGCACAATATGGACAAAAATGATGTTTTCAAATTAACATTTTGAAATTAAATTTAAAGAATTTATTGGTTTTCCAATATATTAAATATATATGTGCTTATTGGAATATTTTTAATCGGTATTTCATGTAAAAATATATCTAAACATTCAAAGTTACTTGAAGCAAAGTTGTATCTTGTATTAGTATTTGTGTTTAAAAAATTGGCCATAAACTAAAATACAATATCTTGGATTGTTTTGCTTATCAAGTAAGTGTTCATGGGGAATAATTTAGAAAAAAATCTGTGAAGAAAATTTACTTAAGGCAAAATTGTTACACATTATGAAAGAAATTTTGTTTTATTTGTTTGTATATAATGTAGAATGACATTCAAAATATAGTCTACAATAGAATTTATTATCTCAGTATTGCTTCTCAAGTAAATTTACCTTTTTTGTGTTTAAGAATATCTTATTTTCTCTTGACTTATTGAGGTTCCATGTAAACGAACATAAAATTACTGCCACTGGAGTAACTTTAATTAAAATTATTTTAAATTATATTCTTTAAAATAAAATGTATACAACACATACTGTAAATTAAACACTATGTTAATTTATTCAGATTATACTATAAACTAAAAAAATACAGTATTATTTCGCAAGTAAATTTTGGTCTCATTTTAAGAGTTTTTTTTTGCTGTCAAGCTCTCTCAGTCTCTGACTGACTCTGAATGTAATTCGAAGTCCCTGAGTGTTAATTAAAGTGGCAGTGGCTCTGTGGGGTTGGCTTCAGAGCTGTCTGAGATGAAACTCACGATGTGTTTTTCTACTTCCACTGTGTTTTTAATGCCCACTGTAACTAATCTACCTGTCTGTTTTCAGGGCATAGATGAAGCCTCCAGCAAAGATAAGTGAGTTCTGGTTTTATTAGGACACAAATCCATTCTCTCTGGCTCTGTGGGGGCTTATGGGTTAGATGTCACAGGCTGTTTTCACAATCTGTGAGTCACTCAAGGATAAAGCCAACATAAAATAAATATTCTAGTCCAGGTTTCACTTCAGGGAAGCAAATTTTACGACCACTAATAAAAAAGCCCCCAAATTTTATACCATTCCCTTATGGATTTTATACAGTACCTTAATGATTTACATTTAATGTATTTTTTTTGCTGTCATCTGTGTTTTTTTTCCCCAGCCGCTGTGCCCAAGAGGCTTTAAATCCAGAGGACGAGGTCGACGAGTTTTTAGGTCGTGCCATTGATGCTCGCAGCATCAACCAGCTGCGGAAAGACCACGTCAAGAAGTTCCTGCTCACATTCCAAACACCTTTTTTGGAGAAAAAGGTCAATAGACAGCCTGTCAAACATATATTTAACACTGTCCAGCGCTAAAACAACATTTACAACCTCAGAGTACTGAACAAATCTCTGAACATCTAACAGAAACACCTTTTCTGTGCTTTTAGTATTCAAAAAAGGTGGATGATCGTTTTGGTGGTTATGTGGCCTGCACTCTCCTTGTCTTCTGCTTCATTGTTTCTTTACAAATCATCATATTTCCACAGTGAGTGGTGTTGAATTATTAATATGAATAATAATAAGGAATTTGAATTAATGTTGATCTCTTTATTTGCTGTATGTTTGAATGATGTTGTGGATTTTGTCTTGCAGTACACCGTTAATGCTGGGCATGTTCATCAGCATCTTTGTTGTTCTCGCCCATGTCCTCTTTATATGTGCCATTTATTCATGCGCTAAGGTCAGTCACTACCTCACTCGATCCTTCACATTTCTACAAGACGTGAAATCTAGACTGCAATTTCAATTCAAATTAATTTGCAAGTAATGACTCTTAAAAATGAAGGTGCTTTCTGATTTATTCAAAGCTTTGTCTCTCTTGTTACTGTGTCTCATTTCAGCTTTTCCCAGTTAGCTTGCAGAAAGTGTCAAAGAGGATCGTTCAATCCCGCATCAACAGCACGCTCGTTGGAGTCTTCACGATTCTGCTTCTCTTCATTTCTGCCTTTGTTAATATGGTAGGATTCTCATCAGTTTGTTGCTGTATGAAAAAAAAAAAATGTTGGTTCAGTTTTTCTATTTGTCAGTATAATTCAACACAATAGAAGTTGCCAATTTGCTAACAGTGGTAATTTGCATTCAGGAATTTATACCTTTTGGGAGTATGACCATGCCCAGAGACCACATTCCTTTCTATGCCAGTTATCCCTAAACTCTTAAAAAGCTTATTACCTTTTGTTTTACTTTTTTGGAAATAGGACACTTGTACCAGTCTTGTAGTAATAGATTTATTTCAATTACTTCAGTTCTCAATAGGAGATTACAGCCTTTTTCCAGTCATAATATAGACACAAATTTATGGATTATTAATTCATTCTATATGAAATATTTAGGATTATTAAATATTGTTAAAATGAATTAAATTCTGAATATACACACACATTGGAGCCTGCTTACTTGCTGGAAAAAAAAACCGTAATGTTTTATTAAAAAAATATATATTCAGTTATGCTTCAAAACATTTTTTCTCTATATCTTTTCAGTTTACCTGTGACCTGGATGATCTGCTGGAATGTATGGCTGGACAGCTGAATATTTCTGATTCAGTCACGCTGTGTTTGCTGTATAATCTGACTGGGCCAGCAGGGGACCCTTTCTTCCTGTGTCCCGAACAGCCTTCAGCATGTCCTTTACCCGAGGTCAGTGTGCACATATATGATGTCTCTCTACTGTGTTCAGATACTCTCTCGCTCACTGAGACTGAGTGAACAATTTTGTAGAATTTCCACAACTTGATTTGCCCTTGTTGTCATGGTAACAGTATGATGGTCTTGACTGGTTGTGTTCCTGTGCTCCCAGTATTTCACATACAGTGTGCTGCTGACACTGCTGTGCTGCTCCGTGTACCTGCACATCAGCAGTATAGGCAAGCTGGTCCTCATGCTCTTCATCCAGGTCTGCTTTCTGCTGCTAGTGGAGTGGCCCCTACGCAGTCTCCTGGACAACGCCGACCTGCTGGTCACCGCCAATGCACTGTGAGTGTTGTTCACACCAATGATATTCTCTGCTAACATATAGAGTGGATGTGTCAGCATGTAAGTCAATAACATTAGTCAATGCTACACACACACACACACACAGCCTTTACAAACTACAAGCCTTTCTATAGTATCATCAGTACAAAATACCAACCTAATTTTCATTTTTCATCTGTGAACTTTCATTATAATGGTACCATTTGCGAATTAATGTGAATTACCTCTATGGTAGCACTATTTTTCTGGGTGTTTATGCTCATTTATCATTAGTAGGGGTGTATGTTGAGTCATGTTGGTCACTAATGGAATTTGTGTGTCGCAGGTATTCTTTCAATGAAACAAATTATTGGTGAGTTAATATCATGCTTTTTTCCATTTTTTTCCATGATTGTAAGAGAGATGGTTCAAAGACCGATGGAGCTTTAGAATATGAGTTGTTAGATTCCAGATACTCCACATTTTTTGGAAATAGGCTCATTTTACAACTCCCCAGAGTTAAACAGTCGAGTTTTACCATTTTCGAACCCATTCAGCTGATTTTCTGATATTTAGAAGAATATCAGTAACCAGACAGTTTCTGCTCTCATTGACTTCCATAGTAGGAAAAAATATATACTATGGAAGTCAATGAGAGCAGAAACTGTCTGGTTACTGATATTCTTCTAAAAATCAGAAAATCAGCTGAATGGATTCAAAAATGATAAAACGCAACTTTTTAACTCTGGGGGAGTTGTAAAATGAGCCTATTTCCAAAAAAATGGAGTATCCCTTTAAGAGCAGCATGGATTCTGATTGGCTATATCTCTATATCTGATCTGATATAGTTTATCTGTGCTGTTATAGTTGTGGTGTGAACTCTGCTATTCTTTTTAATATTTAGAATAATTGTATAACTATATCTTTATGGTTATTGTTTGTAATAGTCCTTGGTGTGAACGGGCCTTAAGGCGCATTAAAGCATAATTGAATATGTAAATTATGAAGCGTACAATATAGATTACTGTAGTATGGTCTACAACAGTAATCTATGATTAAATAAACATGACCTAATACTTTTGTCATGCTCTTTGCTCAGTCTCGATCTATTTGTGTCGTTCTTTTCCCACATAGCCAGGAAACGGTGACTAAAGTGTCTCTGAGGGTGTCGATTCCAGTCGTCCTCACTGTGTTTGTGCTGGCTCTCTATCTGCACGCACAGCAGGTCGAGTCCACCGCACGCCTTGATTTCCTGTGGAAGCTACAGGTGTGTCCCTTGTTGTCTATCTCTGAATTGATCACTTAGCGAAAATACATTTCCAGTAGTCGGATCCCGGCTTGATCGGTGACTTGTCTGCTGTCATTCTTCACCAGGCCACTGAAGAGAAAGAGGAGATGGAGGAGCTGCAGGCTTACAACCGCCGTCTCCTTCACAACATCCTGCCCAAAGATGTGGCTGCCCACTTCCTCGCGCGAGAACGTCGAAACGATGAGCTTTACTATCAGTCATGTGAATGTGTGGCAGTTATGTTTGCTTCTATCAGCAACTTCTCTGAGTTCTACACTGAACTGGAGGCCAACAATGAGGGTGTGGAATGCCTAAGACTGCTCAATGAGATCATCGCTGACTTTGATGAGGTAAAACGTTTTTATGATTTCTGAAAACTCTTCGATTTTACAGTACTCTTGGACTTTGTTCTGACACCTAATGGTGTGGAGGCGAGTGTGCCACACAAAAGCTAACGTTTTCAGTTACCAATGGCATTGTGTGAATTACAATTAGGCTACCAATACAAACAATAGAGCTGGTCATGTGATCTCAACGTATTTCTGTGTGGCTATCTTGATGTAAAAAATTGCTTTTTGAAATCTTCTTCTGTACGTTCTTTACTGTTATTAGATAATTTCTGAAGAGAAATATAAGCAATTGGAGAAGATCAAAACTATCGGTAGTACTTACATGGCAGCATCCGGATTGAACGACTCCACGTACGACAAAGAGGGCCGCTCACACATTCTAGCTCTGGCTGACTATGCCATGAGGCTACGAGAACAGATGAAGTACATCAACGAACACTCGTTCAACAACTTTCAGATGAAGATAGGCAAGTCATTCTTCACCGTTTGTGGACACCTGAAAATATTCATACTCTGAAGACACCATATACAATATTGAGAAATTGTCTTGCTCAGAGCTACCATGTAAGAGCAGACAATGACAAATGTATCATCTCCACAGGTTTGAACATGGGGCCAGTGGTTGCTGGTGTGATTGGAGCCAGAAAGCCTCAGTATGACATATGGGGCAACACCGTGAATGTGGCCAGTCGAATGGACAGCACAGGTGTTCCCGATCAAATCCAGGTAATCACAACATAATAAACTCTTTGCTTTACAAGACTATTTTTGGCTAAACAACCAAGAATCCCCCATTCATTTGCATCATTTAAAGGCAGAATGGATCATGGCTATGTTCAAAATTGCATTCACAAAGAAGGTGCTGCCCTCTATCTTCATGTTACTGCAGTTGCAGTTCAGCATTGCAGGAGTTTTGTGTGATTTTTGTAGTTTTTAGCTACTTTTAAAGTACTTCCAAATTAAATTTGAAAATTAAAATATTTTTCTTTCTATCCCTGTTAAATGTGTAGAAATTAACTTTGTTGATTTCCCTAAAAAGTGTTAACACTGTGGCTCTGTGGTGGTTTCAAAACATTACTCTTCTTGTTTGGCATCCCAACCAGCCTGGCTTGGTTCAAACAATGGCTTGAGTTTGGGGTGGGGTTATCTGTTTATCCAACCAATGGCAGACTAGTTTTGAAAACTAGTATCATTTTTGCAAATCCCTTTGGTGCTGTAGAAATGATGCACTTCACCTTTCATTTTTGGCTAATTAGAATTGCATTCACTGTATAATTAAATGTTCCTTATTCCTACAGGTGACCACTGACTTGTACCATGTACTGGAAAGTAAGGGCTATCAGCTGGAGTGTCGTGGACTGGTGAAAGTGAAGGGGAAAGGAGATATGACCACTTACTTCCTCAACAGTGGTCCTGCCTGCAGTTAACACTGACCAAATGCCTCTCGATGCACTGAAATGCAGGAAGGACTACAAAATGCTCTCAACGGGATTGAGCAGATCCAAATTTAACCACTCATAAGCTCTCTCGCTCACGAGCATTTGTGGGCATGTGTGGTATTTATATATGCATCTATTGGGAATGATGAGGTACGCTCTTACCTGAAAGATTTAATGAAAAACGTTTGCCTTAGATGGAGACGACTTTGAAGACAGCTTGGTTTTCATTTTTATTTTGTGGGAAAGACTCCTTCCATACCAAAATTTTAATTCTTTATTTATTTTGACAGGTTTTAAAACATGTAAATAAAAAATGATTATATATGCAAGCATCAAGAAGCAAGAAGAAACTGACCAAAGAACAAAGCATTTGAAATAGGAACACTTAACACGTCTGGAAACTGTTTGAAATGTCTGAACAAGTGTTATTCGATTGTCTGGATTTCTTTTTGGCCTCTTGTCACTACCGGCCATACTCTATTATAAACACTAAAGCAAAAAATGTCTGTCTTCTTTAAAGGTCTTAGGAACAGGAATCCTAATTACAGTGACTTGTATTTACAGTTTGTACGATTAATTAAGTGATCAACCTGTTTTTCCTTTTAGTTTTTGTGTACAAATGAGGTAACTCAAATGAAGGACAAGAATGGTCTTGGACAAATTTGATTAGTCATGTTCATTTACTTTATGGTTTGTGTGGAAGGTGTGTGAATGTACGTGTGTCTCTAAAGGGCATACTAGCTCACTGTGAGGTTTATTAAGTGAATTTAAAAGCGATTGTTGCCAGATTAAGTGCTAAACAGATTATATTTTTCACATTTCTGTGTTCATTTGTTAACAGATGTCATTTCCCTCTCACTGACATTTATAAATGTGTAACAAAAAGTTCAGATCTTAAGTCATTCCTGTAGAAATTAATGGGGAAAAAATATGACCAAGACCTCATATAATTCCAGCACAGTATGGTCAGCAAAGATACAGTCTTCTTTAGACCCTTGTAAATATGAGTAAATGTGCTGACAGAGGCCCGTAGAGTGTTGTGGTTGCTGACAAAAGTATCTGAACAGCAGCGTTTTTAGTTTGACAGTGTTCAGCAGCATTCATCCATTTCAGCATTTCATCATGAACGCTCTTAGTCATGCTTGCACATTTGTCAACATTCTTTAATAAAATTATGCAATTACTGGTCAAGTGCATAGTTAGCACTGCTGCAGAGTATTTTTGGACCATTCCCACTCAATAGATGTATAATATTTGACTTTATAATTGTGTTGCAAGAATCATCCTTCCCCATCCTTAACATGCATTTCTGATATGAATGTACATGTATGTTTAACATTCTCACCTTGTCATAGACTTAGAAGCACATATGTTTTTTTAGTTGTGGCACAAGGACCTTTTAGGATCTTTTTTTTTATTAAAAAGGTGGCAAATCTACATATTAGGTGTTTTATTAAAGAATAATGTATCAATACCTTATCCACCCAACACTAGTTTGTGCAATTTGTCATTTATAACTTCTCATTTGTATTTCAATGGTCAAGTCCACCAGTGGCAGAGTTGGCATAAAAGCCACGTCATAAATAAGACAAAAAGGAGAAATATTAGACACTTTCCACAAATGTGTACAGTTTAGTCTGAAATACTCTCATTTAAACAAGTGGTAAGTGAATGTTTAACCTTCAGAAGTAAAAGGTGACTGTCAACCAGCGGTGAGCGGTCTGACCGATCTTGAAAATCGTGAGTGTTAAGTCTATACTAAATAAGAGACTAAATATTAAAGGAGTAGTTCACTTTAAAAAAAAAAAAAAAAACTTTTGCTGATAATTTACTCGCCCCCATGTCATCCAAGATATCCATGTCATTCTTTCTTCAGTCGAAAAGAAATTAAGGTTTTTGATGAAAACATTCCAGGATTTTTCTCCATATAATGGACTTCAATGGGAACCAAACGGTTCAAGGTCCAAAAGACAGTTTCAGTGCAAACTGTTCAAAGGGCTTTAAACGATTTCAGACGATGAATAAGGGTCTTATCAAGCGAAACGATCGATCAAATAAAAAAAAAAAAGTTTAAGTTTTATAAGCTCAAATGGTTGCCTTGCTCTGTTCTGTGATGTGCTTTCGTGACTCTCCTGTTCGAACTCATTTATCAAAATGAGCGAATCTTTTTTCCGAGTCATTTGGTTCATTCAACGAACGAAATGATCGAATTGCCTTGGAAAAAGATTTGTTCATTTTGATGAACGAGTTATTTTTTTAAGCCCTTTGAACAGTTTGCATTGAAACTGTCTTTTGGACCTTGAACCGTTTGGTTCCCATTGAAGTACATTATATGGAGAAAAATCCTGGAATGTTTTCATCAAAAACCTTAATTTCTTTTCGACTGAAGAAAGAATGACATGGATATCTTGGATGCCATGGGGGTGAGTAAATTATCAGCAAAACTCATATAATTTCACAAGATTTAAGTGATGTTTTTACACATGGTAAATTTTTATGTTAGATAAATATAGGCTATAGGTCAATAATAGTGTATACTATTTGGAAATGTGCCACTAACTCGCTAAATGGTTTCCTTTCTTTTTTAACCTTTATATTGTACATGAAGCGAATTTAATACCTCAAAACGAAGCTAACAGATGGACAGACAGGCCATTGTTGTGTGTGAGTGGCTCTAGTGATTGTTGTGTTAATGGACTCTTCTCTTTGTCCGTGCTCAGCTTGGTGTCTTTTCTTCAAGTTGCAGTGGCAGTATCATCATGTCAGACGATAGTTTGTAATCACGATTCTCTCCTACCGAAGTACCGACCCCATTTCCTCTTGGCTGGCTTGTGCCTTTCTCAAATGTCTGAATAAATCTGTATTCGGTTACACGTACGCGACTCAAGAGGCATTGCATTTAATTGCATCCCAGTTAATAATTTATATTTGTTGAGGTATAGTTTGTTAACTTACCACATCTTTTCCTGAGCCTTAATTAAGTAATTCAACGTTATAAAATTTTAGACCTGTATAAAAGTGCAAAGCATCACTGAAATGTTTACGTGTACCGAAGGAAAAAATATATATATATTTTTTTTGATAAAATAGTGTTCCGTCAAGTGATCTGGTGAACGAATCGCTGTTTTGAACGAATCTCTTAAGTGAATCATTCTCGTTCATTGACGCAATTTGGTTCACTGATGACTCTCCACACTGTAAACACATGTTGTTTGTAAGATGAAAAAACATGTTGCTTTTAACTTAGCCTACCTTAAAAGGTAAGTTAGCAAATTGCTTTAAAATTTTGAGTTAATTAAAAATCTGATTTAATATAATGAAAGAGATTGGTTTAATCAACAGAAACTCCAAATGTTATCTGAACCACATTAATTATACCTAAGTTGATTTGACAAAAGAAAATTTGTGATAGCCTAACCATATGATATATAAATGACGCATGCCCAGCAACTAGAGGAAAGAGACAAACGTGTTTGGGGTCCTTGTAACTTATGATGCTTCAGATTTTTTTTTAAAATACAAGCACACAAAAAAACGACTCTGTATTTTAATGAAACATTTGTTAACCCACAGAAAGTGTCACTGAATGAATCACTGAACGAACTTATTCAAAAGATTCGAGTCCACTGGCATAAGGCAAGCTGAGCTCCGGCTTTAGGACCCAGATGACTCCCAATCATTTGAACGAATGGCACCTGTTGCGTTCAAAGGGAAGCGGGGAGGCCAGTGCTTCTGGTCGCGTGAAGCTGTCGTTCGCTAAGTTAACCCAACACCTCTAAAACTCGAAGTAACAGAGTAACAACATCCGTATCGACCCACACAGCCGAAACAAATGGTGGAGCAGTAGACGAGGGAACGCGTATCTATCTATCTAAATTATCTGCCTTTTGAGAAGCACATGAATGACTGATTTTGTTACAGGTAACGTAAACTTTGAAGATGTATGTGATGTTTTAAGTAAATGAGTGCTTTCTTTATTTGTTTCGACGTCTTCTGTTACGTCTGTTGACAACGACATCTAACTTCAGCTTTATTTTCCTCTCCTCCTTGATATGAACAAGTTTCATCTTCATAGGCTTTTTTCATTAATAGCCTACATAAACTCGTTTGACGCAAATTATCGTCATTTTTTAAAACAAGGTTGTGAGTGATTAAAATCGGTATCGTACTGTAAATATTTTAACCATTAACTTGACTATGCCTGACTCACTTCCTTATATCTATTCAGATACGTTTCCTTTAGTTGTCATACTGCGAGGTAACGTTCATATTCTATGAAACTTTAAGGAAGTGCTTGGGTTTTTGCGAAATAGTCAAACTTCTCACTAAGGAAAAATGCTGATTATGTCATAAAAACAATGTCCATCCACGCCTTGGCTTTACCATTAAGCTCAGAAGTCTGTATTAATGCAGGAGAACCCGTTTCAGTTTGCGTGATTAGGAAAGTCTGAACACCCACGTTGAAGAATAGCAGAAGTTGGCCTGTCTCTGTTGACTATTGCCTGTCTTGGGATTTGTGATGTAGATGTTTTAAAATAGACTGGTGCCATGGACACTGAGGTTACTGATTCATTTAACACCATACGTTCCATTGTCATCACATTTCTTGCTTTAAATATAATTACTTGAGGTTAAAAGTAAAGAATAATAGTTCTTTAAACGCGTCAGTCCTCAAGATGGCCCTTAAACACTTTTCCAAACAGTAGGTGAGATCCAGACCTTTTTTATATATATCATGTTCAGTTAGATGGGGACGTGTCACTGTTGTGAAGTGTATTTATGCAAAGCTTCCAACGCTGCCTATTTAGTGTGGTGGGAGTGTGCAGCGAGCCACCTGCTGCAACGTGGATCAAGCAGGGCGAAGGAAGGAAGGAGGGATCAGGTGCAGAAGGGTGTTTGTTGTCAGGTGAGGTTTGTTTGCTCTGTTGCTGTGTGCCATGTGAGAGCCTGGAGTGCAGGCGTTCTTTGTTGAGTAGAAGTAGTCCTTTCAAGTTGTGGAGTTGGTGTAATTAAACAAAGTTGACATTATGGACATTATTTGAGGTGACACATTATTTATTTATTTATTAAAATTATTTTTATTTATTTATTTTACAGTTAAGTGATGATTGCTTTTCCTTCATAAGTGGTATTTGTCTCACACAGGTTGGTGTCTGAGGTCAACCAACAGAATGCGTCTGAGACGTCGTTTCTCCCCCCTAAAGCTTGCAATTCTGGGCGGCACGCTTTTCATGGTAATTCTGGTGGTGATCCAGAGGGACGTTGGTAGCGGTCCACTTCAGGACCCGTGGTTGCAAGATCTCTCCATCAAAAAGGAGAAGGTTTTCGAAATGGTCCGCGAAGCAGTCAATAATTTGGGCTTCCAAATTAGAGCGCCGCAGCCCCCGTCAGTGGTAATGGAGCCCACCCCAGACCGAAATTGCCCCCCTGGCTTCTACACTCAGGCGGAGCTCAAACCGTGGCTGGAGAGACCCCCTCTGGACCCTGAGGCCCCGGGAGCCAACGGCGCAGCCTTCCAGAAGGCCTCCATGTCTACGGAAGAGGAGAAGGAAAAGCAGGAGGGCATGACCAGGCACTGCTTTAACCAGTTTGCCAGTGACCGAATCTCCTTGCACCGCAGTCTTGGAGAAGACACCCGTCCTCCCGAGTAAGAATGGGCACATTGTTTGGCACCATGAGAAAATGTAGAATACAAACAATTCATTCAAATCACCACCCAATCCGACATAATGATTCCCTTCATAGATTAAAGTTAGGCAGCAGCCATGACATGCGTTATGTTTGCCGGCATTTTATGTGCCTTTTAATTAACGTTGATGCATTTGATCTGTTTACACAGAAACTTGAAGGTGCCAGGCTTCTGTTGATTTAAGGGTTGGGGCTAAAGCCGTATAAATGCTGCCCAAACACTCATTGTCGATTAGAGTCTTTACTGTTCTGCTGCTTGTGCAGTTTTCTAATCATATCTTCACCTGTTGCGTTACTCTTAAAAATAGGTTGACTGTTATGAGGTTTTCTCTTAAATCTTATCGTATTTAAACACTATGTGGAGTAACTGGCCATAAAGGATTAGCATACGTCCTCATTTTCATTATACTGCTAAATGCAGTGTTTAAACTTATATTTTTGAATTCCATTTTTTTAGGTGTACATCATGTATACATTTTTTTCTATAATGACTTAATGTATATAAATAAAATGTGTGTATAGACCATTTCACAAGATGTAAACAACACTGGTCCAGAAACACTTCCTGTTTTCAGTTTTTAACTGTTTTCTTTATTTCAAATGTAAAGAAAACATCTTAAAGATTTTTGTTTCACTTTTTGATTCAGTTTTAAATGTTCTGTTGGTTGTATTTTATCCCAGCTTTTATGTAAAACTGAAACAGGAAGTGCTTCTGGACCAGTGTTTACATCTTGTGAAATGGTCTATAATATAAAAATATTTATGTATTTTTTTTTTATTTCATACATAAATTTGACTTTTTTCATGTGTCGTTCTCAGGTGTGTCGAGCGAAAGTTTCGCCGCTGTCCTCCTCTTCCCACCACGAGTGTGATCATTGTGTTTCATAACGAGGCATGGTCAACACTTCTGCGCACCGTGTACAGCGTGCTGCACACCTCCCCGGCAATCTTCCTTAAAGAAATCATTATGGTGGATGATGCTAGCACAGCAGGTGGGTCTGGCTGGCTGGCTTTATCAGCTCCTGCTGTAAAAGTGATCCACTCTTAGGAGTAGTGTTAATCTTTGTTCTTGTGCCCATGGCAAACCGTTTTATCTAATGACATATTGTGATTTGTCACCTGTGAAAGTGCTTCAGCAGGTGGATAAAAATATCACCAGTTAGAGAAAAGGGAACCAGTTTGAGATCCAAAAAAAACCAGGAGAATTTTCTTTAGGAGAATCTAAAGAAAGAAAATTATTAGCTAACTAGTGCATGGCAAAACTTAATTAACTGATTTGATTTCATATATGGTAAGAAGTAGCAGTGTAACCGGCAGAATAACGTCCAGTTCTCTTTTCTTTATCTTACTGTACATAATCTTATTTTAAACTTATTTTAATGTTTTTTTTGTGGTTTTTACATGTATGTGCCATCATGAGCTTTAAGTCCTTGCATTGTAAGTAATGCAAGTGATGTGATAAAGGAAGCGTGTCACTTCGCTTTAAGTCTTACCACAGGAAATATTGTTTCATCGGTGCAGCAAGCTTTTTTCATGTTTTCTTTTTAGACTTGAAATGTCATATTGAACTGTTGACAATTAAAGTTTCAGCTTAGTTGTGAATTTCACACAATCAGTATATAACCTTGAACTTGTAACTACTCTTCAAAAGTTTGGGGTTGGTTACAGTTTTATTTTTATTTTTTTTATTTTTTTGTGTGAAAGAAGTCTCTTATTCTCACCAAGGATGCAGTGACGTATGAAAATAGAAAATTGTTATAACACTTTATTTTATTTATATATATATATAAGCTGATATTTATAGCTGAATTTTAACTATCTTTAGTGTCACATGATCCTTTAGAAGTCATTCTAATATGCTGATTTACTGTTTAAGAAACATGACTGGTTTTGTAAATGTTAAACAGGTGGTGCTTAATATTTTTGTGGAACCTTTTTTTAAAATTCTTTTGAAACCGCTTTACTTCACTTGTGATCAATTTAATGCATTCATCCTTTCTTAAAAAAAAATCTTATTGACCTCAAACTTTTGAATGGTTTTGCCATAACTATAAATATCATAGTACTCTTCATGCAGAAGAAACAAAAATAAGCAAGATTACACTAATGTCTTCTTTCCACATTTGACATCGTGTGATCTTGCAGAACACCTCCATGATAAGCTGGACGAGTATGTGAAGTCATTGAAGATTGTAAAGGTACTCCGTCAGCAGGAGAGGAAGGGTCTGATCACGGCGAGGCTTCTCGGAGCCAGCAAAGCTGAGGGAGAAATCCTCACCTTTCTTGATGCTCACTGTATGTATTTCATCACACTTCATGATTCAAACATGATTTACCATACCCAATTCCATTGTCTAACATGACTTTCCAGTTTCCGTTCACACGTCATTAACATCCGCGAGTCTCTTTAATATTTTTGTTTGCGTCGTGATTCAAAGTAGTCTTTCAGGAACCTGCTTTTCAGGTACACAGGCATGAGCTTAAAACGGTTACTCCCATGATGTTTTTTTCCTTCTTCTGGAACTCATGTCATTTGCAAAGTTATGTGCTGTGACAAAGAGAGCTAGTATGTAAAGCCATTGTAGGCCCCAATGAAGCCTAGCAGCAACACATATTGCACCTAATACTTAATTGTTTCCAATTTTTCCTTGTATACAACCAATTAATCATCTTAGCATATATGCTTGAGTAGCTCATTTACAAATCCTTAAAGCAACACCAAGGAACTTTTCCTCTTCGGTCGCCCTACAGGTCGGAAGCGGAATTGTCCATTACTGCTGTCATAAATAATTTTGTCCTTTTTTTTGTTAATGAAAGGTGAATGTTTCCATGGCTGGCTTGAGCCTCTCCTTGTTCGCATTGTTGAGGAGCCCACTGCTGTGGTGAGCCCTGAAATCACAACCATTGATTTAAACACCTTCCAGTTCCACAAGCCTGTGGCCTCTGCCCGTGCCCATAACAGAGGAAACTTTGACTGGAGTCTCACGTTCGGCTGGGAGGGCATTCCAGATTACGAGAACGCTAAACGCAAGGATGAGACCTACCCAGTAAAGTGAGTCATGGAAGTGGTTGTTTTTTATTTTAAATTATTATTTTAAGATTGACAGTTTCCAAGAATGGCTGCCAATTTACATGTTCATTTTGTGGTGATTGACGTATCAACATTTACCTTTCCCAAGAGAGGTATTTACTTTTCTATTAACAAAAATGTTTATATTCAGTCAGTCATTATCGCAAATAAAACCTGACGGGGTGATCAGAAGGGGTCTTGTATCACCCCGAAGGTTTTTTTGTGTGTGATTATGATGGGTCATATTTGTTTCATTAGTACTTGCCAAAAAAAAAAAAAAGTTAAAATTTTGATAAAGTTAGGGTGCCATGTTTAGGTAATTTCGACAGCATGCTCCATCAAAACATGGTTACACTGGACGTTGCAAACGCAGTGTGTTGTGTTAAGGAAATGCTTCATATATTCATGCCATCTCATGTTCTTCAGGCCAGATCATGTTCTTCTTGTCAATCCGATTTTTATGAATGAGATTACTTGGCTGGTTGTATCAAGTTTCATTTTGAGTATCAAATGAGCTCACTTTGACTCAGTTTACTATGACCATGTCTTATAATGGATTACTGAGATTAGACTGCATGTCTCCTCAGCTAACTCATAACATCAGGTAGTATGTGTTCATCTTGAACCAGTGCATTGACGTCTTATATTTACATCGGGTTCCTTTTGGCATCTTTTTATTCAACTAGCTGGTGAAATGAATTCAAATAATCATTGGTATATAAAAAAAGAGAAATTAATGACATGCATTTGTCTTATTATATTTTACAGTATTTTAGAAAAGTTGTAGTTGTTTGCATCTGCATGGCAAACTTTGGTAACACTATGAAACCTGTATTTATAATTTATTATAAGGTTATTCGTACAGTATTATAATGCATGTGTTGTGACTTAAGAAAACCATGTAATTTTTTCATGAATGATAGCAACAACAGTTATAAGGGCCGTTACATAGTCAACGCGAGCTACGCGAGAAAGCAACGCGAGTGACGCGAGCAACGCGCTCCCTTTCATAGTGTTAAAGCAGACGCAAGCGTCACGGGCGATGCGTAAAATGCAATACACCGGTCACGCAACAGGGGGTAGTAGATTTTTCACTGCAAACCTGAAAAAGCGGTGAAGCTCGTGAAGGCGTGCGTGGCTCTCCACAACTTTCTGGGCCAGAAAGTTGTGGAGAGCCACGCACGCCTTCTGGCATCCACTGAAGTGGAGTGGAGGCAGCACGTTGTGGGGGACCAGAACATGGTCGACGGACCACGGTTTTCGGTCGGCAGCAGCAGACCCTCCCGGGAGAGCGGCACTTGTCAGGGAGCAGCTGGCTGATTACTTTTTATCAGATGCTGGCGTGTTTCAATAGGCTACAGTGTGCTACGATTGGGTAGCACTGACAAATAAATTGATAAAAGTTCGATTTGAAGCATGAGTTTTTTATTATTATTTAACACTTTACACATTTTAACTTATTTGGTTTTATGTGAAAACCATTACACATTTTTTTATAATTTGGTATTATTTAAATTATGTAAAAACCATTACACATTTTAACTAATTTGGTATTTTAATTCATTAATTCATATCCATAAACCATTAATTCATATAACCAGGCTGGTAAATTTGTCACGGGCACTTTTCCAGTCCGTTTTCACCTGATTCTGTCTTTCCCATCGCGATTGCAACCTCTCTCCAGGCATTTTCCAACGCAATTTTATTTGAGTGTAGCCTACTAATTGTGATTGTGAATTCTGTCGTATAAATGCGGATGATATAAATGCGGGGATAAGCTCGTATAATTTTTCCTCCTCGCCCGCCATTGTATTCAAACCTTCTTCTTCTGTTAACATGATATATTTGAATTAATGTACAATTCTTGCAATGTCGCCCCCACCGATAACGCATAGTATTGCGCGCATCAGTGCGTCGCGTATCAAAAACTAGGACGACACATTTGGCTACGCATCGACGCATAATGGCGGCCAAAGCGTAGCGATGCATAGCCGTGCGGACGCGTATGCGTACCGATGCGTTGACTATGTAACGGCCCTTACCTGTGTGTGGTTATAACTTTCAAAAAGAGTACACCATAAACACTGTAATATCCAATTAAGTTGTTATAATCTAAGTCCCATATCTTGACATTAAATATGCATGATTTAGCAAGATACTGTGCAGACCTTACAGGAATTTACACATTTCTGCATGTTTTTGTTTTTAAAAAACCTTCCAAATTAGAAATGATTCTTCCTTTTTTTTTTTTTTTGTTGATTTTCCTGTTTTGTTAGAAAATTTAAATGAGAAAAACAGACGAGTTCAACTTTCAGCTCAAATGATGAATGAAACCTTTCTTATATGAACTAAATACTGTAAACGAATGCATTTAATAATACTTTTATTTTTTTTATTTGCAAACCAGTGTTTTTTCTGAACTGTTCTAAAGCAACAGGACCTGACATTGGCTCTCTGGCTACGCGTCCTATTAATTTTATTTGTCCTGTTCTTTCTTTCAGAACTCCAACATTTGCTGGTGGTTTGTTCTCTATATCTAAGGCCTACTTTGAGAAAATTGGGACCTACGATGACAAAATGGAGATATGGGGTGGTGAAAATGTTGAGATGTCCTTCAGGGTGAGTTTAAGCTCTTCATAATTCACCTGCAGCCATATTAATGACTAATATAATGTTAAAACAACAAATCAAGTCACCTTTATTTATATATCGCTTTATACAATACAAATAGTTCCAAAGGGAAAAAGGAAAATGATTGGATGATGAAAACAGAAATCAGTTATCTAAAAAGCTGATGGTGTCATCATTCAGCTGAAGTGAGTTGTGTGTTATGTGCTGTTGTCAGGTGTGGCAGTGTGGCGGACAGTTGGAGATAATCCCCTGCTCTGTCGTGGGTCATGTGTTCCGTACCAAGAGTCCACACACCTTTCCCAAAGGTACAGAGGTCATTACACGTAACCAGGTGCGCTTGGCTGAGGTGTGGATGGACGACTACAAGCTGATTTTCTATCGGCGCAGCCAAAGCGCAGCTAAAATGGCCAAAGATGTAAGAACTACTTTCACTTTCAGATGATTCACCTTGTGTTTGTGGTTATCTATCCATCTTGTACTGTAGCTTTATGCATGAGCATGACCAACTCTTTTCTGGTGTGACTGTGTAGAAAAATTTTGGTGATATATCTGAACGTCTGAAACTCAGAGAGAACTTACAATGCAAGAACTTTTCTTGGTATCTTACCAATGTCTACCCAGAAGCCTTTGTCCCTGATCTTACCCCCACCAAGTTTGGAGCTGTAAGTCCTTTTTTAGAGCATAATGACAACGATTTGCCATTTTAAACCAGTCTAGGTTCAAACATTTATTTTAATTTGATGTTTTTTGTGTGTGTAGCTCAAGAATATGGGATCACAGCAATGTCTGGATGTAGGAGAAAATAACAATGGGGGAAAGGCTGTTATTATGTATATATGCCACAACATGGGCGGTAATCAGGTATAGTACCATTGCTGTGTCATTCACATTGATATGATGAGTATAGAGGTGCTTTTAAAACAAAAGTGACAATTGTTATAAGAAAAACAAGTCATTTTGACTGAGGATTTCTTCTTGATCAGAACAGATGTTCATCATGATGTGTTTTGTTTTCAGTATTTTGAATATTCATCACATAAAGAGCTGAGGCATAACATAGGGAAGCAGCTCTGTCTGCAAGCGTTTCCTTACCCAGAGCCTGTGAAGATCGAAATCTGTACACTGAAGGGCAAAGGCAGTACTTTGGTTCCTGAACAAGAGTGGGTGTTTACAGAAGTAAGTGTCCTCTCAGAACAGAAATAAATTACTCAATTTTCTCTGTTATTACTGTCATAGTCCGTTTCTGTTTCTTTCCTCTTTTGCTTACTTTCTTGGTTTGGGGATGTTCGTTTCAGTTTTTTGGGTTTTTTTTTTTTTGGTGGTTACGATCTACCTGCCATCTACACTTGACCAAATAAAAAAATATGAAGTTTGAAAGTACAAGTTTGATGATATTTGAAAATGTCATATATTAGTTATTCTGTGTTAATGGTTGGTATGATAAAAAAAAGAAATTATGCATTTAATTCCTCACAAGTGATTTATATTTGAAATAAATGCGGTTCTTATAAACTGTTCAAAGAATCCTAATAAAACATGGATCAACAATGGCAGAGTGTTTGAATTATGGAGAGACCTCTGCTTTCTTTTAGATACACGAATAGTCAGTGAAATGCCTTATGCTAGATAACGCCACATGCCGGCTAAATGCAATCACTGTAACGCTATCATGGTGTGAGATTGCAGCATTAGTTCAACGTCAAGCTGATAAAAGTAGCCTATTGTAATGTTGCGCTGAGTTTTCAGCATGTTGTGTGATGCTTTCTCCGTTGTGTTGAAAGTTTCAGTGTGGCCGGTAGTGAGTGCTCGTTGCAATCTGAAACATCACAGCTAGAGGCCGCTTAACAATTCATACATCACCTTTAAAGCAGCACTCTAGTTGTGTCTTTTCACTCTCACTCTAGTGTAGTTTTTTCAACCTTTTATAATATTTTTCTAAAACCCTTGAGATGGTACAGTACATCGACTTACAATAGGTTGAATGACAGGTCTGCCATAGCCTGACGTGGTCTGTATCGCTTTTACTGGCACTCTGTAACTTTTTTTATTGCTTATGCTTATTTTAGGAGCAACTGCTGAAGAATCCGTCCTCGGGAAAGTGCCTCCATAAGAAGGGAGACAAGATATTAATGAGCCCCTGCAATCCAACAGACCATCACCAGCAGTGGGCTTTCAGTTGACCTCACACTCCAACCGAGGAGCAAGGACGTTCACTCCTATAAGACCAAAGAGGGAGGCCAGCCGCCACAGCTCGCTGTAGGCCTGAGCAAATGCACTGGATATTTCATATCCACAAGCTCTCAAAGACATGGTGATCAGGATGCTCGGGGAAGACAGAGTGGAGATCATGGAGCATTGGAGAGTGAACATTCCGGCAGCAACATTGTTTACTTGATGCATTTTATTGCCTGATTGATGTTTACTGCTGCTTTTAATTGGTGTAGGTTTTATTTATTTTTAAAGAAATGGAAAATGAAATATTTTTGGAACATTGCTAGTGTTAAGGCCAATGAACGGCCGACCTTGCCAACGATACATGTGATGTTTGTGTGATCCAAATCATTTGCACATGCTGCAGGGGATGTGGGTTTTGTTCAGCTGTACTAAATTGTCACAAGGCACCATTGGTTTCAGGTCCTTCTCTTGTGTCTTCAAACTTAAAGCTGTCTGAATGTGAAGCAGCATCATGTGACTTGTATAACTTGGTTGTGGGAAATCGTGCACTAAAAATGAATACATGTAACTATCTGTTTCATTGTCCTCACCTTTGTGGTCCTTCACCGTTGTTCTTTCTATATCTTAAATACGACAGATTATTTGAATCTGTAGATTGGAGCTTTCAAATGTTTTATTTGGAAAAAAATATACACTCCCTGATCACTATTTTTGGTGGTGTTTTTTCAAAACCAATTTTGATTTTGTTTGCTCTTTAAAATATGGAGTATGCATATAAAGGTACACACACTGTGGAGACCAGACCATCATAGATGCAGAGACTAGATGCCCTATGGGCTCTATGCACGGAGGTATTTCCGGTGATGGTCTAAGGATAACTTCCGCCGATCGTAGGGTCCAATGCAATACCGAGAATTTATATTGAATTTTATATTCCATGGTTATACTAAAGAAACATTAGTCACAAAAACAGACCCCAAACCCCTCGTTGTGTTTATGCTTATTTTTTAAATTATATTAAATAAACATAACTAAATTACATCTAAACGTATGAAGGTTTCGTTTCAAAGACGATAAAACAGTAATTTTTGAAGACTTTGCCATAATCCCGTTTTCCTAGGTTTTCCTCCCTAACCGGAAATTAAAGAGCATCCTTGCGTCAAATGCGGAAACCTGGCCGCCATCTTGAACCGGTCGATTCCAGAGCACCGTGCAGCATATTCCTGCTTAAATCGGCGGACTATCGCTCAGGAATTACTTTCCACAGGTAAGATTTAAGATTTCACATAACCGTACTAGCTATTGGTTATATTTTGTGAAAAAAATATCCCATGTGTCCTGTATCATAGCTACATGTATGACCTTTACAGCAAAATCCCGCGTGAAAATCAGTTCGGAATTTAATTTAGTGAGATGATATCACCTGCCAAACACTGAGTTGAGCGGATGACCTGACCGTCTGATGTCTATGGAGACCATAGTTTCCACCATAATAACACGGTTAAACCAACAAACCAATATTCTGATCAACCGCACCTAATTGTTACTTGTAATTTTTAGGTAACGTTAATCCTCAAATTCCGATTAGCTTGTTCAGGTGTACTTTATTAGGGTTTTGTGGACCTCCAGCTGACTAAAAATTGTGATATTTTTTGTGATATTAATTGTGAAAGAAGTGCGTATTCAAAATAGTAATATTCTCTAACAATACAAATATTTGCTATCAATGTTTATCAATTTAACATCCTATACTGAATAAAATTATTAAGTCCTTATATAAATATATATATATATATATATATATATATATATATATATATATAGTTTATACTATACTATATTCAAATATTATATTATACTGACCAGCCTTTTGAACGGTAGTGTATTATTACAAAAGACTTATATTTTAAATAAATAATAAATCGGCATAGAATGATTTGTAAAGGATCATTCATGTGACTTAAGACTGGCGTAATGGCCAATGAAAATTCAAAAAACATTAAAAATAGTAACATGTCCAAACTTTGACCGGTAGGCTGCTACTGTCAGAGTGCCATTATTAAATTAATTTCTCTGTGATGTGTTCAGCGGTTCAAGCAAACCATGGCATTTCCATTTCCCACATTCACCAAAAGGAGGCAGGCGACTTCATATTTTTTTGTTTGAGAGGCTTGTAAAAAAAAAAAAAATTCTGAGAAAAGGTTGTTCGTTGAAGATCTTTACAGGTAACATGCTTTATTGCTTTCATTGATAGCGTACTATCGGGCCGTGAGAGTAAGTGCTGTTGAACCAGCAGGTTTAATCCGATCGTTTGAGCTGGAGTTCTCATTAAATTTCTAACTTTTGTGTTTGTATAGATCGGCCGCTTTTCAACCTTTATCTCCTTAAATATTTACCAGAGTTTCCATAGTTTCCGCCAAAACACAAATTACGATTGTAAAATCATAAATTATGCTACTTCAAACAATAGCCTAAATCTTGTTATAGCCTACATTCAATCTTATCTTTTATCTTTGTGAAGTCTGATGGCAGGTTTTACATGTGTTAACATAAAATAAAGTTGTATTAGTAATATTTCTGCGAAAAATAAGGGCCAGGTAACAAGGGTCAGGCGATACTGCACAATGTATATAAAGGCACTGCATGAGTGATTCTTTTATGTCACCATATGCCTCATTTATGTCACCATATGCCAGATAGGACAGAACAAGAAAGGCAATTAATAATCTGTCATTGTGTCAAGAATTTATAGTTTTCACTGCAACCTTTATATACAGTAATGTGTTTTTTCAGATTTTTTTTGGTTGATATTCTGTCTCTATCCGTTAAAATAAACCTACAATAAAAATGATAGACTCTTAATTTCTTTGTAAGTGGGTGAATTTACAAAATCAGCAGGGGATCAAATAATTATTTCCGCCACAGTACCAGTTTAGGCATGTTAAAGTGCATTGTAATGCATTCATGTTGCCATTTATAAAAATACTTAGTTTGACTATAGTTGTTTGTTATAAACCCAACTAAGTCAGTATCTGTTGTCACAAATTTATGTAAGCAAGCATCATTTCCATCCACTACACTACAGTGTTATGAGGCTTTTCGTTTGTAACTACTGATGAGAATAAGAATAATAGAATGAAGTTTTGAAAGAGAACTCCAAGGATAGCAAAGACGATTGTTTAGTATACATTCATGACACTTTATTAGGACAAACACATTTTAACTAGTGATTTTGAACAATAAACCCATTGACATCTCGTATATGCACATTCCAGTCGAGTTTTGAGAATGTTGTCTGGAATGGGTCCCCTCCCTTAAAACAATGTTACTGTTTGTGACTGTCAATGTACAAGCCTTACACAGAAAATGTAGTGCCTTCACTAAAAAGACAAACCAGTGGTTTCACTCATGTGCTGGATAAATAACCCTGACACAAAGTTAAATGTTGTTAATGTCCGTTGAGTTAACACTAAAATATTGCATACATACTTTTTTTGCTCTGCAAAAAAAAAAACAAAAAAAAAACAACAACTATAAAATCAATGCAATGAACAACATTGTGACAGATCTGAAACTGATCCATCAACTGCATATGTTCATAATTATTCTTCAGATTTCCATGAAAATATAGGAACAGCTTAAATATCTTGCAAATGTGAAATGAGCTGTACATGACGTCTAATACAAGACAAGCACATCCTCTCACCCATCATACATATTTACATTATATTTTATCTTCTTTGCAATTAGGTCCCCATAAAGAGTGCTATAAAAAGGTCATATGTTACGATGATCACATCTCTTTTCTCAGCTCTTACAGGTTTCATTGCATTGTTGAATCCTCGATGCCCCTGGCAAAGAGACGCACTAGCTGGCCGTGAACTCTGTGGAAAGAGTGTCATATTAGCAATCATTCAAATGAGAAAATGCAAAGTATTTGGCTTGAAACTCCTTAAACTTCCACTTGATATCATCATTATTCACTATGATTTGCTTACATCATTGGAGCCAGACGTTTGAGCCAAATAACATATTTAGTTGTTTTTGAAAGAAGTCATTTTTGCTGAATTTATTGGATAAAAAATATAATATTAAATATTCCTGTGATGGCAAAGCAAAGCTGAATTTTCATCATCATTTACGCAATATAATTTAATATATTCTTGTAATAATATAAGTCACTTTTGATCAAATAAATGCATCCTTGCTGAATAAAAGTATTAATTTCTTTAAAAATAAAAATTTTACAGACCCCAAACTTTTAAAAGGTTAGTGTATGATTATTAAACAGTTCTTCCATGTGAATTTCCCTCTTGCTAAGTCACACAACAACGTACCTGCATGAGATCTTGGTGTGAGGCAGAATTTCTCCATCACAGTTCCACACGGATACCGAGCGAGGTTTGGTACAGCAAGGCCCACATAGTAAGTCTTGTCCCTTTAATCTACTTGTCTCACTTCCTCTCTCCTTCCACCCTGCGAGATGCTGCTGTGAGTGACCTGCACTGTTACCATGGCACAGTTTCTCAGGTTCCTCCAGTTCTCTTTCAGCAGAGGCCTGAATTTCTCGATCAGCCTCTTCCTCGTATTCCTCTTCTTCTTCTACTACTTCTCCAGGGGGTAGAGAAAACCGAACAGCCTTGACACGATGAACTTCAACGAAGGGCAGGTCAAACTGAAACGATAGTTGCTTCAAATGTGATTTTTCTGTCTTGTTCAGCCTTTAGCTCAGAGTTTATTTACTTGAATGTTATTTGGTTTTACCTGATCCTTTTTGGTTGTGTGCCTGTGAAGGTATGTGAGAAAGCCAAGAGGATTAGTTTCTCGGACCATGATGAGGTCCGCCGTCCCATCGGCCAGGTGAGCAGACGGCGAAAGACCCGTTGGGCTCCGTGGACATGAGCTTGACATACAGGTGAGAGAGACACACTTGAACCTGCCTTCAATAGTCACCCACTCACCTGAAACAGTGATAAAAGGTTAAAGCTTTTTTTTTTTCTCAATTGTCTACATCACAAGTGCATAATGGCTTTCCAGGACTAGCAATTCACTCGTCGGTACTTAAATGACAACCGTCAAATAGAGACGTACAACATATGAACCCCATAGAGACACACAGTACAGTGTGATCCCAGTAATAGGGTCTCTGATTAGATGATATACAGATAATCATTCTATAAACAGACACCAGATGGTCTTACCATCTAATTCACTGTTGCACTGGCTCACATTAGTGCTATAGAGGGAACTGGAGCTGTCAAAGCGGGGGAACAGCCTCTCTTTGCTCTCCGAACAAACACGGCACCTGCACACACACACACACGCTTTTAAAACATTTATGGGATCCAAAGCTGCTTCGAAGGAATATTTCACCCCAAAATTAAAATCCTGTCATCATTTACTCACCCTCAAATTGTTCCAACCCTTTATGAATTTTTCTTTCTTCTGCTGAACACAAACGAAAATATTTTGAAGAGTGTCGGTTGACTTCCATTGTATTCAATGGCCCATCAACTGTTTGATTATCCATATTCTTCAAAATATATATATTTGTGTTCAACAGAAGTAAGAAACTCATGCAGGTTTGGAACAACTTGAGTCAAAGACTTCTCATTCATTTCTATGGTATCCGCAAACAGTGATTGACTGTCGCAAAACTCTGACAGAAAGGCTGTAATGTGACAAGTTATCAAGGCACATGTGGCCGTTGCACTTTCTGCAATCATAGAGCCACGGACCCTGCTATCTCCCCAAAATAAGACCATCTCTGCTAGGAGTTGTACAAACCAAGATGGTGTACTGTATATTATAATACCAAAGACTTTATATAAAGAAAGACGGTGCACTCGACCCGGATTCGAATCCACTGTGAGACAACAATGTGTCCCTGAACAAGACACTTAACCCCTAGTTGCCCCAAAGGCATGCGACTTCTGACATATATAGCAATTGTAAGTTGCTTTGGATAAAAGCGTCAGCTAAATGAATAAATGTAAATGCTTCAGTTGCCGCAGGACAGCCAATAGGCACGCGAGCCGTCTTGCCAATGTCTGCATGATGCCGCAACACGTAGCTTGTCTCTTTTCCTTTGAGACAAGCTACTAGCTATTCACCAGCTAGTTTTCTTCCATTAGAGACCCAACTGCTTGAGGGGTCATGGTAACAGCCCTAAGGAAGGACCTCTAATTCAGAAAAACACTGAGGAATTCAAGCTAATTGTGTAATTTTTTAATGAGGTAACTGCTAATAACACATAATTCTTGAAAGAAAAAGCCACACTAATCAGAACACTAAGGACCCAAACTAATCTAGTAGTCATGGATCCACTCAACACATCCACACATACAAACTCTTCCAGCTATTGTAGCTGTATCAGTCATGTGGGATTTCTTTCTGTTCATGCACATATAGTCATATCCTTCTGGTTCCTGCGGGGATTTTGCACTGTTGTTCAACCTGTTGCTAAAAATGCTCCTTAAAGTCAATATTTTCAAATAAAATGCTCCTAATGTGATTTTCAGGTAAAACGACAAAGACAAATATTTACCCCGAGAGGCACTGAGTTTTGTCCCGTGGGCTGGAGATGTGGGAATCAGCAGGGAGATATTGCACTAGTCCCGGATAGCTCCTGTTACACAGGTACACCATACAACCTACAAGATGAACAAAAACACATGACAATATGAGCAGAGAGGGGATCGAGGTAAATAAATAACAATAAAAGTGACAATAAATACACATAGAGAAGCATCCTGCATTTTTTTAATTATCCCATAATTTACTCACCCTTAAGCCATGACTATATGACTTTCTTCTTTCAGCCGAACACAATTGGAGTTATATTAAACAATATCTTGGTTCTTCCCATCCTTGTAATGGCTTTGAATAGTGCCCAAGTTTTTGAAGCTCCAAAAAGCACATCCATCCATCCATCCATCCATCATAAAAGTAATCCATATGGCCCCAAGGGGTTAATACCAGTATATGCCTTCTGAAGATAAGCGATGGGTTTTTGTAAGAAAAATATTAATATTTACAACTTTATAAACTATAATCACTGGCTTGCGGCAACGTGCTTGTGTCGAGCAGGACGTCTTTTACTTTCGTTTTGTGTTTTATTTTATGTTATAAAATATTGTTGAAACTTCGCCGGTACCCACCTCCTTCTTCCCATATCACCTGAACCTTGTTACAGTGCGTTAATGAAAGGGTCGAGTTCTGGCGGAAGGGTGACCTCTGACCCTACATATGACTCCTAACCCTACGTATGACATTGGACTCATGATGTAGGCTTGGGTAAGAATAGACGGCTCTTACTAAAAACCACATAACTCTTTCGTGACTACGTATATGCCAGTTTTAAATATGGATATTTTTCTTTCAAAAACCCATCGCTTCACAATTTATTCTATACAAAGATGACAAGAGCCAGGATATTATTTAATATAACTCTGATTGTGTTTGGCTGAAAGAAGAAATATAGTCATATACACCTAGGATGGCTTGAGGGTGAGTAAATTATGGGATAATTTTAATTTTTGGGTGAACTATCCCAAAAAACTAGAGAATGTGCAGTATTCAGAATCAGTATTCAGTCTAAAATGTATTTTTAAAGACAGTTGACACTTGCCGTCCATACCTGAATAATCATATCTGAGAGGGCCCATCCAGCGGTGCCTCTCGCTCTCTGCCAAAACATCGCCGTAGAAACCATAGCCCACCATAGACACAGAATAACGTACCAGTGTTTTTTGATAATGGACAGAACACACATCCAAAGGCTGAGAGTCTCCTGGTGAGAGAAAAAAAAGGAAAAATATCCAGTTATGCTATTCATCATCATTCACATTTTTTATTATTTCTATTCAATTTTATATTGTGTTGCACAAGGGCAAATCTTTTTAATTAAAGTTTGTTTTTAAGATAAAAAAACACTAAAGAAATTAACATCAATATAAATATATGAAAACTTAAATATGTTAATAATTCAAGGGTCAACAACCTTCAGTCACATGTGTTATCAATGGCAACATGTGGAAAGACAGAGAGGAACATTATTTTTATATTCTTCCTCAATTCGCAAATGTTTTAGGGCTGCTATCCCATAGGTCGAATCAATTGGGTAACACATTGCCATTAGCACTCATGACAGCATTGCAGTGGTTATGAACTTTTTATTGCTCTTAAAAAAATGCAGATTACCAATGATGATGTGCAGCGTCGATGTCACAGGGTCATTTATGCCCACGGTAGCGAAACACACACAATCTGTAGAGCCTGTGGAGAAGAGTAAACACGGGGGTAAACTAACACTCCTCTCACTATCTTGACCGTGCATCTGAATGACACCGTGTTATGAACAGACCACAATCAACGCCCTTTCCCACACTTATATCAGTCACGGCAGTATGCAAACATTCACCTGCTGGAATTATGCCAATGTGGAGGTCACATGGCTGCAGCATTACAGTTGGGTCATGTTCTGAAACTCCCGCCTCCTGCTGGGTTCGTCCAATCACACCGTGCAGCAGCTCGCTGAACATTCCGTCTCCGCCCACACATATCACTCTGAATGGGTAAAAAGATTTCACTGGAAAAACGCAAGAGCTTAATTTCCTAAAACCTTAATTTAGAGTATTATCAGCAGGCTTTCTCAGAATATAGTGTTACGGCCTCAGCCTTATGGGTGTTGCCTATGTATTTGTGTGTGTATGTTTGTCTTGTAATCTAATTAATGTTTCTTCTTAAGTGTAGGCTCCTCCCTTGCGCACCTGTGGTTCGTTGCTCTGATGGCTCGTGCTGAGCATATAAGCGGTGTGTGCAGGAGTGTGAGACACGCAGCGGTGAAACTCCGTGCGCGTCATGACCATCTAAACATCGGATCAGCTTCAACTCAAGCCTGTGTTCTTTGTATTGTGCCACTATTCTGTTTTATTTTGTTAGTGTTTGGTATGTCTAGTGTAGAGAAAATGTGAGTTTTCTGTGGGAAGAGTGAGAACATGAGAGACGTGAGATTGTGCAGTCATTTATTAGTATAAATAAATGTCTTAAACTGCTTTTTGCCTTGCGTCTCCTATTATGTTATTGAACCCTTACAAAACGAGCATTCTTAACAACAGGGTTCGTAACATAATTGGGGGCTCGTCCAAGATATGTGTTTGAGTAGTGGCAATTTGATTGATCTAATTTAATTCAGGTGACCAATATCCTCTGGTTAGTTAGAGTAAGCCAGCAGGGCTGTGCTTAGCGCCAGTTCTGACGACGGTTTACTGTTTATTGTTTTGCTTTATTATTTTAGTTTGTTGTTTTTGGAGGTATTCCGGGGGAGAGAGCGATCTCTTAATCGGTACCCTCTGAAGACTAGGTAGGGTATTATTTAGATTAATGGCTAGGTAGGTAGGTCCAGAGGGTGTTGGATTATCCTGATTGCTTTTGCGTGTTTTTCTTTTCGTTTTTTTTTATAAAGATGGCAACGTTTGAGCTCAGTCAATTTTTAGATCAACCTAGTGTTGAAGCTTTAGAGACATGTCGAAAAAATGATTTGTTTCTTATTGCTCAACATTATGAGATTTCTATCTCTAGAACACTTCGTAAGGAAGAGTTGAAAGCTTGTTTAGTGACTAGTCTGATTAATAAAGGGGTATTTTCTTCTATTGAGGCTGTTCCTACTGCAGCAGCGGAGTTGGCGATACCAGCTGCAGGAAGTCCGCCCTTACGTGTAACGAGTGGTGTTCCAGTTACTCCAGTGATCGGGGTTGGTGCGGAGGTACGTCCGTCTTTTTCACTACCTAAATTTGAACCTTTGTTGCTGTCCGCAGAATCATCAGGTTTGCGTACAGATTCCCGTTTAAAGCTACGTTTAGCACGGTTACAGTTAGAAACTCAGGATAAAGCTCAGGCGAGACAAGATGATTTGAAGCATCAGATTGAAATGTACCGAATTGACGCTGATATGAAGGTGCGATTGCGGGAGTTGGAGTTGCAGGCTGCTTCAGAGGTACCTAAAAAATCTATCGTCAAAACATCTCGGTTGGAGGTTAATTCTGAGACATCTGCTGGTCCATCCACTTCGGGTGTTAATTCTGTGCCGTCTGATGTGGGATCTGAGTCTGTAGCGCCGTTTTCGACACATTTTGATGTGGCTAAAAATATATCTATTGTTCCACCCTTCCGTGAGAGGGAAGTTGAGGCATATTTTCAAGCTTTTGAACGAATTGCTGTTGCCTTAAGATGGCCAAACGAGGTTTGGGCACTAATGTTACAATGTAAACTCTCAGGTAAGGCACAAGAGGTGTGTGCATCTCTCTCGGTAGATGAAAGCGTACAGTACGATGCCGTGAAAACTGCAATATTACGAGCGTATGAATTAGTTCCTGAGCACTATCGACAACGATTTCGCACTACGAACAAAGGCATGTCTCAAACGTATGTCGAGTTCGCTCGCGAAAAGGGCATTTTATTTGATCGGTGGATCAAGGCGTGCAGGGTAACTGACTATAATTCTTTGCGAGAACTTTTGCTGATTGAAGAATTTAAGAACTGTGTTCCCGAACGTACTGCGTTGTATTTAAATGAACAGAAAGTCAGCACTGTACAACAGGCTGCCGTGTTAGCTGACGAGTACGCATTAATGCATAAAACTGTGTTTTCAAAGCGTCCGTCTGACTGTGGGGGTTCCTCATTAAAGGAAAATGAAAATCTTTCCGACTCACGAAATAAATGGGTTCCAACCAGTCCGAAGTTTAACCGAGAGTGCAGTTATTGTCACAAGACGGGACATGTTATAGCTGAGTGTCGTACTTTAAAACGCAAACAAGAGCGACAAGATTCTTCATCTTTCCAGCCTCGAGGTTCAGTACTAGTGAAAACTGTGTCCCCATCATCCGTCAGTTCTCTTGTGACACCTGACAGCTGTTTTCAGCCTTTCGTATTCGATGGATTTGTTTCGTTAAATGAGAAGGTCGAAAGCCGAAAACCTGTAAGAATTCTCCGTGACACAGGAGGATCTCAGTCCTTTATATTATCAGATATTCTGGGTTTTTGTGCTGATTCGGCATGTAATACCAGTGCGATTGTGCAGGGTATTGAAATGGGTTTTGTGCCTGTTCCTCTCCATCGAGTATATGTTTTTTCTGATTTGGCATCTGGGTGCTTTGAGGTTGCAGTTCGTCCTTCTTTACCGGTGAAAGGTGTGGATTTTATCATGGGAAATGACATAGCTGGAGGTAAGGTAATGCCGGTAGTACAAGTTGTTGATGTCCCATGCAATGATTCGCAGGCTGATGCACTTGGTAAAAATTTGCCGAATGTGTTTAGTGCTGTTGTAACGCGAGCACAGGCGAAACAGGACATTCACGAAAGTAATACTCTTTGTGATTCTGTCTTTTCACAGATTTTGAAAACTGATGTTCTTCCCGACTCCCCTGACTCGACTAAAACGACTTTAAAGGCATCTGATGGCTTTGATCTTAGTTTGATCTCTGATTTGCCCATCTCGCGCGAAATTCTGATCGAAGCTCAGCGAAATGATTTATCATTAGAAAAATGTCGTGCGAGTGTTGAAAATGACAAAAAGTCGCTGCGTAATCACCAGTTCTACTGGAACGATGATGTGCTCATGCGTAAATGGAGTAGATCTTTAAATTCTGAGCAGCGAGACGATTGGAATGCGGTGCATCAAATTGTGGTACCTTCGAAATTTCGATCACATGTTTTAAGTCTGGCTCATGACCATCCTTGGTCTGGACACCTAGGGATAACTAAGACCTATAACCGGGTGCTCCAGCATTTTTTCTGGCCAGGGTTAAAGTCTGATGTTGTGACACACTGTAAGACGTGTTACATTTGTCAGGTTAGTGGAAAACCTAATCAGATTGTACCACCTGCTCCTCTGTGTCCTATTCCTGCCGTTGGAGAACCATTCGAGCGCGTTCTAGTTGACTGTGTGGGTCCACTTCCTCGGGCTAAGTCTGGTTGTCAATATTTGTTGACAATCATGTGCGCGGCTACACGGTTCCCAGAAGCCATTCCGTTACGCAACATAACGGCTAAGACAGTAACTAAAGCCTTAACTAAATTCTTTACAACATTCGGTTTGCCGAAAACTGTTCAAACTGATCAGGGTTCGAATTTTGTGTCTCGTATCTTCCGTGCCTCGTTAAAGGCTCTTGGCGTTTCTCACGTAGTATCAAGCGCCTATCATCCCGAGTCGCAAGGTGCTTTAGAGAGGTGGCACCAAACATTAAAATCTGCACTGAGAAAGTACTGTACAGAGACTGGGAATGAGTGGGACGATGGAGTTCCTTTGGTGTTATTCGCGGTACGTGAGGCGCGGCAGGACTCGCTTGGGTTTAGCCCGTCAGAGCTTGTGTTTGGACATAATGTCCGTGGTCCTTTGAAAATGTTAAAGGAAGAATTTCTCGGTAACAGTTCGTCTGTGAAGACCAACGTCCTTGATTTTGTATCACGTACTCGCGAACGTTTGCACAATGCTTGTGCTGTGGCGAAGGAAGCACTTTCTCTGTCACAAACGAAAATGAAAAAACATTTTGATAGGAAAGCAGTTATGCGTAATTTTTTGCCAGGCGAAAAAGTTTTGGTGTTGCTTCCTATTCCTGGATCTTCTCTCTCTGCGCGTTTCTCTGGTCCTTACGTGATAAAAAGTAAGTGGAATGAAACTGATTATATCTTACACACGCCAGAACGGAGGCGGAAAACTCGTTTATGTCACATAAACATGTTGAAACCATATTTTTGTGTCGAACCAAAAGAGAACCCTGAGAATTTGGTTAGTGAATCGGTGACTAAAGGAAATACTGAGCGCGTTTCATTGTTGGCTTATGCTTTGCCTGTCGATACTGCGGACGATGGGTTGAATGTATCCATGGAAGCTTTAGGAGGAGGATGTTTTGAAAACTCTAAGATTTTATCTTTGCTTCCTGAGCAACTATCCTATCTATCGCCTGAACAGCGAGAGGACGTAATGAAGTTGATAGACAGTTTCCCGTGTTTGTTCAATGACGTTCCTCCGGGTACTAATGTCATTCAGCATGACATTGAGGTCGGTAGCGCATTACCGATCAAGCAACACGCTTATCGTTGCCCAATGAGTCTGAGAGAAGCCATGAAAAGTGAGGTTAAGTATTTATTGCAGAATGGTTTCGCTGTCCCGAGTAATAGTCCATGGAGCTCACCGTGTGTTCTGGTACCGAAGGCTGATGGGTCTTTACGTTTCTGCACTGATTTTAGAAGGGTAAATTCCATCACAGTGGCTGATGCTTTTCCGTTACCGCGGATGGAAGATTGCATTGATTGTCTTGGGGGTGCGAAATATATTACTAAGTTAGACCTTTTGAAAGGTTATTGGCAGGTGCCGTTAACCGAGCGCGCTTCTAAGATCTCCGCCTTCGTAACCCCCGATTCTTTTCTGCAGTATAAACGCATGGCATTCGGTCTGAGAAACGCACCAGCAACGTTTCAACGTTTAATGTCCACAGTCTTAGGTGACGTTCCTAACTGTAACATTTATTTAGACGATGTAGTTATTTATTCGACTACATGGGCTGAACACATGTTGACCTTGCATGACGTGTTTCGTCGGTTAAAGGCTGCTTCCTTAACGTTAAACCTAAAAAAATGTGAATTTGCTAAGGCTTCTGTCACTTATTTAGGGAAGCAGGTGGGAAACGGTAAGGTACGGCCATTGGACGGAAAAGTGACTGCTGTCCTCAGTTACCCAGTGCCTACTACGAGGAGAGAACTACGTAGATTCCTGGGGATGGTTGGGTACTACCGGTGTTTTTGCAAAAATTTCTCGAGTGTGGTTGCTCCTTTAACGAAGTTGTGTAGTCCTAAAGTTTGTTTTGACTGGACTAATGAGTGCCAGCAGGCATTTCTTTCTGCTAAATCTCTTCTTTGTAGTGCACCTGTGCTGTCTGCTCCAGATGTGACTCGTCCATTCCAGCTTGAGGTCGACGCTAGTGCGGTTGGAGTGGGAGCTGTCTTGCTGCAGGAGGGTGCTGATGAAATAGGCCACCCCGTATCGTACTTTTCAGCTAAGTTTAACAGTCATCAGTTGAATTATTCAACGATTGAAAAAGAAACTTTAGCTATGTTGTTAGCCTTACAACATTTTAATGTTTATGTGGGGTCTAGTTCTTCTCCGATCGTTGTTTATACGGATCACAATCCGCTGGTTTTTCTGGGTAAAATGTACAACCATAATCAACGATTGATGCGTTGGGCTTTAATGGTCCAGCCGTATCATTTAGAGATCCGTCATAAAAAAGGATCTGATAACGTGGTAGCAGATGCGTTGTCTCGTGGATTGAGTTAAGCTCTGGTTCTATGCAGAATCAGTTTTCTTTTCCCCTTCTAAGGAGGGAAAGAAGAGGGAAAAAAAAAAGTCTGATTCTTCCTTTAGGGGGAGAAGTGTTACGGCCTCAGCCTTATGGGTGTTGCCTATGTATTTGTGTGTGTATGTTTGTCTTGTAATCTAATTAATGTTTCTTCTTAAGTGTAGGCTCCTCCCTTGCGCACCTGTGGTTCGTTGCTCTGATGGCTCGTGCTGAGCATATAAGCGGTGTGTGCAGGAGTGTGAGACACGCAGCGGTGAAACTCCGTGCGCGTCATGACCATCTAAACATCGGATCAGCTTCAACTCAAGCCTGTGTTCTTTGTATTGTGCCACTATTCTGTTTTATTTTGTTAGTGTTTGGTATGTCTAGTGTAGAGAAAATGTGAGTTTTCTGTGGGAAGAGTGAGAACATGAGAGACGTGAGATTGTGCAGTCATTTATTAGTATAAATAAATGTCTTAAACTGCTTTTTGCCTTGCGTCTCCTTTTATGTTATTGAACCCTTACAAAACGAGCATTCTTAACAACAGGGTTCGTAACAATAGTGACGCATATTTCTGGTATTTAGGCAACACTTCTGCTTTAATAACAAATACAGAGGACAGGGCTCATGTGACATGAATTATTACAATGACACCATTGTTACTGCACTGCACTCTTGAATCTTTAAATAATTTTGTTATTATTGTTTTAAATAACTTACCCATCAAACCCTGTTAAGTCTTTCTTCAGGATGTAGTCTCTGGCCTGATTTGCTCGTTCAGTCACTAAAAACAAGAAACATCCCCCAGATGTTTTTTTTTTTTAAGTCGCTGTATATTTTTTAAAAGGAGTCTTATAATGTGAAACATTTCCTTGATTTTTTTTTTTAAATGAAAGAGTTGTATTAAGTTTTCAGTGCATAAAGCAATTCAAAAAAGTTATTTATTAAAACTGAACAACATAATTGGGTTTCTGAAATTACATTACAGTATGTCAAATGGATGAAATAAATATGTCACATGATCCTTCAGAAATCATTCTAATATGCTGATTTGGAGTTCAAGAAACTTTTCTTATTATTATTATCAGCACTGAAAAAAGGTTGTGCAGTTTAATATTTTTTTGTGGCAACTGATCGGATTCTTCCATAAATGGAAAGACAACAGCATTTACAGTAACTGTCAATTTTGGAAACATTTATATATATATATGAAGAGTTCAGATGCAAAAGCCTCTAAATGCCATTTGAAATTTTCTTCTTTAATGATGATTTTTATCAAACTTGTATATTTAAGTTCAGTAATTTCACTTAAATGGCAATGATAATTACCTATTAATTGTTATTTAAGTGAAATTAATGAAATAAAATATACAAGTTTGATAAAAATCATCATTAAAGAAGAAAATTTCAAATGGCATTTAGAGGCTTTTGCATCTGAACTCTTCATATACATATATATATATATATATATACATATATATACATATATATATATATATTTTTTTTTTTTTAAGAGTATATTTGAGAGAGGAGTCTCTTCTGCTCACTAAGGCTGCATTTATTTGATCAAAATACAGTAAAAAAAAGTAATATTGTAAAATATTACTAGAAAATAAATAATTAAATAATAATACATAAATAATACAAAATAATTGTTTTCTATTTTAATGTTATATTTTTGATTAAATAAATGCACCCTTGGTGAGCATAATATTCTTATAAAAATGTCAGTGTTTTCAAACTTTTGACAGGAACTGTAAATTAAATATTTTGTAACATTATAAATGTTCCTTTTTACTGTCACTTTTGATAAATGTCCTTGTTAAAAAAATTGAATAGTAGTGTGTATGCATGTAATTTAATGTGTGTGTGTGTGTGTGTGTGTGTGTGTGTTAGTGTGTAGTAGGATATGCTACTTTGTCACAAGATTCCATTTATCTGACTACATAACTTCGCTACTCAACTCAGCCCTCTTCCCAAGTCCCGATAAAGATCTGTCGATGTCACTTGAGAACTGTACTACCTGACGTGCTGGCAGTATCAGAGACCAAACGGGGGGGACACTTGATAACTGTTCAGTTATTGAACGGTACAGATAAAGTCTCAGTATCTCACCCACAACATGAGAGCTGATGCCAGCCAGCTCAAACAGAGGGGCCACAAGAGAGTGAAAGATCTGTTTCCCCCTCTTCTTTCCTCCAAAAGGGTTAATGAACACCAACAACCTGTGGGGACGTGAGGGGCCTGATAGAGGAGAAGTAGATGAAGGGAGAGATGTTATTAGAGAATAATAAGTCTGAATGAATGAGAAAGGGCATTATTTCCAGCTTGTACACACTGTGAGTTTTGAGTGCGGTTCGGAGTTGAGTGATCCATTGATCCCGGACGCCCCGGCTAGGACAGCAGAACTGGGTCCTGCCCAGACTCCATGACAGTCCATGTCCGTTACCTCTGCTGTTGCGCTTCACATAGAACACTTGTGATAAGAAACAGACAAAAACAAGGTTCAAAAACAACTTTGTTGTATTTGATCCCTGTGCAAAAAAAAAAACAAAAAAAAATCACTTTTAGAAACTTACATGTAAAATCAAGGTCAGTGTCTTCTACTTTCTTCTGGGTTTGGATCTCAACACGACCTTCCTTCACCCCAATCACCTCTGCCACCGGCACTGAAACTAAGAACGACAGACCGATGCTCTTGAATAAGTGATGTACATGTGTCTCATATTATCAAGGAAGATTCCACCATTCCTACTCAGGCCTAGTTGCACAAGGTTGTCAAGCCTGGATGGTGCTGTTCAACTTGTTTTGAGTTCATCAGAATGCAGACAAAGACAAATTGCCAGTAAGAAGGGACTTTTAAACAGTATTTTCATGCATAAACTGAGCATTGAGCATAGACATGCATGTTTATGGATTATTCCTTGAATCCAATCCAGCTAGATTATGTTAGACCAGCATCTATACTGTCAAGCAAATAGGATACACATTGGATAGCGCACAGTGACTTTAACTTTTTTCTATATTTACTGTCAATAGTTCAACTAATTGTAATTATACACCAGGGATCAATGCACTACATGGTGGTTAATTATCTACAAATAAGACCCCGTTTACACCTGGTATTAAAATGCGATCTGTATCCAGATAAGTTATCCGGATAATAAGTACTGATTCCATTTACACCTGGCCACGTAAATGTGTTTTTGCAAAACGGATATAAATCCGATCTTCACCTCCTGCGTTATATGCAGATTTAATGGATTGCACGCCACCAAAAGCAACAGATCTGAGCGGCATTTTATTGATCATCAGCTAATTTCCAAATCAGAGACATCAATAAGAGAGTGGCAACAGGCCTGGTAAGATAATTTCGTTTCTTTACTTGAAGATGTGTTAACTGCGTCTGTGACTTACTTTCACTTTTATTTGCGATGTTTGCACGTTGAATAGACGCTCAGCTGCTCATCTGCGGTGATGCGTGTCGCGTATCGCATCTGACTAGGCTATAACATGACATATAGCCTATATAACACGCTCTCACTCGTTTATTTTTTAGCATTTTTGGGAGGAGTAAAATATACATATGTGGTTTCAACAACCAGATTGCGTTTACACCTAGTAAAGATCCGGACACAATGCGAGCCAGACTACCTCCAGATGTGGTCAGGCAGATCCGATCACGATCCGATCACAAAGCGTTTACACCTTGCATTAACATGCGTTTTTTATTATCCGGATAACTTATCTGGATACAGATCGCATTTTAATACCAGGTGTAAATGGGTTAGTCACCGATGTGTCAGAGGTGCACCCTGTGCTATTACATTTCTTATTCTATTTAATAATTGCAAATGATTTTATTACTATCGTTTGAAATAATGTTTTGGATACTTCTTAATAAATGCTGTTAACTTGGGCTCATATATTATTTAAAACATTTTTAATTAGGCCTAATAGTAGCCTAGTTAATACTAGTCTACTACATGCACAGCTGGTCATGTGATGTCAACATGGCTGGGCCCATTAGGGGTCGACCTTCTCCTTGTAGAATTGACTTATTTATTTTTAGATGACTGGACTCTTCATCTCATTTGAGTAAACATCAATTTAATAAAATTCTCAAAGGTGCTACATTTCTTTGCGTAAAAGTAGCCTATATAATTAGTAAATGTGCGAGTCTGCCTTTAATCGAATAATAATGATACATTATACATATAAATGTGCGGTTACTCATCTACAAATAAGAATGACTTAATGCTCCATTACAAAGCTGTATCACATGTAATTGTGTCACTCCCTAAGAACACCCATACTATGACCTTGAGTATTACACTTTTGGCATTTAAAACCAATTTAGATATATACATATTATCTATACATTTTTTTTAATAACAAACAACTGTCCCAAAACTTTGAGCTGTCAACCTAGACCGCGTAATTGGATAATAAATGTCGTACTTGTTTTCTTTTCCCGGTTCCTCTTGTCGATCTCAGTCCAGCTGAAGTACCATCCGCTCAGGAGAGCCTTGTAGCGCTTATTACCGATCCAAACACTCGACTCAACTCTCACCGAATCTATCTCCATCGTCTCTTTGGTAGTTTCATTTAAATATACTTCCAAAAGCAGTTGCCTATTCAGCGGTATTTTTATCTATGCAATATGTCCAAGTTGGCCAAAACGTCTAACATCTGAAGCGAACAAATATAAGCATAATTTAGACTTGGATTAAAAAGAGTCTCCAAGTGTAATAAATACGTTTTGTTTTTTTGTAAGTAAGTAAGGTAGGATCCGATAAATTATTTCGGCCTTGTCTTCGCTATCCTCTGCTACTTGACTGTACCTTACAGGCTTTTTTATAAAACAAGTCCACTTCCTTTTGAGGTAGCGCACCTGTACTGGAAAAATTTGCATACGCAACGCTCATTGGATAATGATTATGCAGAAAGTAACCGTAATTCATTCGCCCATTCAACATTTTAAACTTTATAAAATAGAAATATTTTAGTCATTTCCTCATTGTTTAATATAAATACTGTCTGTGCAGTGGTGGGCGGAGCTAGTGAAAATAGTAGTAAATAAATACTTAGCTAATGTAAATAGACAAGTTAAACGTGTAGATAGATAAAACACTTTAGAACCTGCTGGAAATTCAACTTAGATACAATCATGTAAGTTTGTCCTTTCTGCATCCATTTTTGTTTCTGTCCGTGTGTTTCTTTTTCTTCCTTTATGCAAAGCTGGAAAGTTGACTTTCCTGAAAATCTGCTTAACCCGACTGACTGAAAGGGTTCCCTAAAGAAGTTAATCACCCATCTGAACTTTAAAAACAAAAAAATTGTCTGCACTTACTAACATGTTAGAATAACAACAGTTTTGGCATATCACGTGATCTGTCAGTGCCTTTGGCATGTTTCAGAAACCATTGATTTTTGGCAGTTTTGTGCCTTTGTCGCTAATTATTTTTAATCTTGCATGTAATATTTTGTATGACATACCATAATGTGTATTATTTTAGACATTAACTGCAATGGGAAAGACACAATGTATATCCTCTTCAATAAAAAAAAAAAAAAAAAAAAAAAAAAAAACCCTTTTCATTGTTTTCCAGTCTGTTCTGTAATATTACTTTCATAAAGCGTATACTTCAGAACAGTTCCTTCGAACCCCCAGCAGGTGGAGACAGTGGCTTAGACAAAAATAAATACACCTGAAAATGTTTTTTGCTAAATCTAACTGTGATAATAAGTAAAATTATTAAAGATTTACAAGTTTTTACCAGTTTTCAAGATGATTATTCAATATCGTTCGTGTGTTCCTTCCAGGCACCATTCATATGTTCCCTTAGTTTCAACTTTGTCATTTGCACAACATGGTTGTGAGGGGGTCAATCAAACAATGAAAAGAGAAAAAGGAATGTAGCATGAGTCATTTGATGACAACCTATACTACTTTGTCAAATGTGACAATGTGACATCCATTTTGTGTCAAAAGAAACATGCATACATCTGCATTTAGAAATTTTATACAGATACAGTGATGCATCTTGGCAGCTTTCTTCATAATTATAGTTTACAGTGTTGTTTTGGAGTTGCTAGAGGGAATCCAGCTGGGTAGATGAGGTCTAAATTGAAAGCAGCTGCTTTATTTTGTCCCAGTTATGGATGTGACGGAGCATGTAAACAGATCCTGTGCAGATGTCCTTGTTATATTGAATGGAGAAAACTCTGAATGGCTGAACAGAAAGAGATGACAAGTGATCAGTTTTTTTTTTTCCTGAGGGAAACCTCTTTTGTATTATATGTTTTGATGTTTAAATGCTTTTTGATGCACTTGTTTGAGTCAGTTGATGTCAAGGATAAGCTATCTCTGATGGCTTTACAGTTTTGTAGATGTATACATATGATAAAACTGTACGTTGATATAGATATTGAAAGCTGGGCTGAAGAGATTACTAAGAGACATTTTACAAATATCTGAACTAATCAAATATAATGTAACTGGAAGTTCACATTGTTAATAGAAAGACTTGTGCCAATTTCAAATCATAAGAATAACCAGCTGCGGTCAACTGGACATCTTTCAGCAGAGAGTTTTCATAGTCTCAAGTTTTGCGTCATTAGGTGGTGCTACTGCCACAAAGTGATCTAAACCAGAGGATATTTGGCTAGAGACATAGGAAGACCAGACTCTGTTGTGTTGAAGTGTTTAAGATGCACTTATAGAGATAAATAGGCCTACTCAGGCATCATAATCAAAACTGAAATGATAACTTTGGTGTGATTTAACAGTTTTACTTTCATAAAACAAACAATAAAAAAATAATAACCAAAGTGTATAGCCTATTGTTTCTTTCTTTATTTTCATATTAAGTAGCCTAAAGATCATGTTTATGAAGATATTTTGTAAATTTCCTACCGGAGATATATACAACATTTATTTTTGTGAGTGAATGCAGCACAATCGTGAACATTAATGGACAAATGTAATCTTCTCACTGTTTCGATTTTTTTTTTTTTTTTGCATCTTCAGATTTTCAAATAGTTGTATCTCGTCCAAATCATATCCTTACAAGTCTTAACCAAACAAAATTAATTGACCAATGTCGCCATCACACAGCTTTGTCGCCATCTCTGTTCGAAATCTGCACTTGCAGTCATTCGTGGAATTATCAACTTTACGCGAGTTGTACTTTGACAGCATAGCGCGGATGAACACAATGTTTGAGGAGACTGTGAGGCTGTCAGTCACCTTGGATACTGTAATTCCGAATTACAGATTATTCTTTTATTCAAGCTTACCGTTTTGGTTGGTTGTGTTACACCGGCTGGTTGTGTATTTTCTCAAAAATGTATTTTGGATTATTTATTATGTATCATTTAGCTGGGCTGCAGCTTTAAAATGATCGAGCTTATTTGCGTATTAAAAACATCTAGTAAAGTCACAGTGCACATCATATGTTGTGTATTTTCATTTCATTAAAATAAGAATAAAAATGTAGTTTATGTCACATATGTAGCCAAATATTTCCTGTTAGTAGAGGCGTAGTAGTCTTCCCGCTCCTGGAGTAAGATCCCGCTCCTGGAATTCCATTCCGCCTTTTACACCAGGCGCCAATCCTTGCGTCTCAAATCCTTGTGAGCTACCTAGACACCATATTTGCGTCATAGTTTTGGGACGCTTTCCGTGTCAGCTGAGAAAAGCTCACTATGCTGTCTAGCTAGTCAGCTTACTATGATTTGAAACAAAGCCATTGTCAGCAGTTCAACATTATCGCGCTGAAGTGATCCGCTAGGCAGTGCATGCTGAACTTTCTGCCTGTCCATTGGAAAGTAGGACCAAGAGAACAAAACGGATATTCACAAGTCAACCATCAGTTTCTCTTGGTTGTATCTCACAAGCACTCAACAGCAGACAGTTTTTTTCTTGTTTTCTTTTTTGTTTTGGCAAATGAAGTCCCACCAAGCGTGGGACGGAGAAACGACGGCGGCCTTGCTGTAAAAGAAACGCTTGAAAGTTTTCGCGAAGACATTTCCCAGTGGCTTCAAGTGACGGACTTTGATTTTCCCAGCGGTGTGTTTGGAGTCGTGCTGGGTTGGCAGAAATGGGGACGCGGATACGTGCCCATAAACTCACTCTTTTTATTATCCCTTTGATATTTACGTCGCATCTGTTCAATGTAAGTGATTCATCTGCATTTTTATACAGTTAATATAACGCTCTGTGCTGCTTTTGTGTAACAACAGGTAACTGCATCAATGGAAATGCACGCAAAAAGTGACTTAGCAAAACTTTGCGTCGTAATATAATCCACTTATTTCTAGCTCCATTCCTTTTGCAGCATTTAGTAGCCTAAAGCTGCGAATTGTATCATGTGAAAGTTATGCCGAGTTGGATTGATGTCTTATACGAATATCTAAAGCTCGACTCAAGTGTAGCGTGTGTGTTCTAGTCCTTAGTCTAATTTTATCCATAGAAACGAGCTATTCATAGTTGGTCTCACTGGCGTCTTGCGTGTCTGAATACTTGATCAACTTTATTTATCATTTGACACCACTTTCACGGCATTGATTTTATCATCTATGCTCTTCATACATCACATAAAAGCACAACTTCTACATAGACTTGCTTATTGACTCAATGTTTGTGCTGGGCACTCACGTAGAAATTGGCACCTTTGTGAAAACTGTCTTTGAATTCTTGCTTTCATTATGACTGTGCAGTAAATTGGCATCAACCGGAGTAATATTCAAGAAAAAGTTTGATAAAATATATTACAATTAAAATAAAGTGGCTGAAGGAGGAGGCATAGCAGCCAATCAAATCATGGCTATGAGATAATAATTTAATGTGAAAAGAATTCTCAAATTTCTTAGTATCATTTCCAGCCTGCTGGTAGATTCATTTCGACTTTAGTGCTATGTAGGTGGAGAGTTACTCGGAGCCGGAGATACTGACTGAATTGATCTGTTGGAAATGGAATAGCATGTGTAGTTACCTTAACCACACAGGGTTACTATTGTCATTCTGGTTCTTGTAAAGCATAAGAAAATGTACTTTTGCTTACCAAAAACCACCACCCCTCCTGTACGATTTGGAGTCAATTAAACTAGTTAGCTGAAATGAGTGATGTCTTGGAGCGCCTTTGATGTTGAATCCTTCAAAAATCCTCTGGATCACATGCTAACGGAAAGTCTTGTCATGTATAACTTCAGATTCTTTAAATCTAGCATACCATGTATAATCCCTCTTCTTATCATTTAGACACTGGTGAACATGAGCCTCTCTTAGTTTACTGATGTGTAACAGGGCCAGGGGCCCATTGCCTTTGCCAGTTTGAGATCTTTGTTGCTTTGTTTCAGGGACCACTGGGTCAGTTGCAGTATAATTGAATTAAATGGTATTGACGGCATGTGTTTTTTCCATTACAAGCTTGCCTAAGATTTGACATAGAGTTCAGTTAAACACTCTGGGATTCAGTTGCCACCGGCATCCCTGGTGGTGTCCTTCTGGAATTTCAGGGTCATAAGTATCAATCAGCACTGACAAAACCCCAATAAAAGCAGTTTATTACCTTTTAGTTTACTGACACAATCAAGTGCTCCCTCCCTGCTGTTAACTATCAATGGTCTGGTAATTGAGAGATGATCCTTTGCTATTTATTGACGCATGTAATTTTTGGGTTAAACTGGCTATTTGTGAAGTCGTTGAAGTTTTGTGATGATAAAGAGTTGCAAGTGGGTTCACGCCCAGTGTCAGTCCTTTTGCTTTTAGCATGTTTGACCTTTTTTGAGTTGAAGGAATAAAAGTAGGAAGGTCTTTTGAGAGATGTAAACCTGCAGTTATCGATTAACAAAGTTTCAGTGCACTCAAGCGAATTACGACTTCCGAACAAAAATCAGGTTTGAAAACAGAGTTCATTGTAAGTTCTACTTAATAGCTCTATGGTTCACCCAGAAATAATCCCATCTTGTTCCAGGTATGGCTTTTTTATTCTGTGGAACACAAAATAAGATATTTAGAAAAATACATTTCAGTGTTTTTGGACCCCATTGACTCTTATTAAAAGGACCAAAAATAGTTCTTAAAAGTGATTTTTGTGCTAGCTATCACTTTTATTGGCAGATTGTTATTATTAGCTCTGTTTTCGACTATACAAAGCCTTTTAAGTGTTCGAGTTTGTCCTGTGATATGCAGCGTTACAATGTGCTATTTATTTTGAGATGGTTCTTTAATTAGAGACTCATAAATATACTCTGACTTCATCTATGTAGGATTTTAAAGTAGTTCTGGATTCCTGTTGATATATTATTCAGTTAACTGCTCCAGACTGTAGTTTCACACTCAGTTCTGTTACATCTTTCACCGTCTTGGCCTCCCAAGTATGCCAACGTTTACTGTATCTTATGTAATATCTAGATATAGTCCAGCCATCGTAGTCAATTTAACACCCACACAGTCTTCTAAGTAAGCACAGAGGAATCTAGTGCACAGCGCTGGGATAACTGGGCCCCTGTTCAATGAGATTTTGAGGACAGGAGATTATTAATGGTCTCAGTGTGTGCTTTTATATATCTTGTTTGTGAGCTGCTTTCAACCTATTATGGTCTTTTACATTCAGCAAATGATTGGTACTTAAATAAATTGCAGTTAAATCACACACTTTGTAATGGTATTTATGGCAATTTAGAAAAATATAATATGCTAGTTTAATCTGAGATCTCTCAGGGCTCTTAGACGCAGGTTTTGTTCGATTAAAGCGAATTCTGGTTCAATTGCTCTGTGCGTTTTATTTGAACAGTTCAGTGTTGAATGTTGCCCTCTGAACCCTGGTGTGGACCAAACAAGCAGAGACCCCTGAAATGTTGGCTCTCGGTCTGCTTCCAAGCGAACTCTGGTGTGGTTTGACTGAAATATGAACGCAACACATCCATACACGGCGTCAGAAACGCTCTGTTCTTGCAGTAGATATTTGTTTGTGTGAAACGGAGGAATTCCTGCCGTTGTTTTGACTTTTATAAACACTTCACAAGTTTTCAGCAGGTCACAATGCCATCATGCACACATAACAAGCACATTTAGCCTAGCACACAGCATTGGTTTGGATGTTCGGTCTTAAAAATTACAGTGTGAACGCTAAGCGAAGTAGGGTCCAGACCAGAGGCGGACAGAGTACACAGCTTAATTTCTTGAGTAAAAGTACAGATAGCCCTTGCAAAAATTAGTACTACTGTCAGATGTCTACTGAAGTACTTGTTTTTAAAAGTACTTGTATTAAATATTGCATTACTACTGCCACAGTGCCTACATTTAGGCACAGAAATCGTCCTACATGGAGTTATGAAAAATGTTAATGTTAATACCTTCAATGTAAAAGGAATTGTAAGTAAAATCAAGTCATTTTCATCTTTTTACCATGCTGCTTAATCCTCAAGTTGGAGGATGAATTTTTGTAGGCACTGCAGTGATGAAGTTCTGTTTTGGTAAATACAGCAAACACTTGAAGAGAAAACTATCAATAACTAATAATAAGTTTTACTTGAAAATTGAAATATTCATTTTAATTGAAATATAAATTGAAATATGTTTATCAATTTTGGGTCAAATATGGACAAACCTAGCCTTTGGGTTACATTTTTACATTACATTTTTTTAACCCAATGTTGGAATTTGTCCATTTTTGACCCAAAATTTGTTTTTTAGAGTGCTGCTGCGTCTTCATTCATTGTTTCGCCCATGGTTTCGTCTCTTATCTAAATCTGACCATGAAGTTGATTTTGGCAGAAAGCTGAAGGTGATTGCTGATAGGCTGTCCCAATCAATGGTGCCAGCACAATCCAATCACGTTTAATTTTTTTTTTTTTTTAGAAGTAGGTACTCACGGGTTGTGGTTAGAAATGTAGTGGAGTAAAGAGTACAATATTTGCCTCTCAAATGTACTTGAGTAAAGTCATGAGTACTCCCCAAAAATGATACTCGAGTAAAATACAGATCCCTCAAAATTGTACTTAAGTGCTGTACTCCGTTACTGTCCAGCTCGGGTCCAGAAAAAAAGAACCAAATTACAAGTGTGAACACTTCTTTCGGTTTACATTTATGCATTTGACAGAAGCTTTAATCCAAAGTGATTTGTTTTACATGTTCATTATTATTGCATGCATTTCTTGTTTTTCAATAAACACAATACGGTAAAAATGGTCTGTCCCTATCTTTTCATCACAACTTTAAGTTCGCTTTCAGTCACTTAGTTCGGTTTGTCCTCTAGCTGTTGTCGTAAATGGTATGGATAATTTATTGAAGTTGCTGAAACTTATTGGCACATCTGGAGAACAGCCTGTTTACTCTGTTGAAGTGTGACGTCAGTTTGGATTGGGGTCAAAGTGGTTAGAACAGCATTTATGTGCTGATGTATTGACTGTATTGTTTTGTATTATAAAAGTTTCATTTTAAAAAGTACAAGTCCTTTGAATGAAATTAGCTAAGGAGTGCTCCTACTTCTTACCCATATCTGTGATCTACTTGGACACATAAATCCCCCCTCCCCCCACCCCTCTCTCGTTCCGCTTCGTGTGCAGGTAACCTGTGGTACATCACTGTGGGAATCTTCATCTCTCATTCGCCAGCTGTCTGTGATAGAGGAGGAGGCAGACTCCAAACACAGCTGCAGTTCAGCTGGTATTGTAACCCTTGCAAGTGCAGACATGAGTGCTCATTTTGCGGCTTGATGCTTCATAAGAGGCATTCTTATTCTGACCGCCTATACCCATAAATGCAAATTTAAGTTCTTTTCTTGATCAGTTATGTCCCACTTTCCCATGCTATGTCAAAACCAATAGGGTCACAACAAGAAGTGCTTGATATATTGCTGACGTTTCAGTGCACAACTTTTTAGATGACTTGGTTGTCGAAAAACGGACACCTTCAGAAATGACAATGCTGCAATAGCAACACCAAGATCAGGGATTCAGTTTCCGGAGAATATGCATATGCAAGTGAATTAATTGATCTAAAATCCTGTGCCAATTACATAGGCCTAGTTTTGTTTTTGATGAATTGCTAAATAGGGATGCACCAATATGAAAATTTTGGCCGATACCGATAACCGATAATTCTTTACATTTGAAAGCCGATAACCGATATATATCGGCCGATAAACTTCAATACAAATTTTTATCTAATTTTGAGAGCCTGATTACAAAAACAAGTCTCACAATTAAATCCATGTCCCAAGCGCACAATTATAATGATGTTCTCAGTCGATATGACAGATATGCGTTGCACATGTTGTCCCGAACCAGATTTTCATTTTTTGAAGAGATTTCAATCATATTTCAAGAATTTCAAAAGCATAAACAGTTCTCAACAAGTGTCTCAGCTGAAGGGAATAATACATTATTTATCGGCTTTAATAAATCGGCCACATTTACTTAACAGGCCGATAACGATAACATTAAAAATGAATATATATCGGCCGATACCGATATGCTGGCCGATATATCGTGCATCCCTAGTGCTAAATAGTGTCACAGACCCCCGAAAGGCTTTATATTTGTCTGTCGCTCTGTAAATTTGACATTTTTTTAGACTTGTATGGGAACAAACTTGAACGTCTCTCTTTATTGCCTAGTGCACGACTCATGTATTGTTATGCATAATAACAATACACGAGTTTTTTTTTCTTTTTCTAAGGCTGCACAATATATCGGCAGAAAATTGGTTTTCGGATGATATTAGAGATTTTTTTTTAAAATGTAATTACTTTTATGAATAATTTGTTAATAAATATTGTATGTAATCATAAAGACCCCTGAAATCAAAGTGTATTTTTTTTAGCCTTTAGTATGAATATGTAAGCCTTAAAGTTATTAATAAGCTGTTGTGTTACAAAACAATGACAAAGTTCGCATTTAAGACATATAAGGATTTAAAACTTAGACCCTCACTTCCGCTAAAATGGATGACAGATTTTTATGACATCATGGCAGACTTCAGCTTCTCATCACATATTTTGTTCAATCAAATTCTCCCTAGAATCTAAAGCGAATATAAATACGACCTGGCCAAAGTGACCATTGACACGTCACGGAGCAATATGGGTTGGAGATGTGTGTTCGGTTGCTCAAACGCTCGAGTTTTATTCCGTTTTCCAAATGTACGTTGGTTAAGAATGAAATGGTTAGGATTTATTCACACCTCTACTATTGAATCCAACGTATCATCAGCTCTCGGATTCATTTCCATGGTGGTGTCAAGTAAGACTTGCAGTGAGGTAAACTAATGATTTCCATTACACGAGAGTAGATGTTAAAAGTCAGTTTACACATATTTTCATTATATAGTACATTAATATTTTAATGCCCAAATTCACTTGTTGCATTTATAACACAAGTCGTTCGTTTTTTCTACATTTATTTTGACAAAGTAAATAATTTTAGTATCAGTGATTTATCTGCTATTAGCAATAACATGCATCCAGAATTCTAATATTCCTCCATCCCTATTAACTCTACACAGTCTCTATCCGCAATAAGTATAAGTGCGCTGGTCTTCTGTATCATCAGTATAGCATCCATATGATATCAACATTTCCGTATCACTCAATACAGATGGCTTTTGTCAGTGCTTGCTGTAAGTTGTAAAGAGTGTCTTGAGAAAACAGCGTGTGAATGAAGTTCTCAGCGGAGACCTCATCTTCCATTAATCTACGACAAGCCTCGGCCTGCCCCAGAAAGAAAGGCGCTACTTTTTCCGAGCCTCCTGCAACCCCCATAGGATACGAGTTCTCCTAGGCTGTTATTACACCACTGAGATCATGTTGAGAAAGAAAAAAGAATTTCAGTGTCCTCAGGTCACAGTATATGCCCCAGCGAAAGGAAAATAAAACGAGATAGACGATGGAGCACTTGATTTTGTAAACGTTCCTTTTATTATTTTACAAGAAAAGAGCCAAAAAGATAAATCTCATCTTTGTGGTATTTTACGTTCACCAAAAACCAGACATTTTTGCGACTAAAGGCCAATTTATACTTCTGCGTAGGGTGCGCGCAGTAGGTACGGCGTAGCATACGCACAGACGCGTCCCATACCGCGTACCCTTCCGCGTTGCCTGACGCGCACCTCTTCAAAAATGTAACTACACGTCGCGACGACGCGGACCGCAAGATCGGTGATTGGTCGGCTTGGTAGCGTCGTATTTCCTCATACGCATTTCCGCACGTACCTTCTCACGCATTTCCACACGTACCATCTCCTCCGACGTCTTCTCTCATTTCTGCCTTTCAGTTTTAGTAATTTCACTAAAATGAACTGTTTTTTCACCCCAATAAGCTCCAACTCCAACATGATCCACTCTCTTTCAGTCGCTATTGCTTGTAGTAACCTAGCCGCGAGGAATCTAAACACAGTGGAACATTAAAACCCTCCGCCGCCTCCTAGCGTTTCGGAGCAGTACTGCAGAGCAACCAATACCTGAACGCAGAAGTATAAATGCTCACAACGGCGTCGCCTACGTGCGAAGCCAACGCCGTACACTACGGCGTACCCTCGACGCAGAAGTATAAATTGGCCTTAAGTGACATTTTAACAAGAGCCATTGACCTAGTGTACTCTGGATACGGTGATGTACTTCCTTTTGAAGTGGTTGCCAGGGTCTGTCATGTTTTGCCGTGCTGCTATTGGCTCCTTTGAGTATTTGGGCCTCTATTTAGTGTATCAGCCACCTTCTCTACACCACACTGCTCGCTGAGTTCAACCAGAGAGGCCACAGATAAAACTAGAAGAGCCACCCAGGAGGCTGATGCACATTAGCATGTCAACAGCTCCTCTACAGGAGCCGGGCACTTCTGGCTCTTAGCTGTTGGCAAGCAGTGCTTCTCTTTGTCATTCAGATGAGAGTTGAGATGTGTTGGCTTACGGGTGAGGGTGTGGCTCTAAAAAGATTAAATCTCACCTGACCAAATACTTGCCAGTAATATTTCATTGTGTTTATTTTGGCAGATTGGCAATTGACATTTGACACAAGTCCACTCTGAAGGACTTTATAGTTCCTGGTTCCCTTCAATGTGCGCTCTGTGATAAGAGAGGAAATCTGCACGGCCAAAAGAGGCAGTAACACTGATTTCTGTGAATCTGTATTGCAAAGTTGCTGACTCATCATCCTGCCAGGGAAATAAATTCAGAATTATCTATGAGAGGCAAAAGCCCTTCCCCAATAGCAAAGTTTACTCAGGCTTTCCTGTGAGTCTTTCCTCTACTATGGGGACACGGAAGCAATATTAGAATCTAAGATCATAAATAATTTATTAATCTAATTTGAAAATGCGTTGTAAGCTATGTATTTGCATTGTTTTTGTTATTTTATATCCTCTATTGTTTTCTATACAACACTTTTTGGTCGCTTTGTGGTGTTAAACGTGCTCTATAAATAGTTATTTATAACTAATATCTTATACATTTAGCAATTATTTGTAAAATGATGTAAAATAAGAAATGCGTGGGTTTCGGTATTCATAGGTCCTTAAAAAAAAAATATATATATATATATATATATATATATATATATATATATTTCTTTCATTGAAGCACAGTATGCTCTCTAAAACATGATCAAATTAAGCTGTATAATTCGGAAAAATGAATTGAGAAATGTTAATTTTAGAGTCAAATTTATTTATGGTTTCACTAATGGACTTTTTGACCCCATTGTATATTTGTACAGTGTTAAAGAAGATATGTATCCATATTATGTCTGGTCCAAATTCAAGTGTGAGGCAGTCGGTTGAAACAACGTTTGCATTAGCACGCTCAGATTAGTATCAGACATACCTGGTACCAAGCTATAAGAGCAAACATGTTTAAACTGGAATAATGAAATTACTTGAGAGCCACCTGCTTTTGATGGTGCTAAAACCACATCCCACAATGCAAACTTCTCATAACCTTCAGATCTCACATTTATATTTCCATGACCAGAAGTTTCATTGCTGCAATGTTTTCCATGTAGGAACTTTGCCTCTGATGGTTTCAGCCCAGATCTTTTATGACAAAGTCCTCTAATGGAAAACGCACAATCCCACTCTGAAACCTGTTAAAGCAGACCACTGTGTTTACTCAAGGCGTGTTATGATTGGTGCAGATACCACAGGCCTTCAGCTATGTGCTCTTATCTGACGGCAAGGGAGTAGCTGACAGTTTGCTTTTGCTTACTTTATTTGAACCTCAAAAATTTCCCGATTTACCTAATCCTTCCTATATCCATTACAACCATTTTGAGTTGTTCAACCATCCTTGTTTACAGTGTTTTTGACCTACTCACATGTGTGTCGAGTGCTGGCATGAACAGTGGGAAAGAAACCTGAGCTATTGTCTGATATAGGAGGAATGTGAATCCTGTGTGGTTAAGTGCTTTGGCAGAATTAAATTACCGCAACACATCAGTTTGGCCTCTGTTGTGGCCAGAGGTCGAATTTTACTTTAGCTATGTTTGTTATTTTTCTAATATGTCAGGGGAATGTCCTTAATCACTAATCAAAGAAATATCATACCTTCTGTTCTCTTCTTTGTAAAGAAAGTCAAAGGATGTTTCAACCGTTCTCCTGGCCATTTTGAACAAGAGTTAAAAATGTCAAAAGTTTGATTGACTGTGCAGCGCATTACAATGTTTTTATTTATAGTTTGTAAATTATCATATGGAGAATTTTAAAAATATTTGTGTTCCATAATACACAACACTGTTAATCTAATGGGGATGGTATAAGGGTGGTTTAGCTTTTCCCTCACATTTCACTGCAAAACAAACCCTGGTCATGGCCGTTAACTGCTGTCTAGACCCCATTTTTAAGGGGTCCTCCATTATTTCAATATTGTTTGCACTTTTGTTGCGATCAGTTGATGTTTAAAATTTACTCCAGTCGTTGGAAACATGCTAAGACTGAACCGAACACACTTACAGACTGTTTTAGGTAGTCTTTAAGTGTGTTAAACTGCAATTTCACCCTTACAGTGACAGTCATCTCCTTACCATACTTACTTCTACTTTGCCCCCTCACCCGAACAATCCTGGCCTTTAGGTCAAGATGAATGTGATAAGGAATTTCTAAGGATGAAATAAAATAGAGCATTTAAAAAAATCACACTTGCCAATTCCATAGGTGTTCTAGCATTAATATTAGGTTATTGTAAGTAACATTTTAGTTGAGGACTAACAATTATATTCAACTAAAATTATGAGAATTCCACTTTTAACAGTTACTACCTTTTAATTCTTTAAAGTTTCCAAAACAGAAAAACAATCATGTGGAATATGGAAATATAACATAGATGTACAAACAATAAACATTGCGTTTCCATGTCAACTAGCCCCAGTTGGCGAGCAGCAGCAGAGAGCAACATTTCAAGCCAGAGGTTCTTAATTACCCTGGACTTTATGACTACCTTTAACTTAGAGCCAGCAAAAGCAATTATCCTTTAAACCAGATAATTAAACAGCCCTTCCAGTGGTGATTGATGACCAACTAGAAGTCCTGCTGCTGTGCTGCAGTTTTCTAGCCGCTAGAAAAACCCGAGGCCTTGGCATTACCTCCAGGCCTCTATTGTGGTCTTGACCTGGGCACAAAGTGTAGTGTCGGGACCACACTACTATTGAGATCTGGCTGAGAGGAGAGACTCGCTGAGTCAAATTCCTTGGCATGGGTTCAAGAGCTGCCTGTAGGCACAAGTTTAAATCACTTTGTTCTTTTGTGGTGAAAACCTGCAGAGTGGAGATTAAGAACAGTAGAATGGGTAGTGTCTTAATTACAGTAGTAGTGTTTCACGATATAGGTAGAAAGGTATCACAAGACCCTGCTATTAAAAATTGTGTGATTCCACATTTTATTAGTTCTGGTACTTTAAGAATGATGGCATTATAAAAAGAATCGTATTTCTTAACTTGCATCGACGTGTGACAGCTGGAGTCAAGACGTCTGTGCAGGACTCTGCTTCCTCTCCTTGCTCTTTGCAGCAGGAGTGAAATATAGCCGTGCAGATGGATTATGACATCTTAAAGTGACAAAGAAACATGCATGCATGAGAAAATAAAGTGCAGGATGTGTTTGGTGTTGAAATGGGTTAAGCGGAGTTAGCCTGCAAAAAGAGCCGGGTTTAAACCTGAAGCGCGCACAGAATGCCGCCTTTCTCCCAGCATGCGATCGCAAATTCAGTTCTCATATGCGGATCTTTGTTCTTGAATTGTTAACAATGTCAAAATGCACGTTCTGGCAATGTATGTCTAAAGTGAATGTAAACAGTTGAGAAAGAAATCTGATGTCTTCCAAATCCAATGTATTGCATTAGTGCAGCTCTTAAAGTGACAACAGCCTAATAAATGTTGCTGTCTGTGTCATTAATGTTAATCAAACATCAAAAGAAAAGAGAAAATCATGTGCTGCTTGACAGAATAGCTTAAATATATTTATAGTATAGTTAATTTATAGTGTGAAACTTTATTTTTCAAAATCAAACACAATTTTTCCCCACTTGATTTTAAATTATTTAAATTGATAATATTTTAGACAGTTATTATCATATCGAAATCATAATTTTGGTATCGTGAGAACACTAATTACTAGTCTTTGTTTTTTTGACATGATGGGACAGAATGAGAGTTTTCATGATTACACATTATTTTATTTGGCAAGAGCCAAAGAACAGAAAGTGCACTCAAGGTTGACTAAGTCAACATAAAAAATTGTTATTGAAAAATTGACACGAATAACTTTAATGGACATTCCAGACAGATAGACAGATAGAGGTTAAAGAGAGACCCCTGACATGATTGTAAAGTTCTTTGGGTTTACAGTAGTACATATAAAAGCGCTATATAAATGCTTACTATACAGTAATTCTTTCATACTATGCATGATTCATAGGTGTGCATTGTTACAAATAAAAATATGTAACATCTAAATGTAACTCATTGTATTATGTGAATAAATGGGTTGTAGTTTTTTTTTTTTAATTTAATTTGAAATCATTACAGATATGTAGCTTTTGTTGGTTAAATTATTAATTGTCATTATACTGATTGATCATGCCACCATGAACTTTTCAGTGGTATTGGCTGCTGAATCAATCCCTTAAATGTAAAAACTCTTTGAGACTTTGATTATACTAAATTATATGTAACAAGTGGTCCTCTATGAGAGTTCTTGTGCAATATTTTGGGAGCTCTTTCTTGTGGACATCTTGTTTTTCTTTCTCTCTTTTTTTGTGCCTGTAATTAGCCAGAAGGAAATGAAATGCTTCACATCTGTTTCCAATGAATGGGCAGGTAAGGCCCCTCACTTTCCTTTATGTGAGATGACTCTCCTTGCATACAGATGTTGAGCTGGAGGTATGGCTGTTACTGTGAGAAGTTAAAAAGGCTGGTGTATTTCCTAACTGGGAAGGCAGAGGTAGAGGCAGAGGCAGACTTTTTCCTGTTACCTAGAGATTCCTGTTGGCTCAGCATACAATAAAAAATACGTTGCTAATAACCTTGTAAATCTCTGTCTGTTTATTTAACAGAAGAGACTGGTTTTGTGCTTTGTTATTGTTTCCAGCTTCATTATTAAGTGATTGTTTATTTTTGGACGATTTAGGAAGGAAGGCTGAATAAGTTATGGTTAATTTTAGTCCTGGAGTTTTATCAGATTTTTCATTGCACAAGATCAAACAGGCGTGGTGCAGTCTGGGGGAATTCCTTCCTTAAGCAGCCCTCATGGACAATAGAGTTGTTATCTGGAGTATACACTGCGGTGTCAGTACATCTACCATCTAAATATCATTGTTAGCGATTTCAGATGCTGATATTGTTCGTTGCTTGTTTCAGTTAATAAAGGCATTTAATGTAATGTAATATGGGAAATGAAAAAAAAAACCTATTCATTAAGAACAAATTTATTCTCCAATGCCTATTTGAAAGCTCCCACTGAGCCATTAAGCAGATGCCATAAACCAAACAAACATCCAGTCATCCATAACTGCCAATTTTTTTTGTATGTTTAGAGTAATGGAAGAGACTTACAATGTTTTTTCTGCCAGACTCTTTCAAGATTTCCCATATCCTCTTCACATTTTCCCCTTTATAGCAACAAATGGTCTCTTTTAAGAGTTAATGCAGCATGAGTTACCATCTAGGTGTTACTATGTATGTAGTCCTTGTCAGAAAATAATTTGATAGAGTGGTTACCAAAACCTAACATATTCTGTAGAGACTGGTTGATCTTCAGCTGTCTGTTAAATATGAAATATTGAAATGCATGAGAAAGATACAGAATATGTTTGATTGATGATGTGATTCTCTTGTCAGAAATGTTTTTCATAATAATTCATACACAATGTCAGCATAAACATCAGCTAGTTTAAGTTTATTTAAGAGTGAGTTTAGCTTACTTTCTACAGGCTATGTATATTAAATTTATCATTGTTCGTCAGACTGACTCATGAGTGTTAAGAACAGACGGTTCGCATTACACAGTATTTTGAACTGGCTAATATAAGCACACTTAAGATTGACGTGCATGATACTTTAAAACGGCTTTGTATCCTCTGGGAAAACGGTGGATATGCTGGTCTAAGTTTGCCTATTTCAAATTAGAACAGATACATCTGTCTTTTTAAGGTGAAGTAGTATAATGAATTTACTTTAGTTATGAAACCATCATTACTTGATCGTTCAACTACTATCAAGCTTTAAATCAGGATGTTGCCATTCAAATCATTGTAAAAAAAACATTTCAAACCTCAGTTTGTTTAATTTGGACAAATATTGCGACTGGGACAGTTTATCTACAGCCTTGCAGCTTTTCCAGCTTTTCATTCATAATCCTAATACTACATAGAATCTGACTGCTTGTCTAATTTTGGAGAATGGATGTATTTGTTGACGTGACATGCTTTTTTTTTATATGTGCAGGGTTCATATAACGTGGAGTAAACGTCTTAAAGTATGTTTATTTTGTCAGTCATAATTCCGAAGGACATGCGTAACACAGCTGTTATAGCTGCTGTTGAATGGATTTTGAAATGGGAAACATATGGTGTGACACAATCTAGTGGGTTTTAAAGAGACAATTGTTTGGAAACCTTTGTGGTAAATCTTTCTTAACTCAACCAAGAAGAATAAATGACTCACTAAAAGACCTAAAAGGGTCAAAAGGTGGGGTTACCTTGTAACTTTTTAAAGCTTTTTCAATGTTTACATGTTTGTTTGTTTTTTTCATTGGTTGTCAAAGATCCACTAGAGGCATGGTGGCCATATGTCAAGTAGTTATAGCATAGTTTGGTTTGTCGCAATTAACTTGCAAGAATTTAGGCTGTTGCTGATGCGTTCCAAAATTTGCACGTGTTATGTGCACTAATTAGTAGACTAACTCATTTGTAGGCTGTTTTTCCCTACCTTATTCTTTACTTGCACTATACTTCAGTATCCTCCATTCTTGTACAGTATATTAGACTTTAGCTGAATTGTTTTTATTTCAGAATCATGCAACTGAGACATATTAGACTTTCAGCTTCGAGTTGCATCCTCATTATGGTCTCGAACCCCTTTGGAAGCATAGATTCATCCTTACTTAATCCATAGATTTGGTTTAAGTAAAGAGAAGATACTTTAGTTTCTTCTCACATTTGGCAGAACTGTTTCTGGGTCCTCAAGATTCTCCTGAATTCTGACCCAGCCAGTTTAGAGATAATCCTGCCGATTCTGACTGGCCAACTCCTTGATCCTTTGTCAGTGGGTGACAAGGGGAGGCTAAACCCAAGGATTTAAAATGGAGAATGGAGCTAGAATGAGCCAATCAGAGGACAAGTATTTCAAGCAGACAATGTGGGCACCTGATCCCCTCTCACATGCAGAAGTAAAATAATTGGCTGCAGGAATGTTCAAATACACTACCCTTCAAAAGTAAGATTTTTGGTAAAATAAATGAATATTTGTATTCAACAAGAGTGCAGTAACTTGATTAAAAGTGTCAGTAAAGACTTCTACATTGTTACAAAAAAAATATTTTTTAATCAAATGCTGTTCTTTTTAACTATTATTCAAATAATCATGAAACAAGTGTGGCATGGTTTCCACAAAAATATCAACAACAATCAGAATGTTATCCAGTTCCGTCTGGTTTAAGATCAGTTATCACACTGGGATGTAGATCGGTTTGTTGAGGATCAGTGCTGATGGTTGTGTCGATGAGGTCAATTTATCCTATTGTTTACTATATTTATTTTCTTGGTCAGTGTGGTTGTGGGTTTTAGTCATTTTGTTGTTGTAGGCTGAAAGGACCTTTTAAAATAACTGAATTTGGAACTGCATGTTGTCAAGACCTGCCTGGAACTATTTTAGCTGTTTGTTTCCCTAAAATAACTGCAAATAAAATAACTAATACCTAAAATAACTAATCAGATTCAAGCATTCAATATCCCTATAGTAGCCTGTAAGTGATGACGAAAAAGATGCATCTTCAGCAGTTTCTTGAAAATGCATCGCGGGTTGAGTTTGGCAGGTAATTCCACCAGCATGGAACATAAAAGTAAGTGAAAGTGGCATTATATGACATATTTAAGGAGTTTTTGCTAAAACAGTGACCTGTTTAACTGAATCTCAGCCTCAGAGTTTATGCTGATGCTGTGGTCTAAACTGCTGAGCAATAACGGCAGTTACCAGAACACCTTGACCACAGAAATGCTAGTAAAACCGCTCTTTTTTTAACTTGTTTACTGATGTGTGGCCTGAAATAACCCCAACTACAGTGCAGTTCTGGCTGCTAAATGTACAGTATTGAGCAGAGATGTCGGGAACCTTCAATCATGATGCTGAGGCTCTAGGCATGAAGCCTAACAAAAGAGGCTTTCAGTTCATTCTTGTATGAAGTCATCATGGCTTCCACTAAGTGTCCTCTCAAAAAAAAATGTATCCATCATTGTACGAGAAACGCAACATACAGAGAAATGTTCAGGTCTTTGTTTTGTTTAAATTGAATATAAACAAATATGCTCCAATATGTTTTTTTTACTATATATATATATATATATATATATATATATAAAATTAAAAAGGCATAATAGAAATAGCGTTGGATTGACTTGCATCTGCATTCTAAACATGGTGCTAAAATACTTTTTTAGACTCAATTTGTAATACTTAAAAATACTTAATTTGCCAGCAGTATTTATTCAATGATTTTGCATCACTGCTACTGAATTACAATATGTGTAGACAAATGAGTGTAGTCCGACTCTTGTGAACTAATTCTAAGTGAATCAGAAACATGTAGTGCAACGAATGTATAATTGAGTTGATTCTTCATAGCAAATGAAAAACATTCTGTAATAACATTAAATGATATTAACATAACATTACAGAAATGTGGCCACATTTTGTTTTAGTTAAAGCCAATTATTGCAGTCAAAAATGCTGTCCTTAAGACGCAAATGGGGCCTTCGCTTGGCCCATTTCTGCACTGCATGATGGGTGATGAATTTACAAAAATGGATGTATGAATTTACAAAATTGAAAATTTCCATATAATTTCCATCATCATGCTTTTAGTCATTTCTATGTTGAGTGGTGAACCTTGATCAACGTTTAATTGATAATGGATGACTTTCTGTTTAAAAACACAGGTGTTGTGCATTAAACTCAAGCGCATTTAGCTTCCTAGTTGGCTTGTTTTCTGTCCCAGTAGTCCTTCATCCTGCTCACAGCTGTTTTGACAAGCGGCTTGATAGTAGGATGAAATTTCATCAGCAACTACTTGAGTGGTATTTTTACCTCCCAGAGGAATGTCACCTCACCTCCATCCACCCACACACACCTTTCAGACTGGGTGAGAAAGGGGTCAGTGGACCTGCAGCATCGCTTGCCAGAGGAGATTTTATTAATGCTCAATCAAGCTACCTCACTGGGGCTTTATATTCCAAGTGTGGGCCAAAGCAGAGCTTTTAAGCCTGCAGCAGTGCTATGAGACCAGGAAGAGTTCCCTTTGATCAGACAAACTTCCTCTTTATTCTCCTGAATGTGCTTTCAAGACATAAGGCAAATCATGTGCAAACTGCATTTAGGGAACTTTTGATCAGGCTTCTTGTAATTACAGCTCATTTCTGTATCTCAGGATGGCAGATTTCAAAGCACACACCCTCTGATTTTCAAGAGATCTGAGCTTGCCACTTGCTTTCAAGGCAACTGATTGTAATATCACACAGTCAGTTCATCTATTGGGATTCTTTAAGGGATGGTTCACCCAAATTGATTTAGGAAATTATTTTTAAATGTGAATTAAAATGTATTTATTTATTAAATCATCAGGGGGTAGCTTGACACCTCGAACTATCATGTTTTTATTGATTTTTATTTCTTATGTTTTTATATTTATTCTAAAACTGAGAGTCTTAGTGTGTGTTCATTATAAGACAACATCTGTTTGTTTTGAGGAACACAAGATTTCTGCTGGCACTTTTTGTCATACTCGTATAATTATCAGTGAAAGAAAACAGCTGGTTTTTAATTTTCAGTAGCCAGACTGATTGGCACAAACACATGTTCACCGACCCCAAAATGTGTGTTGAGGATCATCTAGATTTTGTTAACAAATATCTTTTCAAAATAAAGAGGTTAAAACTGCTACTTTTAAAGAGTCAGGAACTTGAAGTCAAGTCACTCACTTTTGTTACCCCCCCCCCCCTTTCAAAAAAGGCCTTTTTTTGTAATAACTAGCTTAAAAAATTAAGTCACCATATCAGGTTTCCAAACAAAATTGTCCACAGTCATATGATCATATGCCTGAAACTGTTGTCATAGCCTCTCACAAAGGTGCGCGGCCAAATCCGAGTTAATTATGACATAGCTGTGTTGAATAGAACCGGGACTTATGACCTTGAGAACAGACTGCTAGCGGTAATTCAACTTTAAACCTCTCTTGGCAGACGGGCATGATTATCACAGAAGAATGTTGTTTTGTTTTGTTTTGATCAGACATCTCAAACTTGGGTTGCCAAATATTTCTTCCTTATTTTGTTCTGAATGATCATACAAAATCCTGTGTCAGACATAGATATCTAACTAGAAGATATTTTGAAAATGCAGTGTTGTTTTGGGCCCCATTGACATTCATTGTTTGAAAAAAAAAAAAACCCATCTGAAAAATTCTTAAAAATATCTTCTTTTCTATTCCTTGGAAGAAAGGTAGTGATACAGGTTTGGAACAACATGAGGGTGAGTAATGTATAGTTTTGGGTAAACTATCATTTAAAAACTTAACTGAAATACTACGTTACACTTTCAAATCTTACACTCTTAGAAGAAAAGGTTCTATACAGAACCTTAAAAGGTTCTATCAGCGCTACGTATTTGGAACCCCTAAAAGGTTCTATACACTCTTAAAAAAAGGGTTCCTCTGGGTTCTATATAGAACCCTGGGGTTCCGTACTTGGCCAATAGAACCTTTTACTAAAAAAAATGGTTCTATATAGAACCATTTTGGAGTTCCATATATGAAGCGAGGGATGGAACCATTCCTGGTTCTGAATAGAACCATTTCTTCTAAGAGTGTATGATTAATGTCAGCGTGTGGCATTTAATAAGGCAGCTCTTATTAAATTGTCTTTGACCTGGCGTACCACAGCACAGTGTGGTCTAAAGCCAAGACAACAGGTGGTGCCAGATTATCTTCAACAGCCATGCGAATAAGGAACGGAAGTTTGTCACCAATGTTGGCTTTGTGGGAAACCGGAGCTCCATGAGAGTCATCAAAAAAATCTGCCACAACTTCCTTCATATCATTTGCCCTGCATGCTGTGAGCAAGGCTTGGATGTTCATTCTCAACATATGAATTCAATTTTTTCGTTGTTTGTTGACAGTTGCACTCATACTACTTGAATCCTATTTGGACGGTGCATCCAAAAGTGAAAATTCTGTTGCCATTAACTCATCATCATGTTAATCCATTGACATATTTCTTCAGCAAAACACAAAATTATTGCAACTTTGGGTCAACCCATTGAGTGAGCTGGGGCCAGGCTTTCTGTTTGTCTGACCAATAGTGATGGGGGATTTTTGTTTTTTTCAGGGTAAGCTGTTTGACAGCAATTGCACACTACCCCTTTAAACTTTATTTGTCCAAAGTTCTGAGAAACATTCTCCTGAACTGGCTCACTGTCATTGTGTTGCTGTCAAATCTCATAAACCTTTGCGCTGTCGTCTTGACATATCCTTGACACGTCCACTGCTGGGATAAACATTATTCTGTTTGATTGTGTATATCCTGTCTCTCACTTCTCTGGAGCCTTGTGGCGTCATTCTTCAAAGCAGTCACTACGCCAAGGTTCCTTTGGAAAAGAGGATGGTGTCACCAAGACAAGAAAGGAAGTTCTTCTTAAATGACAGCTAGCTGCAGTACAGAGGCCCTTCCTGTTATAAATAAACAGCTTTTCCCTTGCGCGCTGCCACTGGCCTCAGCACCTCCACGCTCAGCTGTCGTCTGGGGGAACAAGAGCTGCTCTCGGTCTCCAAAGTGCTGGTCACCATAAAGCTCTTATTACCGGAAACACTGCTGTATTTTTAGACTTTTAAATTGCTCTACCATGTTTGTTTATTTGTTATCAACAAAAAATGGGCCATAAAGATTAAAACCACACCACAGACCTTGACCTGTTTTATGAAATTAGGGAGATTGTGGTTTACTCTATTCAGTCGGGATGTAAAAGTTGTCACATGACGCATATGGAAGTCTGCGGTCTCCGATAGTTCATTTTATATTTGTTTGTCATTTAACTGAAAAAAGTGCAAGAATGAAATCTAGAAAGTGAAATTGGAACACGCTTTAATTTAATTTACTTGCCGCAGCCTTGCTTCAAAATGAATGAAACTAACTTTGTGAAATAGTGTAGGTTGGTTTCTTTTGTTATTTCTAAACCGGATTTTCTCTTTCTTAGATATTTCTTCATGGATGATCTTTTAGATAAAGAGGAAAGACTGCAGTTCCATTGGAAATACCATACTTTCATTGTGTTTACTGAATTCAGTTAAAACCTGCAAACCTTAACAGTGATTAATTTAAGTTCACTGTTGAATATTGTTTAAATTTTTACCAATCTGATGGTTCATCACCTCCCATGGCCTTATGAGGTACAAACACTTGTCAGGATTTTGGGAACTTCGGTTTTGGGAAGGGAAAAAACGGACACCCCCTCCAACCTCACTGGGAAACGTGTATCTGTGTTACATATACCCCAGGCACGATGTTTAACCAAATTTTTGATAAAACTACGACGGTAATTATAGCCTGCCGAGACCAAAAAATATGAGACACCTGTGTTGAAAGTCAATGGAGCGCTGTGAAAAAGTGTCGGACCTCAGTGGGAGCTTGTTCTTGGCTGCGCTGTGATTGGTGAATCTACATTCTAGGGAGTGGCTTAGCCAAAGGCGAATTGGACCAGGTGTAATTATTTCTTAAATAGTTCGCTTTTGTGAATGATTGGCACCATTCAAAAAATTGGTGTCAGTAAAATATTTCTTTGTTTTTGAAGAGTCTCTTATGCTAACCTTATGAACACAAAGTTCAGAAGAACAACATTTATTTGAAATAAAAATCGAAATTAATTTGAAAATACAAATCTTACTGACATTATTTTCCTGATTTATCCCAACTGTTTTCTTTTGCCAAATCAACTTAGATAATTAATGTTGTTCAGATAACATGTTGATTTAAACCAATCTCTCTCTTTTTTTATATCTAAAATCTTTTACTGAAACCTTTTATGACACAAGCTATTGTAAGAGTTCTCTGACCCATTTTTTTACGGCCTGTGTTTCATCCTTTGACATAATTGTGTGAAGGTCTATAAACAAGGGTGCTGTCAGTGGAGGGACTGTAGATCCTCTGGATTGTTTTGATGGTGTAAATTGGAGTGTGGTGAAAGTGTAATCTGAGGCAACATTGAAACATGGGGAGTTTAGTACATAGGTGGTCTGGATGTACAGGTGCTCTGTTGGTTCCCCTGCTGGGGTGATAATTGAGGGGATAGTTGTTCTTCTTTAGTTGCCATCTGAGCCCCCACAAGTAGCGCAAGCTGCTTCCACTGGAATGCGCTCACATATTCGGCCCACACACGTGCATCATTTTGGCAATTAAGATGGTATCAGTTCCCTTGATTAAAACTGAGTTAGTGGATGCAATCAGACTGACTTGACGCAGTGTGTTAATATTCATTTTGTTTGTCATGTTGTCAACAAAACAAAATGAGTCATGCTGTCAAGCCCAGGCACCTCCTATGATGTTGCCATCATTAGTGTTGAATATTGTTGTGTTCGTGAAAGAAAACTATTGCTTTAATATATATCCTTTTATTTCACTTTCCAATACTTTTCCTCAGTGTTATTACAATATATATTGTTTTACACAATAACATTGTGTTGGAATACCATAGCAAGTGCTTGGGAGCACTTCGACTTGGCCTGGCCTGCCTTCTGGCTTTAGTCTAGTTTGAAGAGACACATAGGCTCTTATTTCATGACCATGTCATTTGAGCACCTTCCTCTGTCTGACCTGTTTGCTGCCTGATCTGAAATGCACCATTTCTACATTTAAAATACATTACAGTTGATATTGTTGAAATCGGCAACAATTATACATCAAAAAGAACACTTGGTCTCTTAGAACTAGGAGGTTTTCCTTTGTTGCATAGAATCATACTTTCCATAACAGTGACTCAAATGTTGTTTAACCAAACTCATCTTGCATGGCACTTTCCAGGGGAGGAAATGAGCTACATGCAGATTGACAATGTGCACACAAACACTCATTTAGAATGACTTTTCCAAATGTTGGGTTTTGTCATTTAAGATTAGTTTCGCTAACTTGGTGAGTCAGATAGTTACCGTTAACAAAAGTGACTCCTACCCTGGAACGGGAAACTATGATCCTTCAATCGCAGGATTCCAGCAGTGTGAGTAAGACTCCAGATGGCGGCTGAAGTTACCTCAAGGTGTATTTTTCAATGCTGCACTACTTTCTGTAGACAGTCAGATGAATGTTTCATAGCACCCACTTGCAATTTGTATTTGTGCTTCAGTCATCAAGTGGACGTGTTACCATACGTAACCATTTGGAGCAGTATCAATAGATGGTATTACCAAAACATTCTTTGAGAATTTCAGGAAAAAATTTGTCAAATGCGAAATTGTATTGCAAATGAGGTGAAAAAACACACGTGGCACTCAATTGTAGAAGATAAGGGCAAGTAAAGACCATGAAATCTGTCATGAATGATAAGTTTCGCAGGGTGAAAAGTCACAAAGCACACCTAGAGAGCGACAGACTGCTTGTGGTTTGGACAGGATTGAGTGCTTTATTCATGCCAGTGTAACTGAATGCCATGGTTAAAGTGTTATTTCCCAAAATTGAAAATTCTGGAATCAATTACTCAACCTCGTGTCGTTCTAAACCCATAAGACTTTCATTCATCTTTGAAGCATATATCAAGATATATTTGAATGAAACCTGAGAGATTTCTGTCCCTCTGTTGAGTCTGTAAGCGAAAAACTTTCATGCATCAAAATGGTGAAGTAAGCTTAAAAAGTAATTTAAATGTCCTGCTTGATACACAAGAAGTTTGTTTTCCTGTATCACACAAGCATGTTTAAGCTCCCATGTTATATTTGATGTGCTATATGTGTAGTGAGCAATATTTATATGTGAGGGTGAGTAAATAATGACGTAATTTGACATCATGTTTCTTCTATTATTGATTATTGATAAAGCTTTGTCATAATTGTGAAACTTCCTAAAATCACAATTGTGCAATTTCCTAAAATCATGGTTGCCAAGACCCTGTTTTACGTCCGTATAACTGTTTCAGCTGATATTATAACAAGTTGACAGTGCTAAATACAGTTTTTACTGGTTTCTAAAACATTTTATGATTGAAGCACTCAAGCCACATTTGACATTATTTGAAAACCCATGTGAGCATATTGCATTTAAGTGTAATTAGGTTTAAAACTGTGCCTAATTGTGTCTTGGTCACCTCATTTTCCTTTTCATGAAGCCAAATCTACCATACAAGCCCACACAGGTCAGCTGCTTAAAGCCTGGTGCAGAGGAACAAGCCAGCAGTATGTGGAGATGTGTGTGAGCTGGATGACTGCTCAATGTGCTCATGGGGATGGAGCCACTCAATAGTGAAGGGAAGCAGGAGAGCGTCTCACTTGGATAGCATGTCCAGAGAGTGGAAAAGATGAATAGCAGAGAAACCTGATTGTCTAAACAGTGGCAGAGTGAAACTCCCAGCTCACAGCTTCACTTCAGCATGGGAAACAGCTGTGCTGGGCACATTTGAGTGCATGTATGTCAAATCTTGCCCAGTATGCATTGGAATGCCTGTGGGAGTCCTCGCTCAATCCCAAATGCTTGCTTTGTGTCCATGTGGGAATGCATGCATGTCTTGGGGCAAGGGTTCTAGTTGCCAGAAGTATGCTGTCAGCCTTTTGACCATCCTTTTTTCTCCCCCTAAGCCTATGTTGAAGACCGTAACAACTTGTTTAAGAATGTGCCTCATCTAGCGAGTATGCTATGGTTAAAGTGAATGGGGCATGTGTTTGTTGAGAGTAGTTGGTGTTAAATCCTGTCCAAAGTGCTTTGTGTAGTTGAAGGCTATTTCTCATCATGGTCTTTACCCTTAAGGTGCTCAAGCTGATGTTTAGTCATTTCAAAATTGGCAGCTTGTCATCACCTGCATTCTCCTTCTCCGAGAGGTTAAACTCACAGAGGAATCTCCGTCTCTACCTGTGTGTCTTTTGCTATTGTCTTTCACTTGCATAAATCTTTCCTGTTGTCATCCCTTGGCTGTTAGATGAATGTTTTCTATAGCGGCTGTGTATAATAGGTGTGGAAAATGTGAATTTCACTCCAACTCCCTCATCATTAATCCTAGCATTGTTCCAAAACATAATTAGTTGCTCTTCTTCTACTGCCAACCTATAACTTTCATGGAAAATTCTAAGTGACTGATTTGGAACCAAGGTTATTTTTGTAGGTGAAAACGAAACTAAAACTATTGGTCAAAAAGCATTTTTATGAACTGAAGTAAAATAGAAATTTCAACATAAATGAAAAACTAAACAAAAATAACAACTGAAAAACTAGCTGAAATAAAATAATTAGTAAAAATAAATAATCGTTTGAATAATAAGCTCTTATCCTGTTCCAGAAAATCATGTTTTTCCACTGCTCTACTTTAGTGCTAGACGGGCATGTATGACCGTTGCGTCTCATGTCTTTTGCAGCGTCTCGGGCTGCAAGTTTTTAACTTGGGCTGTGAGTTTTTTTTCAACTTTTAAAAGAAGTTTCTTTAAAAGACTCGTTTTTCAAAGCAAAAACGCGTTCTGTGTGAACCAGCCCTAAAGGGGATGATGCACAGGGCAACTTTTTGAGTTGCCCAATCATGCCGAGCGATTGTTGCTTGGGCAACAAAATTAGTCCCTGACCTAGGTCTTAGAACAGAGAATCAAAACTATTCACTTGCACATTTCGGTTCTGCTTTGACATGGCTAATAGCAGTACCATATCAAGTAAGGAAGTGCAATTATATGATAAGAGAAGGATAATGGACGTTTTGCACTTCTGGCCCTATAATATACAATACAGTGAGTTGTTTTATGGAGGTCAGGAAGTTTGCCCTCTGTTCTGCCTGTGTTAAGCTGTGGTGTTCTAACTCAGATGAGGGTATAAAGTGCATATCTCAGGCTTTCACCTACTTACCATCTACATTCCATTTGTGTGTTTATAAGAACCGTCATCCCCATTAGGTCCATTAATTCCTTATGTAATACAGTGTGTCGAGTGTAGTTTTCAACTACTGTTATTGTTTTTATCATTCTGAAGTATTGTCTTCCATTTCAGTATCATTCAATTTTAGATAATGAGGACTTTATAGTTTCAATTAAATTGTATGTATGTGTATGCATATATGTGTATGTATGTTTGTGTATGTCTCAATCAGTATTCCGAACATGTTGCATATATTGATTGTAAAGTATTTGTGGAGTTTAGTCGCGAGTCATGTGCGGTAGCATCCGTTACACAGCTGCACTCCAATGTGAACAAAACTAAAGTACTAAAATCCTTTTCTCACACTGTGCTCGTAAGGCCTTGGAAATTGGACATGGCGGGTCTGATTGGGAGTTGGAAATGCCAGAGAGGGGTGTGTGTGGGAGCGGATAAGCCTCCAATGCATTTCAGCAGTGCACATCTGTCCTTTCTAGTCATCATTATTACACTTTTGAGGTTGAGTGTGAGTCACACATTTGCAGAAGAGTGGAAGTCCAAGCAAGCTGGCCATGACCATCTCATTCCATTTGTATCGTCCTGCTCTCTCCGCTTATCAGAATTGTCCATGGGCATAGATACGGTGAATTTGGTGTTTTGCCTTGTAAACTGCAGCCGACAAAACCAGGCTCAAATGTTTCTTGCAAAACTATGCCGTCTGATGTTGCGTTTGTCTATTTCTTTACCGTTCCTGTAAAACAAACTCTTGGCATTGTGAAGGTCATAATTGGAAAGTAAACAGTGAGATTCATTTGACGGTGGAATGCAGTATGTGTATGTTTGCCTGTGCTGTCATTTCCTTTGGCTAGGTGAACTCAAGCCTTCTAAGAGAATTTGAAAAGTCATTAACTCGCCTTCAAGTCTTTTGAAACCTGTTTGACATGCAAGGACTACACTCTTAGAAGAAAAGGTTTATATAGAACCTTAAAAGGTTCAATCAGCGCTACGTATTTGGAACCCCTAAAAGGTTCTATACACTCTTAAAAAAGGGTTCCTCTGGGTTCTACATAGAACATTTTACCAAATAGAACCAATAGAACCTTTTTAACAAAAAAAAAATGGTTCTATATAGAACCATTTTGAAAGTTCCATAAATGAAGTGGGGGAGGGAACCATTTCTGGTTCTAAATAGAAGCATTTCTTCTAAGGGCATTTCCATACAATGAGTAAATGATGACAATGGCTGTCAAGTAATCTTTTGAACGAATGACAATTCCTTTCTAATCCTCAAACAAAGCTGTCATGGTTTCAGAAGACTGGAAAATGGCACACAAGTTGTATGGGATACCTTTAGCATGCTTCTATTGTGTCTTTCCTTTTGGAGGTTGACAGCCCCTGGTATGAGTAAATGTGAGTAAAAGTTATCTATTCTTTTTACCTTGATACCCTATAACAATAGTCATTATAATCGTAGTGTATTTTTCCTTTTAGCTAAGTTGTGTGTCGTATCTGGAGAATTAAATTGACACGTACCAATTTACTAATTCTTCTCACCAGAAATATGCTACATTTATGGATGACAACAATGACAGAATGTCTCGTTTTGGGAGTACTCCATCCCAAGGGACAGGGAAGCAGCCAGTGATCAGCAAAGGTTCGCTGAGCAGCTTCAATTGAAAGAATTTTGCCAGTCAGCGCTTTCCTTTTGAAAATGCTCCAGGATTGTTGTTTTAGAGTGTTCAGTCAGGGGAGAAAGGATTTGGGGGGAGATCAAGTTATTTATTTGCGGGAGCCATTTAAATAGGAACTGTGGCCATGATGGAGATGCAGGGAAATGGGAACTGGCGGGCTATGAAGACCGAAAATGCCAAATGTGGCATCTTGCCAAACGCGTATACAAAAGTGAAGATGAGAACTGCAGTGCAGAAGGGACGATTGAATAAAATCATCATAGTTTATACATTTTTGAGAAAAGAATTGAATAAGCAGAAGACACTGCTGGTTTTTTGGAGATTCTGCTAACTATGCAAAATGTATCCGAAGATGCAATGTACACTGACCTAAAAGATTATTAGGAAAACCCGTTCAACTTTTCATTACTGCAATTATCTAATCAACCAATCACAAGGCAGTTGCTTCAATGCATTTGCATTTTTGTTGGTGCCAGATGGGCCGGTGTGAGTATTTCACAATCTGCTCAGTTACTGGGATTTTCACGCACAACCATTTCTAGGGTTTACAAAGAATGGGTTGAAAAGGAAAAACTTCCAGTATGTGGTAGTCCTGTGGGCGAAAATGCCTTGTTGATGCTAGAGGTCAGAGGGCAATGGGCCGACTGATTCAAGCTGATGGAAGAGCAACTTCGACTGAAATAACCACACGTTACAACCGAGGTATTCAGCAAAGCATTTGTGAAGCCACAACACGCACAACCTTGAGGCGGATGGGCTACAACAGCAGAAGACCCCAAATAGGAAAAAGAGGCTACAATTTGCTCACCAAAATTGGACAGTTGAAGACTGGAAAATGTTGCCTGGTCTGATGTTGAGACATTCAGATGGTAGAGTCAGAATTTGGCGGAAACAGAATGAAAACATGGGTCCATCATGCCTTGTTACCACTGTGCAGGCTGGTGTCTGTGATTTTTATGACCTCTCATGAGTTTGACATTAATCTGCATGATAAATTATTTCCCGACTACCAGCCCTGTGTTAATTGGTTAGGGTGTTACCATGGAGGTAAAAGGTGGTCACCTAGATCTTTGTCTAACAATTTCATGTTGGAAATTTACCGTAATGTTTTAATGCACATACAGTACAATGACTTTGAGACATTTTGAAGTGAGACTGTAGTGTCTAAATACTTTTTAGGGCAGGTGTTCATATTCATTTCATGTCTCTCTCTGACTGTGATGGGCAAGATATGCATTTTTTAACATGCACAGCACAAAGATATGACATTTATCTCTTCTTCCTTCAGTGAAGCCTGAAGGCATTGTGTTTGCACCTCTCCTCTGTAGGTCTCTTATAACTTAGACAACATGTTTGGAGATGTTCATTTCAATCCCATAAATTGTGGTTTCATTTGTTTTGACTACAGGTGGCTCAGAGTTCTAAAGTGTGGGATGAGGTGCCCTTCCCAGAGGATTTAGAGGAGGAAAACAAGTGGCCGGGAGGATACGTGGATGATGAAGAGTATGATCCTTCAGGCGGTGAGACTCTCTGAATGCTATTGCTGAGTACCTATAATGAAGGAATAGAAATGTTCATTATGCCAGACTCCTTTTAACCAAAATCAAAATAATAAAATTGCATAAATGCAAAACTTGCATATTTTTTTATGTTAGAATTGCTTAACATGCTGCACAATGCTTAACATGGGGTATTTTGAGATAATACTTCACATACACACTCTGGGGACAACAGAGACTTATTTTTACATATTGTAAAAAGGGGCATTATACCAACCCTTTAAATGAATTAAAAAAAAACAGAGATTTATAATGTGACACTGAAGACTTGAGTAATGCTGCTGAAAATTCAGGATTCAGATTGACACCACAGGAATAAATTACATTTGAAAATATATTAAAATAGAAAAATATCACACACACACACCAAAAAATCTTATCAACCCCAAATTTTTGAATGCTATTATGTATTAAAAAAATACGTAGATTCAGCTAGCTTGCATTACATAGAATGCAAGCTAGCATAGCTTAGTGTTTTCTGTTTTGTCATGATTCACCTGCCTAACAGGAGTATTTTTGTGTTGAACTAAAAATAAAAACTAATTTCTTCTTTTTTTCTTTCAGACATCAGTGGAGAAGAGGATGGAAGCACTCCTGAGCCGAGTACGGTTGATCCAGACTCTCTTATGACAAGTGAGAATCCTTTCTTTTTTTTTTTTATGGAGAGGAAGTATTACAACATGACAAGTCACACATTTCATATCAGTGTGATAAAAGAGATGCCTCAACAGATCTTGCTGTAAAAGTTGAAAGCATTTTAATCATCTTCTGAGGCGTTATATAGAGTTGTTGCGTCTGCTGAAGAGTGTCTCAGTCACATCCGGTCACCAGTGATGAGACAGCATCGTCATCACAAGGGCCTCAGATTTTGTGCCAGAGATCCAAACAATACTCATTTCTCCTTTCATCAGATGAGATGCTGAGGTGTAAACATAGCAGCACACATGAAAGTCAGTATAAGAAATAGCGCCAGAACAGAGACGATACAAACTGTCATGTATTGATTTCCTCACGTCACTTGTTTAATTCTCGCCTTTCGTGATCGGGTAACATGCAACACATTTTTCTTCTCTTTGAGTTTCATTTTTTTCAGGGTACGTAAATGGTATTCTTTTGTCAGATATTATATTTTTTTTCCAAAAATTCAGTACAAAAGTCTAAGACCACATTGAAAATATTTGATTCCGAATCTAATATAAACCTGGAAATATACAATTTATATATAATTTAAGATTCTGTAAAATTTAAAATGAAAAAAAAAAAAAAATGCTGACGTTAACATTAACAATTGGAGAACAAAGTATAATTTTTTGCGTGAAATGAGAAGCGATTTTTAGATTTAATCAGTGTGATTTACTGCAATGTAAGAACCAGAACAATAGTGGATGTTACTTACTTGTTCAGAGGACATTTTCTGGTGAAAATTATGTTGGTCATACTTTCAAAAAGAATAATCTGTAATTCTGAATGCCAGTATCCAGACCGGCGGTGACTGACAGCCACACACTCTGCTCAAACATTGTGTTCATCCATGCTGGCCATGCCGAAGTAGAACTCGCGTAAAGTTGATAAATCCGCGAATGACTGCAATTGCAGATTTCGAACAGAGATGGCGACAAAGAGGGAGAACTGCGGACTGCAGATTTAATTTTATCAAAAAAATCATTTCGCATAAAAAATCCCCACAAAAATATAGCACCTCAACTGCTTTTAGGATTGATAAAAATTAAAGTTTCTTGAGCACCAAATCAGCATATTATAATTATTTCTGAAGGATCATGTGACTGAACAGGAGTAATGATGTTGAAAATTCAGCTTTGCCATTACAGGAATAACTTACATTTTAAAATATATTCAAAAAGAAAAGTAATTTGAAATTGTAATAATATTTCACGATGTCTTGGTTTTTACTTTATTTTTAATCAAAACAAGTCTTGGTAACACAATTTTTTATTTTATTTTTAATGGTACTGTAAGGTAAAGAAATCCTAAATACTTAGAAATTGTGAAATTCGTGTACATTTGTAGTTGAACTTTCCACTCAGATTGTTATGTTAATAATATAATTTGTACAATTCATCTCAGACTTTTGATAACCACTAGTTTCATTAGTTTAATTTCTTGTGTTGTGTGTCATCCAGCCTCATTTTGAAAACAGACCTCGTGTAATTTAGATACCACATGCTGAATATGTCTCAGCCACAGGGTCAGACTTCTGCATTTTCCCCCTCTAAACTATTCTATCTTTGGAACAACGTTTGCGTCGGTCCTTTTGGAGGCAGTCTGGGCCATTGTATTGCATGACATCATGGTGGAATGATTGTTTTGGTAGGAGCTCTGCAGTCCGACACCTGAGCTTCACTCCCCAAATAGCACTGCGTGCACACCTCCACACCGATTAGGAATGGATATTTCTGTTGTAGCTTTAGCATATTCAGAAGATGGACTTCCAGATGGGTGACGGTGTAAAATAAGAGCTGCCAGATCTAAACGGCTGAATGAGTCAACTCTGAGACTCCAGGTTATGAAGTGACCAACACCAGGCTTGAGATTCTCAAAGCTAACACATAGTTTGGTAAATTTAGATGTGAGTTTAGTAGAGTTGCCATCCCTCTAAGCTTGAACTGGAGCATAATGTTGATCTGATGACCTGCTAATGATATTTGAGGTTTAGCACGCCACATGACGTTGGTTTGAAGTCAGGATGCTTTCGTTTATCTAAGCATTTTTCTCATCTCAGTGCAATTGGTAGATTCATAAATAACAAATAAACATCTTTTAACAAAAATAGGTGCCACATAATGTTTTATGGCTGGATAGGCTGAGACTATGAGTCAGCCAGTGGTAATCCCCCTTCTAAATAGGAAAGTTTATTCTCTAAAGCCATTTATAGATCTGCGCCTGACACCACTTGGGAAAGAACATTTGACTTCCTGGTGTGGAGTATTTGAGGATGTCTAACCTGTGCTCTCTTTTACGTGTCAACTAAATGGTCCGTAAACCACCGTAACCACCTTTCCTTCCCTGTCACTGATGAGAGTTCATATCCTGCAACTGTAGCACCTTTTACACTGCATCCTGTTTTTCTGATGCATTTTCCATCCATACTTTCACATTGGGATCTGCACTTGAATGCCTAAGCCTAAGTAGTCTTTACTGTGAATTTTGGGACTGAGAGAATGTTCTGTCATGGTTATCATGATGGTGTTTATTACATTTTAAAATAAGTGTGCTATGCTCTGAAGAATAGGCCTTGAAATGGTTATCTTTCATTTTCTCATTCTAAGATTTTCAACACGCATATGAGACTTGCTTTCCATTTGAGTCTCATTGCTCTCTGTGAGATGTATTCATTTTTTTTTCTTTCCTAAGGCTTATTCTAAGCCTTTTGATGTGGTCAAATTGAAGTGGTTGTAGCTTCGTGGTCAGTAATTCTGTGCTGGTAACCCAAAGGTTGTTGGTTTAAACCGCAGAAGGGATGATTTATGAACTGAGTCTGTCAACAATCTGCCCGTGAGCAAGACACTTAACCCCAGGTTACTCCTGAGGAACGGTCCCTGTAGTAAGGCGTTTGTCAAAGTACTGGATAAGCAGCCCAAATATGTTTTCTTTATCAGTCACAAACCCCTTTTGCATACAAGAAGACTCTTTAATCTGAGCCGCTATATATTTCCGTTTATTTGTTTGTCTGATAAAGCCTGATAAAGACATGAGAGGTCTCCTCACCCTATTTCGGCTCAACAGAACCTCAGAAGTTTCACAGGTCCTCATGCAGACCCTGAACACAGGAGCTGAGGAGATAAAGGTTACCTTAGCATACAGATAGTTGCTTTCAGAGAATGGCCAGGAGATCATTTTGAAATGTGGCCATGAGAAAGCTTATCTCAACACCTCCTCGTGGAATTTGTGTTTGATTACAGTGCTGACTAGGTGAGAAGCTCGAAGGACCAACTTGTTAATTTGTTAAATCATCAACCCATAAACATAATCAGAGTTCTGGCTAGATGAGAAACGGATATTACCTAGATTTCATTATACAACTTCATGTAGATGTTTTCTTTGAAAGCTCTGGCTTACTCTGCTGTGTTGACATATATAATAATATATTAACTATTAACATAATTTCTATTTGAATATCTATTTTTTCAAATTATTTTTAACATACATGCCCTTTTTAAACTAAACTGAATTTTTGTTGATTTTATCCTTTGAACATATTCTGCATGTTTATCATTTATCTAAATCCTATTACTGTAAATTAAAATGGTTCCTTGCACACAAAGATTGATGGCCACTTGTGCATGACACTTGAGCTCTGGAAAAGTGAATCGTGTCAAAACAACTGATGAAAGATGCTGTGTATGGGTCCTAAAACCTTCCAGAAAAAAGGCCACCCAGCTTTCCATTCCTGCCTGTCCTGGTCGTGCAGTTGATGTAATGTTGTGTGTCAGGGCTGCAAAGATGATAGTTATACAGCAGCATTGGGAGACGTGGAGGGGCAGCTGCGGTTATTTTGGTTTCCATGTTGTTGAGGTCTCACCTTCTCAGAGGAGGCCATATACATTCTGTCAGAAAGAGAAAAGAGCAAATAACTGAGAAAATTAACTAAATGTGGTTCTTGACTGGTGGGTCGTGACCTATATACATACTGTACATATACAATTTAGGGCAAATGTATATATGTATCGAAAATAGGATTTTGCCTATTTAAGTTTGCCCAAAAATGATAATATTTTTTACATACAATATTTCTCTTTTTATAAAAGGTATTTTGAAGAATGTTGGTAATCAAACTGTTTTGGTCTTTAATATATCTAAATACTAATTCTGATCCTCAGCTTTTGAATAATAATAATAATAATTCATGGCCATTGTAGCCTAAAAGTTTTTTTTTTTTTTTTTTTTTTTACAATAAATTCTACGCTCAATCAAATAAAATATTTCTTTCTAAAGCTTTTGTTAATACCTATTTAATGCTGTTCTCATTTAACACAATAATGACTTTAAATTGTCTTTTTGGGGTAATTTCTCAGCCAAATATATGCAATTAATTTGTGATTTATTTATCAGCACATTATGTAAATTATTATATTCAAAATTGTAATCGCTTGACAGGTCAAGTAGTCAACATTTGAAGTGGATCATAACCTTTTATCAAAGTTATACATGAGTTTTGCACAATATCCGTTCTTGTCTTAGGACAACTTTGATTAACTTTTTTGACTTTTTTGATCGTGTGTGTGTGTGTGTGTGTGTGTGTGTGTGTATATATATATATATATATATATATATATATATATATATATATACTGTATATATATATATATATATATATATATACATATACAGTATATGCATATTGTAGCCTCAGTTTCCTGTTCTTAGCTGAAAGGAGTGGCACCCGGTGTGGTCTTCTGCTGCTGTAGCCCATCTGCCTCAAAGTTCGACGTACTGTGCGTTCAGAGATGCTCTTCTGCCCACCTTGGTTGTAACGGGTGGTTATTTGAGTCACTGTTGCCCTTCTATCAGCTCGAACCAGTCTGGCCATTCTCCTCTGACCTCTGGCATCAACAAGGCATTTCCGCCCACAGAACTGCCGCTCACTGGATGTTTTTTCTTTTTCGGACCATTCTCTGTAAACCCTAGAGATAGTTGTGCGTGAAAATCATAAACATACATATATAATGTATAAATATAATGTATATAGAGTTTATGTATGTATAGATACATATACAGTATATATATATATATACATTATTTATATACAGTATATATATATATATATATATATATAATGTATATACAGTATATAGTGTGTGTGTGTGTGTGTGTGTATATATATATATATATATTTATATATATATATACTTTATTATTTATCTAGTGATTGTAGTATGGATCGAGATATTCAACACGGGATCAAACAGGCTGCTGCTTCATTCGGGAGATTGAGGAAATATTTTAGGTATTTTGTAATATTAATTTACATCTACACACAAAGATTGCTGTATATTGGGCAATCTGCCTTACCACCCTCCTGTATGGTTGTGAAACATGGACCATTTATGCTCAACATCTGAAAATGTTGGAATCTTTCCACATTAGACGCCTGCAGCGCATCCTCAAAATGACATGGCAAGATCGATTGAGATCCTGAAAAAAACTAATTGTTGGAGTTGAAGCAACTTTGATGCCCTACCAACTGAGATGGCTTAGTCATGTTGTGAGAATGTCGCCAGGTCGCCTTCCACGTAAGATACTGTACGGTCAGTTACATCTTGGCTCCCAGTTTGCAGGAGGCCAAAAAAGAGGCTGAAAGACCAACTAAAAAACTTTCTTAAGAAGTGTGTGATAAGGCCCACAGCCCTGGAAACTAGTGCTGTGTATCGCAAACTTTGGCAGCAACTTCGCCAGAATGGAGTACAAAGCTATGAAGACTGGAGAAAAAACATCGCTTTACTAAAAGACATCAGAGAAAGCAGGCCATGCTTGTTCCTGCTACCTTAAGATCATCAGGAGAAACTTTCATATGTCCTGTCTGTGAAAGACAGTGTGCATCCCGCATCAGACTATACAAAACCAATACTACCAGTACTTACTACCAATATTACTACATTAATTTGTTATTAAAATCCAAAAATTGTATATAATTTGAGGTGGAAAAAGTAAATAAAAAAATGAAGCCACATCCACAAGTGTCTCCTTAATTTGTATAGGCAATGATGTGAGCTGATTTTTTTTTTTTTTTTCACCTCAAATTTCATTATGGACAAATTTTGGATTTTAATAACAAATTAATGTAATAATATTGGTAGTATTGGTTTACCACTTATTGTTTAATTTAAAATCTGGGTTCTGAAGCAAAGCCTGTTGAGAACCAAGTTTACTGAACAGAACTTCCTAAATAGCCGTCCTCATGAACCGCTTTCATCCCTGCCACTCATTGTTATGGGAGCAACAAATGCGTTGCCTTGGAAAATCTTGTCCTCCTCCTCCATAGGAAATATTACTGTATTTCTCTCACTGGACAAATTTGCAGTCACAAATGTCCTTACAATATGAGATTCACGAAGACACAGACAGTATTTGAAAGTCATTGAGATTCTAACCCATTGGTGGCTAATAATCTGCCACATCTGTAATACATGTAGAAAGTTTCAATTCAGAAGTTATGATGATTGCAATAGTTAACCCACAGTAAATGAGATCATTTTACTGCTAATGGAAACATCTTTGGGTTTCACCACAGCTGAGCTTTTTTTTATTGTGCTTCAGGGCTTTCCAGCAGAAGGTCTGGGAGT